>NC_140564.1:20187216-20787216 GCF_057381845.1 Rhamphochromis longiceps | reverse complement strand
GTATGACAAGTTAACAATAACTACCTTAAACTTAAAAAAAAACACTATAAAAAAAAGTTTAACATAATAAGGAAAAAAAAATTCTGAGAATGACCTTCGGTAGTCAGCACAGTCTCTAGACCCACTTACATGAAGGCTGCCTGCAAAGCAACTATAGCAATCTGGCAGATTACACAGCACAGAAGAAGAGGGACACAAAAGCTTTGTGACTCAGTTGTTGCCTGGAAAGTCTTAGTGTCAGGTCATCCACTGCGACATTTTTACACTCAAAAATAACCACTCAAAACTTGCTACAAGCTAGATTCACCCATTCATACGTATACATTTCAATGGAAGCCTTGGGAGCAACTTGGGGTTCAACTTGGGCACATTCTTCTTGATAGACACTTTGCTCTGATCCAATTGTCCAAAGCGGATGGATCAGAGGATAAATGGTGCCTGGCAGAAAGTTTATTTTGTATTTCTCATGTACAGTACTTACCAAATGTATTAGACCACCTGTCATAAAGACAAAAAACAAATGTTATATTCTTATTTATTTAGTAGATAACAGATCTGACACTGTATTTCTCAGAAATTAATCAAGCATAAAATTCTACTACTATAACTAATATTTTGATTCAGGAATACAAGTAAATAACTAATTTGACATCGTAATCAAAAATAATAATGTGTTTTACTACTTTTTCAGGTTTTTAAAAAATATGTAAACCAGTTAATTTCAAAATTCATGGATAACAACAACAATAATTATATTTTAGCATTAAAAATATTTTGATTAAAGAGTTTGTGGATACTGGTGGATTAACCATTACAGAAAAAAAATGATACTGTAATTACCAACTCTGTTAATTTAGAGCAACAATGACATGCACATTAGACCCGAGTGGTGGTCTCATACATTTTTAAGGACTAATAACTGCATTAGTTTGCACCAATACTGAAGTAGCACAGGTATTGTCTTTTGTGATAATGATGTGCAGCTGAGAGAGACTGCTTCCTTTGTGCTGCATGTGAATAAGAGCAGTTTCATACAATGCCAACGTCAATTCTCCCAGCTCTGTCCGTTAATGTTCAACAATCAACAATTCTTGCTGCTCCTCGTGATACTGCTTCGACTCCGGTAGCGTGCATCCAACTATCCACATACACGTCCACTGTAGAGGTAGATGCAGCGTGGGTCAAGAAGGAGGTGAACAAAATCAATGTGCTTTATGCATAAAAGGAAACAGCATTTTAATCATCTTAAAAAAAATGTATCAGTAAAGGCTTTTATTGTCTCAGGGCACTTCAAATAAATCAGTCTATGGGAAACACGGGGCTAGATCACCAAATATGCTCAGGCAGCTTATATACCTGGGCGAATGGCCCAGGTAAAATGTGTGTGGGAAATACTTTTGCGTATTTACCAGCTATTGCTAAGTGCATCTAATCACAACATAATGGAGTATTTGGCATTTGCTCAGAAGCCACAAAAGACTACAAACAGACTACAAAGCCACCATTTTTAAATTACTTACAAACCTAGCTTGGCAATGAAGTACTAAGGTTTCTTGTTACTTATCAGATGACATACCCATCAGAATCAATATGCTAGTATCAGCTAATGTATTGGTCAGATTGATTTATTGGCCTTAAGATTAAATTCATGTTAATTTTCCTATCTATAGTGCCAAGTGGCAAACCCTGTTTAAATAAATAAAGACCGAAAGACATCAACCCCACAATACAGACAAAAATGTGTAAAATAATCATCAAGACAAAAGGTTTTTTTGACATTTTTTCTTACACTTTGGGTAAACACATAAATAGCCCCACAGAGATTTCTTTCTGGGATACCTTGCTTTGTTTTCTATTTGCTGATCTTGTGCCGTCAACAGTTTTATGCACTCAAGACCTTTTTAAATGCCTGGAAAGTAAGCCAAAGGGGGGGGAAAGAAGTCTTTTTTTTAAGAACATTATTCCACAAGTGACAGATAAGGATGCCAAAACCTTGATCTCTGGTGTGATCCCACCTCTTGCATTTTAAACAAGCTTTAGATTAAAGAAGCTGGAACATTACATTGAAGCCTTTGCTGGAACTTCCACCTCTTTAACTAAAATATACATATACAGGTGGGGGAATTCTAGTGAAATGCTTTGACCTCTAGAAATTGATATGGGTTGAAATGGCTACACAACAGCTTCTCAGACAGGGACCTAAATCTGTCAGAGGAAAAGATCTGCAGTCTTAAGTTTTTGATTAGTAAGTGTGAAAAAAAAAAAAGAACTTCCAAACTTTTCTGGAAAGAAGCCAATAATATGATTAAAAAAAAAAAAAGCAATAACAAGATATATGTTAGTTATACAACAGTATAAAGGAATATTTCTTATGTGGTGCAGAATCTCCCTTTCTTTCCATTCTCTACATTTTTATTCAGTTTGATTTTCTTCTATTGTGATCCCACGAATCGCAGTCTGTTTATACAGTGAAAACAAAAATCTCCCTACCGTTTACTTCCCTCCTGCCCAACCCCGTGACAGATGAGAAATTGAACAATTGATATTTCTGACAGGAACACAATTAAATCCTGTGGCCACTGTCAAAAAAAAAAAAAGCTACACATGAAGAATGGGAATGTGTGTTTGTTTATGTCCATGAGATTCAGCCACAAATCTATACACAAGGGGTTTTGGTGCAACTGTGTGCAGTCAGTCAACATTTAGGCATTTGTCTATGTAGCGAGTCCAATCACATGATAACTTACATTGTATCTATCCAAACATATTCAGCACTACTACGCTTGTATTTTATTATGGCAGACAGAGACAAAGAAATAAAGCATGACATAAACATAAGCTGAGAAAAGAGTGTGCAGAAAAAAGCAAAGACTGAGTGGGACAGGCGAGCCGAGAGAGGGGGAAATAGTAAGTGAAAGAAAAGAGACTGAGACCAGAGACAAGCTGCCCCCATGGCACTATGTGACAAGGACATTATGTAGATTGAAATGCTTCATGCAGGTTGAAATCAGCATAAAATGGTGCAGCAATTTTCTTTTTAAACTGGCGCCATGGCTTAACGGTCAAATTATACATAGCCTCCATGTTAAGAATGAGCCGAATGCAAATACGAGCTTCGCATCTGAACTTGGGAGACCTGGAAACGTACGTACAAGGAGTGCAGAATTATTAGGCAAGTTGTATTTTTGAGGAATAATTTTATTATTGAACAACAACCATGTTCTCAATGAACCCAAAAAACTCATTAATATCAAAGCTGAATGTTTTTGGAAGTAGTTTTTAGTTTGTTTTTAGTTTTAGCTATTTTAGGGGGATATCTGTGTGTGCAGGTGACTATTACTGTGCATAATTATTAGGCAACTTAACAAAAAACAAATATATACCCATTTCAATTATTTATTTTTACCAGTGAAACCAATATAACATCTCCACATTCACAAATATACATTTCTGACATTCAAAAACAAAACAAAAACAAATCAGCGACCAATATAGCCACCTTTCTTTGCAAGGACACTCAAAAGCCTGCCATCCATGGATTCTGTCAGTGTTTTGATCTGTTCACCATCAACATTGCGTGCAGTAGCAACCACAGCCTCCCAGACACTGTTCAGAGAGGTGTACTGTTTTCCCTCCTTGTAAATCTCACATTTGATGATGGACCACAGGTTCTCAATGGGGTTCAGATCAGGTGAACAAGGTGGCCATGTCATTAGTTTTTCTTCTTTTATACCCTTTCTTGCCAGCCACGCTGTGGAGTACTTGGACGCGTGTGATGGAGCATTGTCCTGCATGAAAATCATGTTTTTCTTGAAGGATGCAGACTTCTTCCTGTACCACTGCTTCCAGAAACTGGCAGTAGAACTGGGAGTTGAGCTTGACTCCATCCTCAACCCGAAAAGGCCCCACAAGCTCATCTTTGATGATACCAGCCCAAACCAGTACTCCACCTCCACCTTGCTGGCGTCTGAGTCGGACTGGAGCTCTCTGCCCTTTACCAATCCAGCCACGGGCCCATCCATCTGGCCCATCAAGACTCACTCTCATTTCATCAGTCCATAAAACCACAGAAAAACCAGTCTTGAGATATTTCTTGGCCCAGTCTTGACGTTTCAGCTTGTGTGTCTTGTTCAGTGGTGGTCGTCTTTCAGCCTTTCTTACCTTGGCCATGTCTCTGAGTATTGCACACCTTGTGCTTTTGGGCACTCCAGTGATGTTGCAGCTCTGAAATATGGCCAAACTGGTGGCAAGTGGCATCTTGGCAGCTGCACGCTTGACTTTTCTCAGTTCATGGGCAGTTATTTTGCGCCTTGGTTTTTCCACACGCTTCTTGTGACCCTGTTGACTATTTTGAATGAAACGCTTGATTGTTCGATGATCACGCTCCAGAAGCTTTGCAATTTTGAGACTGCCGCATCCCTCTGCAAGATATCTCACTATTTTTGACTTTTCTGAGCCTGTCAAGTCCTTCTTTTGACCCATTTTGCCAAAGGAAAGGACGTTGCCTAATAATTATGCACACCTGATATAGGGTGTTGATGTCATTAGACCACACCCCTTCTCATTACAGAGATGCACATCACCTAATATGCTTAATTGGTAGTAGGCTTTCGAGCCTATACAGCTTGGAGTAAGACAACATGCATGAAGAGGATGATGTGGACAAAATACTCATTTGCCTAATAATTCTGCACTCCCTGTAGTGTCAGCACCTCAGAAAGAACTAAAAAGAAAAGGAAAAAAAAATGGACAAAGATTTAAATCTTGGAAAAAAATTCTCTTTTTTTAAAACAAAGAAACAAACAGTAAATTAGTAAAGTTATATTAATATTAAACTTGGGGAATATTTGTTGCTTAATCTGAACATCATCGTCCTCCTGTGAATCACTGATGATCCAACCTCTACAATGCACAATGTGTGGCCCTTCCAAAATTAAGAGACACTTACACGTTAACACACAACAACAAGTGATTTAGCATAGCATAATTAAGTAGAGTTATATCAGCCAAACAGCTTAAACAGTGTTAAATTATAAAATGTATGCGGTGCTTATAAGTTTTAGGTCTACCAACTCATCCAGACGAAAATACCCAGTGGAAAAAGAAAGAGGGAGAGGAGACAAATGAGTTACTCTCCAAGAGCGGTCACATTAAGCTGTAATTTAGCAATCAAACCCACAGTCAGAAACATCCTCCTGTTTTCTGTCATGTAGTGATTATGGATCAGTTTGCGGCACAGGTGTCGGTTATACATTGACACGCCACATGAAACCATAACGAGGCAGATTCAGTTCATTATGAATCTCATAATTATTACAGTCATTTATTGCATCAATATGGAAATGAGCTAAAATTGCATATTTTTGAACAATTTGTCACCAATCGCTTTGACCATTTTCAATCTACAACACCGCTGTCCATTGGCCTAACATCCTAATACTAAGAAGGCATGATGTGAAGTATTCATTGGGATAATGTGTTAGCATGGTAAATACTTAGCTAAAAGAAAAATCTTAGATATAATGTACATGTATAAAATTTGTAATTTTAGTCAGTAAAGATGTGGCCTAAACAATTTAAGAAAACCATTACGAATACTGACAATACTAGATATACTATGCAGAGTATATTTGGGCATTTTATATAAATGGGTGGCAACCAGCTTAGCACAAAACTTTTACTGTAATGTATTGTCTATGTTGCATTTTCTTTGTTTGACCATGTTTTTGCATTTATATCTATTGGACATTCGACAGGACACTAAACGCACAGTACTCGTGCATTACCGTAACACGTAAGGAATAACAGAGAAGCTCAAGTGAATGGCAAGACTGTCGCAGAAAAAGCCCATTAACATTTATGTTGCCAGGGATTATGTAGGAATGCACAGATACTATTATTTTAAGCAAAAATGCTCAAAATAACAATTTTGGTATTAACTGATTATAAACCATCCCCTCCTAAGCATAAGAAATGATTTTTTTTTTTTTTTTTAAATACAAGTCATCTTTTCATCACTATATCTTTGAACATCAAGCCAGAACAAAATTGACGTGGCACATCACAGACATCAGAAAATGTTATTTTATTTTCCAATAGGCCGATTAGTCAACAGGGTGAATCCTGGCCAAAACTGATGTTCAGCCATGACGATCCCATAAATCAACCCCTCATTAAAAGAAAAATGCACATCAGAGTTTAGTGATGAAATAAATGGTCACACAGGTCAACAAAAACCAAACATGGTCAGATAAGTCATCATCGAAAAGTGGGAGAGTGCATGTATGGCACACAGCAAGAGAACTGTAAAGGCCAGAATGCTTGACCCACAGAGCTGGAGAGCCCAGTTGCTCCGTCACGCTGGGGGAAGCATTTTGCTGTGATGGTTTGGCTGCCCGTAACCTCTTAAAGCAAGAGTCATTGCAAATCAATACAAAGCTGCTTTGAGTGATCACCCCCAACTATGATAAAATATTTCTATTCTGGTCAGGTCTCCTTCAGGATGACGATACCCAACATCACTAGAGCCCACTAACTGGTTTGATTAGTGTGAAAATAATGTGAATACGTTTTGGTTATCGCAGACACCAGTCAACTAACTAAACATCTAAAGGAAATTTTGGTAAATGGTAAATGCCCTGTATTTGTATTGCGCTTTTACTAGTCCCACCTAGGGACCCCAAAGCGCTTTACACACCCAGTCATCCACCCATTCACACACACATTCACACACTGGTGGAGGCAAGCTACAGTTGTAGCCACAGCTGCCCTGGGGCAGACTGACAGAAGCGAGGCTGCCATATCGCGCCATCGGCCCTTCTGGCCAACACCAGTAGGCGGTAGGTGAAGTGTCTTGCCCAAGGACACAACGACCGAGACTGTCCAAGCCGGGACTCGAACCGGCAACCTTCCGATTACAAGGCGAACTCCCAACTCTTGAGCCACGATCGCCCCACAAATTTTGGAACAACAAGCTAAACAATCCAAGAACTAGACACTACTAGACACTATAATGTAGTATACTTTGGAGATAACTAGTTGATTTACAAATACAAGAGTATTTTGAATTTTTGAAGAGTATTTCAAGAAGCAGTTGCAATTTAGTGACCTTCGGGCCCTAGTGATGTTAGGTATCATCCTCCTGAAAGAGACCTGACCAGAATAGAAATATTTTATCCTAGTTAGTATGTTCGCTCAAAGCAGCTTTGTATTGATTTGCACCCAGTTATGATAAGGTCAGAAAACCGTGTGACATTACAGTATTCCAGTTCATAAACATGTTTAAAATGAGACAGTAACAACACAGGAAACAGGAGAGATTCTGTAATTACTGAGTTTCAGTGCCCTACTGTGCAGCCAAACTATTTCTGGGACCCCAATCTCATAATCCTCTGCCCGCTAACAAAGCATTTTCAAACTCATTTCCTGAGAGCATCACGTCAGCCATAAAACCACAAATGGAGCAGCCTAATAATACCCAACAGTTTCTTTTTACAGCTGACTTTGTATCCAGTAGCAGACAGCTTAACTTGACTCTGCGATTTGGGAAAAAAATCCAACCAGTTAAAAGCAAATGAGCAGGTAAGTTGTGGAAGAGTTGGTTTTGAAACACTTCTTTTAAAAAAAGTGAAGGATAGGAAAGCAAGCAGTCAATATTTAGATAAACTGGATAATGACAATAATCTGTAATCTTGTAATCTGGCCTCTGTATGATAAAGATAAAATTGAAGGACAAACTTTCAGCTTTAATAAAAGTATTACATTAACCGTTTGGGAATTACAGACATTTTTATACAAAGTTCCAGAGGCTCAAAAGCAATTGGACAATTGACAGAGCAGCAGCTGGATGGGCAGATAAAGCTTTGTCCCCTCATTACTTCATTATAAGTTAAATAGATCTGGAGGTGATTTCAAGTATTGAACTTGCTTTTTTTCCACAGAAAGTTTCAACTTGAGGTCCTTGAGGGAAAAGAAAAAAAGAAAAGAAAAAAGAATCTGTTGTTAGATCAAGAATATGTTGCATTCTTAGACAACAGGAATGAACTGGGCAAGGCAAAGCAACACCAAAAGGCCCGAAAGACTGCAGATATGAAATGCATGATGACAGAATTATTTCCATGGTTGAGAAAACCATCTTCCCTACATCTAAGTCACAGGTGTCGAACTCCAGGCCTGGAGGGCCGGCGTCCTGCAGGTTTTAGATGTGTCCTTGATCCAACACAGCTGATTTAAATTGCTAAATTACCTCCTCAACATGTCTTGAAGTTCTCCAGAGGCCTGGTAATAAACTAATCATTTGATTCAGGTGTGTTGACCCAGGGTGAGATCTAAAACCTGCAGGACACTGGCCCTCGAGGCCTGGAGTTTGACACCCCTGAAGTAAACCCTCTGGTGGGTGCAGTCAAGAGGCCTTCGTGAATGCACCTTGTTGTAAACAGAGGGTTTACAAAAACCCTCTGTAGCTCAGGAGGTAGAGCAGGTCACCTACTGGTCGGAAGGTTGGTTAGATCCCTGGCTCTGCATGTCAAGTATCCTTGGGCAAGATACTAACCCCAACTTGCTCTCCGATGCATCCATCGGAGTATGAATGTGTGTGAATGTACTTAGAAAGCACTGAGTGTAGATAAAGTGCTTGTGAGAATGGGTGTGATTGGGTGAATGTGGCATGTTGTATAGAGTGCTTTGAGTACTCAGGGAGAGTAGAAAAGTGCTATATAAAAGAATCAGTCCATTTACAAAAAGGTGCAAACCACTGGTTACACACAGAACAGGACATTTGAATTTGACTTAGGCCAGAAAACATCTAAAAGATCCTGCACAGTTTCTTGGAAAAGGATGGAAAGAGGATACTTTCCTCTTCTTAATAAAAAGAGGAAAATATTCACAGGGAAACTTAACTACTCGTGTTTCAAATGACACCAAATTGTCTCTTGAACATGGTAGAGGGGAATTGGCATGTCTGACTGCCACTGGAACCAGGTCACTAGAGTTAAATGATGATGTGTTGATGGAAGTAGCAGGATGAATTCTGAAATGTACAGGGCTATGCTCTCTCCTCAGATTCAGTCAAATGCTACAAAACTGATCAGTGCAAATGGCTATAAACCCAAAGCACAATTCAGAAGCAACCCAAGATATTCTCAAGACAAAGGAATAAGATGTCCCTTCAAATGGCTCCATCAAAGCAGTAAAACATCTTAAGGGAGCCAACAGAATATTTGGTGATGTCCATGGGCTCTAGAGGTCAGGTTGTCAAGGACAGCAAATGGGAAAATGGGAAGGCTGTAAAAGTTTAAACAGTCAATGGTGTAAATTGTTTCGGAACTGCTTGAACTAAAGTTGATATTCTTTACTTCAGTCGCATCTCAATTGTTTGATTAAAAACTATGGTTGTGTGCAGAACTAAAATTAGAAACAAATCTGTCCGCTACAGCTCTAGCAGGTCTGTCTATTGTGTGGGTGTATCAAGTGCTCAGCTGGCACCCATTTCTTATGAGGAGCCAGTGCACAGCTAGCCTCATTCAGCAATCAGCCACCTGGCAGTATGTACGCTAGTGAAGAGCTTCTCAGTTGGTGAGTGAACTAGCTGATCCACAATCAGTCCGGGTTGTGCTGCTTAACAGGAGAATGCATATGTTTCTGTTATCTGTGACCACTACTACAATCCCATGTGATAAAACACATTGAGCTGCCATCATCTTTGGCAAAGTTTATTAAAAGTATCACTGTCGGTATTAAATACGACTTATAGGGTAAAAATAAACAACTGTATTTGAAACTTCATTGTTGGAGGGCTAAAAGGTTGCATCCTTTAATGTTAAAAACACTTTATTTTTTCATATTGTATATTGCTACAGGATATCCTTCACTAACAATAAGCCAAAACTGCACAAAAGCCAAGAAGAGGCGCAAGTTAGACAATGGACTAAAAGGGTGGTTTACATTTGTGTCACCGTTTCATGCCTGTACATTTGTCTGACAACAAAAACAGGAATGTATGTGATTACGAATAACTTCATATTATGAAATTCAATTCAATTTTGTTCATATAGCACCAAACAAAACAATCACCTCAAGGCGCTTTATATTGTAAGATAAAAACCCTACAACAACAAAGAGAAAATCCCAACAACTAAACAACCCCTTTTAAGCAAGTATTTGGTGACAGTGGGAAGGAAAAATTCTCTCCCACTTCCCATCCCCCCCCCCACACACTTTTAACAGGAAGAAACATCCTGCAGAGCCAGTCTGATGCAGGGGCAGCGATCTGCTGCGACCGGTTAGCAGTGATGGATATAAATGAAGCTTTTACATAAGTTCAATAAGATCTGTATTCAGTCATCAGTCTGCTTTCCCAGGCATTTGGCTTCTACTCAGTTCTTTTACATCCCTTCCACTTTCCCATGCAGTAAAAGTCAATGCTGACATCATCGCTACAGTATAGTCCAATCATCATCCTGGCTGCCTTCTTCAAGCCAATCAACCTCCACTATGCCTACTTTAAACTGCCCTGCTCATCTTCCATTCTCCCTAAACAGCAGACTCCTGCATTCAGCTCACCTACTCCCAAGTCACTACAGCCAAGCCTCCATCTTATCTTCATCATCTAGACTCTGAGCGGTCCTACCCTAATTCTTATCGCTGCTGGGATTTCATTCTGTTGCGATGGGCCATCGAAGGGTAATTACCAAATACCATTATTGAATTTTGTATATCGATAAATCATGTTAAATAGCTTATTGAAATACCACTGATGTAAGCAAAGACATTAGGCGAGAAACAAACAACAGTGTGGTTTGCCAGTGGGCAGAATATGGGCCCTGTGCTATTGCTAAAACATGGGGGTTGACACAATGTAAAGTCATGCCAGTGAATGTTGGCGGCCTAACAAAAACCACCAGGAAAGTTTGGTCTATAACAGAGTGTTCATCAGTGTTCACGCTGACTGCTGGAAGTCTTAGGCGTCGTGCTTAAGTTTATGTGCTGCTTGTTCCAACTGCTGTGTGTTTGATTAAACAGATTCAATGTGTGCTCGACAAGATTTAGGTCTCTTCAACTTCTGATCACGTGTTGCTGCTCTATAACTGAATGATTTATGTACTTGCGTTCAGACCGAATTATGAGGAGCTCAAAACATACATGCATGTGCAAAATCCCATAAATATACACAACAAAACCATTTTGAACCACCACAAACCCACTCTGCACACACTGATCCCCTTAGAGTGAGCATTTTAGTGAAAAATACCCAAATTTTCTTTGACTTTATTACTAAATAAATTCCACTTCTAAATCCTAGAATCTTCACTGTTTATTTATTATGTATATATGTAAAAGCACACATTACAGCGCAACATGATAGATTAATTATGCATTATTTTCTAATCCATATTTATGCATCATTTCACTCTAAGAGAATCTGCAACTCTTTTGCATTTTCTTCCCCATTTGGAAAACTGGAACTGAATTTATCTGAAGTGTGTGCCCATCATGATTTTTGTTTACTAGAATCCTCTTTTTTCTCTTATTAATACTAAAATGATATCCACGAGGAGTCTGGATTTTTAAAAAAGATTCCCCAGTATGCCAAATGCCATTATCAGTAATGATAATGAATAGTGAAATCTACAAGAAATTACAGCAAATATCAAAAATGGGAATCTATTCTCATATGCTAAACACCATTGGAGGGTTTAACCTTCAGTAGTGCTTTTACATCCTTTTCTACTGTATATGTACACACTATATTTAGCTTAGGAACTATCATGCAGTTGCTTTCACCAAAATATGTTATATACCAGCTATGTCAGTGATGAAAAAACTCAGACTTTAGGGAATGCTTCATAGGCAATGATAAGTAGTAATAAAGTGAACAATTTTACACCACATTTATCCAGGTCTAATGGTTTTAATGGCTCGCAAAGAGTCACTCTAGTTTCAAAAAGACATCAGGGTTATATAAGTGAATGGGTAAACAGCCCTTGGCTCCTTCGTCTTAAACTTCCTGAACAAGTTTAAGACGAAGGAGGCTTTCTAAAGGTCTTTTGTTCTAAATTATTTTGTTGAAACTATGAAAAATTCCTCTGATACATTTTTCCACCATCAAGGTGAGCATTTAACCACAATCCTGGCATTTTCAGTATGGTGCATCAGAAATGGTCTCAGTGGAAAGGTGCTTGTCAAGAAGCCATTCTGAAAGAAGATGAAAAGATTGAGCTATGCCAAATTCCACAAGAACACTGGCAATCAGTGGCTGCAGGTTTTAGGGAGTGCTGATTTGAAATGTGAAATTTCTGGTTTAAAATGTTACTGTGCACAGAATAGATTAAGACAGTCAAGACAGCAGTAATTGTCTACAGTCGTCTGGAAGCTCTGTCATAGTTTTGGTCTGCATTTCAGCCAGTGGTGTTGGAGCTTGTCAAAAATGGAGAAATTAAGAACATAGGAAAGCAGTCATACTTGGATTGACCATGCAGTATCATCTAGAAGGCATCTGATTGGTAATCCCACACCGCCAATACAATAAATGCATACATGCATAGAAAAACCAGACAAACACTTTGGTTTCCAGAGCCTGGACCTTAATATTACTGAAGCAGTGTGGGTTCATCTTGATAGAGAACAGAACAAAAGGCAGCCACCATCAAAAGAGCTTTGAATGTCTTTCAAGAAGCCTGGAGAACTATTCCTGATGATTATTTAAAGAAACTACAATGAATCCTCCCTAAGAGACTTTAGGCTATAGTGAAAAAAATGGCCATACCAAATGTTCACTTTCAAGCTCATTAGAATTGCACAAAGCTTTTTGTTTTATACACTGCATTTGTGAATAACTCAGAAAATCTCTACACTTATTTCTCGGTTTCGCAACAAAACAAAACAATGAAGGGTGATTCGGGAGTTTTAATACTGTAGAATGCAGTTGGGTAAATCTACAAAGAGCAAACTCAGAACAAAAGACAAATCTTGCAGAGCTCATAATACAAATAAACTGAGTGAGGCGTGTCTCCTTAATGAAGCACTTGCCTGCAGAATCCCACTTTAACCTCTGCTTGAATTTACAGCAAGCTAGCAAATTGAATAATAAAAAAAATGAATATACTTAAAATGAAATGTCAGTGAATTTTCATGCAAGTTTTGTGCATCCTAGATCAGCTTTGAGGTAATTGCTCTTGCTCCTATCCTGCACGCCCTGTCTGGCTTAGCTTTATAAAGTTGCCAAATATCAAAGACCTTATAACTACAAAGCCTTGCACCTGAACAACCCAAGCTTTTCACACTTTTCCACTTGATTTCCTCAGACTGTAGGCATCCACTGACTAGATTCACATTAGTGGATTTCAAAGACTCAATCAAAAAAAAAAATTTATTAATAAAACACACCCCTACACATGACTTCACCTGCACGTGCAGGCAAGACGTATACACTGTACACATGTGCGGTCACAGGCACACACAGTCAATCCAAGAAAAGAAGCAAAGTAGGGAGATCGTTTAATTCACATCATATGCAATCAGAAGCAATTAGCTCAACACCCTCTCTCATACCACCTCGTCAGTCATTGCACCGGGTCTAAGCCAGCGTCAAGCAAACTAAAGCTCTCAGAAATTTGGAAGACTTCCTCAAGAGACGCAGTGGGATTTTCATTCATACAACCATGTGCAAATTTATGACATCCTAATTCACAAAATTGCAGCATGACATCATGCTTATACCAACCAACAGTTTAATGAGGTATATATGTCTATTGCTCTATACTTTATAATATGTATCTGTAATGCAGCAGAGCATGCACAGAAACTGCTTGGCATTATCTGACATTCAAAGAAAAGGAAAACATAGTGCTGCATGTAGTGAGTCATCAGTACTACAGTGTGCTGAACTGCTCTGCCTCAGGCCAACCAAGGTTTACAAGTCACCTCACTATTGGCCTTTTGCCATATAAAAACTGTATCATACTGCACAAAGATGATATAGAACAGTAGCTCTGCTTTCTTCCTGCAGGTTGACTTTAGAGGTTAAAAGATCATCTCCAAATCCTTTTACCTGGAAAGTTTATTCTTTAACTTGTCAACAGATGTATCCCCAGTGACAACTGAGCAAACATTGTGCACAGAGAATGTGTAATGTAGTTGAAAGACCAGAAAAATGCCAGAAAGTGGATCCTGAGTTTGTCAGTCTATTTCCAACTTAATTGCGATGATTACAGATGCTAAAATTGCTATGAATTTAAGAAAATGAAAAGCTGAAACGGTTACTCAGTGGAGCTTTTTGTTGATTCACACAAAACTATTTGTCAGCTTTTTCAACAAGCAATTATTGCAGTCACTGTTTAAGCAGAAATGCCAAACATTCTCTTTCTGAGTTGAACGTAAGCATTTAGTGATTTTTGAGGGGTTTGCAGAAAAACTTGCACCTTGGGGCTAGCAAGGTAATGATCTCATCTCAAGAAATCATAGTTCAATATTTGAGCTAGTTTTCAGGGAAGTTGTACAGTTTGCATGATTAAATAAATCTTCATGAAGTAAAAGCTTTTCTACTTCACACGAACAAAGCAAGAAGGAAGCACTTACTGGTTGTAGTATGCATCTGTGGGGACATCTCCCTTGAAGAACAGTGAGCAGACTAACGTCCTGAAAGAAGTGATAAAGGATTGGAGATCAGAACTTTCAGAAAACTTGAGAAGGTAAGAAAAAAAGAGACAAATTCTGCTTTTTCAACTGATTTGATAAATTTGACAGATCAATCACTTACACATCATTTAAAACAGGAAATAATCTTTATTTTTGGCATCATCTTATCAATTTAAAGGAAATCTTGATTGGACAATGTACTTGCCATAGAATAATGACTCCATGGTTTCTCATAAGCTTCACTTTCACTATGCAGTTCTGTCTGTCATCACAATGAAATCTCTGAGCAAAACAAAGGTTACACTCCACAATAAGCAGGAGGGACAAGTGCTGTTCCTCTCAGTGTCAAGGTTTGCTGTGTAGCAGGCAGGAGGGAGGACCCAATTGCAGGACTCGAACACGGAAACGTATGGCAGCTTTAATGCCTGGGAAAAACACTTCATCAAATAAACTCATGCAAAACAAACAACCTGAACATGGAGACTATTAACACTGCAAAACAGGAGGCAAAGAGACAACACAACAACTGCAAAAGAAAAACACAGGACTTAAACACAAGCCGGACAACGAGAGGATGGTGAACAGGTGGTAACACAGCTTGGGGCAAATCAGACCTAACGAGATAAGAGGAAGCACAACTCGATACACTGCACACAGGACATGGACTATCAAAATAAAACACGAGACAAATACAAAGACGCAGACAAGACATTGAGACAGAAACATGACTTACTGGAGAGACAGAGGGAATATGGAGACAAGAGCGACGAGACAAGGAACAGAACGTCCAAAATCCTAGGACTGAAAATAGAACACATGAATTACAATAATCAAAGAATATAACTAAAACACGCACAAAACACCTGGTCACAGAGCCAGTACCCATGACACTCTGAGTACCTTATGGCCTGTGTTCCCACATAGTTGTAATCCCGGGCACCGGTCAAATTGAGCAACTGTGTAAACTGTACCAGGCAAAGTAAAGGAGAGACCTGCTGCTTAGAGAGGCAAAAGTGTACAGATAGAACCTTTTAGAAACTGAAAGTAAACCTTGGATGGGCATTCAATTGACGGAGAAAGTTTTAAGACTTGAGAGGTTTCAAAAGCAACATTTAGCTGGCATTACTTTAACTCGATCAGTATCAAAACCTGCGATTTGGTCTGTGCAATAGCAGCGCTGGGGAGGGGATGAGTGTGGGGTGCTATGATGTGATAGGATTGTCAGAGGAGATATATCATTTTCATGTCAAAGACTCTCTTTGGGGGGCGGGGGTGGGGGGGGGGGGTGGCTGTGTGTGGCACTGGTCCAGTTTATAGCCAACTTTATCTATAAGCATTAGAGGTGAACCTCCAGCCCTGTCGCATTCTGCCTCCTTATAAAATCATGTTTTTACTGCATATTCATCATTATTATTCATGGATTTTTTACCAGCAATACTGCATTCACTTAATTTACTCTGCAATCTTTCATGCCGAGTCAAAAGCTTTTTGTACATCGACAAGGTGGTATATTTCTAAACCCCGCTTTCTCAATCTTTCTTTTAGACACACACAAATATACACACAATGCTGGGTCAGACTGAATATCTTTAATCATTTATGAGTCTCCAGCTCTGCTAATGCAAGCCGCACACCAATACTCACTTAATAATTAAAGCCTCGAATTGATTGTTGCATTACGAGGCTTGTGTAAAGGGACATTCGTCAGCACTGCTGATGATAATAACACGGCTGATTCCCTCCTATAAAACTAGTCTTAATTCACAGAGTGAGCAGAGACTGAGGGGAGCAGAAGAAATGAAAGAACACAGGGAGGCTTTTGGATGACAGACTGAAGCTCAGATGGACTGAAAGGAAGTCCTGAGAGAAACTAGAAGAACAAACTGCTGAAACAAAAGAGTGCAAAGAAAAGAGGCAGTGAACCACATTGACAGACAGATTGAATGAATTAATTAGTGATTACAGAAACAAAACCAGTCTGTCATTGCAAACATTGTTTAGTCAATAATGGTCAACATGGAGAAGGATTTGGCCTACTCCAAATAGGGGATTATCCCACTTACTTTAAAAGTAAGTCAGTTTCCATCATTATGATGAATTTTTATAACTACTCAACCAGCTTGGAGTTGCACTGGTGGTGGAGTACACCCTGGGCAGGTGACAAGTCGGTTACAGGGCTAAACCAACAACCAGTTTAGGTTCACCAGTTCACCCATGTCCAGGTCTTTGAACAAGGAATTACAAATTAAAAACATACAAGAAAAAGTTAACTGCATTTTGTCATGTAAGCATAGTCAATACAACCTGCTAAAGTTCAAATCAAGCATCAGAATGGGGAAGAAAGGTCATTTAAGTGACTTTGAATGTAACATCATTGCTCAGGCCAGATGTGTTCATCAGAATATTTCAGAAACTGCTGGTTTACTAGGATTTCTATTTGGGTGTCCTGAGTATGGCCTCCACAGTCACTAGATCCTTATCCAATGGATGTGGAGGAACATTTGCATCATGGAAGTCCAGCCAATCTGAGGAAACTGAATGATACGATCTTATCTCAAGCAAAATCTCTCAGGATGCTTCAAGCACTTTGTTGAATTTATACAGCTAAGATTTATTTAAGGCAGTTTTGAAGACCAGAGTCCAACCTGGTACTAGCAAAGCAGTCTACCAAATAAAGTGACTGGTGAGTTGGCGAATAGAAATGCTGTCATAGGTTGATAATCTAATGCAATATTATTTTCTCATTTTTTTAGGCAACTCAAACATGTCTTTGTTTTATTAGCGTATTTTTCAAATTACAAAAGCCAATGGCTTTTTCACTGAAGGCCTTCCATATTTCAGCAAGATAATCATAAATCACATCCTGCATTTATTACAACAGGATAGCTTCATAGCTTCGAAGGGTGCTGAACTAACCAGACCTTTAACTTATCAAAAACATTTGGAGCATAAGAATTTTCATTTGAATAGTAAGATAAAACCAAAAGGACTGTAGCAAAAATAACACTACGTTTTTCAGTGTTAGTTTCTATTATTCTAGTTTTCCAGGTCTAGTTTAGGGGATAAGCCTGATTCTGACAACTAATTCTGTGGTTGGTTGATGGTCTTCTTCCTTATTTGTTTTATCCATGGCTCCCCTTTTGCTTCTGTTTGTCCTTTACAGTAATTTATATTTCCATTATTGTGGCATCTTAGATGTTGGGTTCCTTTAAGCCATAAATTTAAGGACAAAAACAATACTATTATTTTGAAGAGGAGAAGCTGTTGAATAGACGTCTGGACCCTGATAGTACACTGGGATGAGAGGCATGTATTATCTTATAATAGAGTGAACCACACAAGTTGTGGTTGAAGTTGTGAACGATTACAAAGACTTAAATGAATGAATGCTCTTGAAGCTTCATACCAGGTAACTGCAGCATGAAAAGCTGAGTAGTTTGCAGTTTTACAAAGTTTCCTTTTTTTGTTGAACCGCAAATATTGATGGAAACTGGTAGTTGACAGATCAGCGCTGTGATATTTGATTTTGATCATTTCGCCCTAGTGATATTCTCACTGCCTCACATTTCTAAACCTATAAACCCATGACCCATAACTATCTCAATGTGTAACTGGAATTAAAAGTTAACATGAGACCAGTGATCAGGAAGATAACCAATCTAAAGTATGATGAAGTTCACAAACGCTTTGGAATTACAATAGTTTCCAACTACACTCAACAAAAATATAAACGCAACACCTTTGTTACTGCTCCCATTCCCCATGGGATGGACGTAGAGACCTAAAATTCATTCCAGATACACAATATAACCATCCCTCCCAAACAGTGGTCACAAATCAGTCCAAATGTGTGGTAGTGGGCACATCTGCTATATTGAGATAATCCATCCCACCTCACAGGTGTGCCACATCAGGATGCTGATCTGACATCATGAGTAGTGCACAGGTGTACCTCAGACTGCCCACAACAAAAGGCCACCCTGGAATGTGCAGTTTTGTCTCACAGCAAAATGCCACAGATGCCACAAGCAATGAGGGAGCGTGCAATTGGCATGCTGACAGCAGGAATGTCAACCAGATCTGTCGCCCGTGCATTGAATGTTCATTTCTCAACCATAAGCCGTCTCCACAGGCGTTTCAGAGAATATGGCAGCACATCCAACCGGCCTCACAACCGCAGACCTCGTGTAACCACACCAGCCCAGGACCTCCACATCCAGCAGGTTCACCTCCAAGATCGTCTGAGACCAGCCACCCAGACAGCTGCTGGAACAATTGGCTTGCACAACCAAACAATTTCTGCACAAACTGTCAGAAACCATCTCAGGGACGCTCAACTGCATGCCCGTCGTCCTCATCGGGGTCTTGACCTGACTCCAGCTCGTCGCCGTAACAGACTTGTGTGGGCAAATGCTCACATTTGATGGCGTCTGGCACGTTGGAGAGGTGTGCGCTTCACAAATGAATCATGGTTCACATTGTTCAGGGCAGATGGCAGCTGAGAATGTCCCAGTTCTTGCATGGCCAGCATACTCACCGGACATGTCACCCATTGAGCATGTTCGGGATGTGCTTGACCGGCGTATACGACACCGTGTACCAGTTCCCACGAATATCCAACAACCTCGCACAGCCATTGAAGTGGAGTGGACCAACATTCCACAGGCCACAATTGACAATCTGATAGACTCCATGCGACGGTGTGTTGCACTGCATGAGGCAAATGGTGGTCACACCAGATACTGACCGGTTCTGGGTCCCCAGACCCCCAATAGCGCAAAAAACTGCACATTCCAGGGTGGCCTTTTGTTGTGGGCAGTCTGAGGTACACCTGTGCACTACTCATGATGTCAGATCAGCATCCTGATGTGGCACACCTGTGAAGTGGGATGGATTATCTCAATATAGCAGATGTGCCCACTACCACACATTTGGACTGATTTGTGACCACTGTTTGGGAGGGATGGTTATATTGTGTATCTGGAATGAATTTTAGGTCTCTACGTCCATCCCATGGGGAATGGGAGCAGTAACAAAGGTGTTGCGTTTATATTTTTGTTGAGTGTATATTACTAATAAATGTGATCTGACCTCCATCTAAGTGACAGTTATTCACAAACACGATTTGACTGCACAAATAACACTTTATGCATGTCTTTCTGTAGTAGTGATGAGTATTTGACAACTAACAGGTGTTATAAATGAGAGAAAAAAACACTTGAAATTTATGGGAAGGCAGTGCTTGTATGAAAATACTCCACACTTAACTGAAAACTAATGCTTTAAAACAGATCCCAAGTGTTCTGTTATCACCAAAAGTTGTAAAATGTATCACTAAAATATCATTCTCAGTCAGTTTGTTATTCATTATGTGTTTACAGCACCCTCTGTGGTTGCTCCAAGTAATGCACTTTAGAAACGGCTTTGTTTTGAGAAGAAAAAACTTTATTGAACAGGAAGTCGGCTCAGTCAAGCAAAGCAAGTGAGCAAAAAGAAGGGAAACATATCGGCACGCAGTTTATGGTGTCCTGTTGGAGAAAATACTGTCTACATCTTCTGTTTATGGTTGTATCGCCGGTATGTACTTAAAGTATAAGTTGTAACTTTGGTTTTGTGCAATATGTTGCCAGCTAATGCAGTATTTGGCTGTAAAGCCAGTCCTTTTGTTAAGCTAGTTGCCCGCGATTTTGGAGGTTGTCTGGGATAGCATCAATAGTACAAGTTTACATAATTAGACATATGACACATGCTATGTAGTAGCAGGGTGGCATATGAATGCATATTATGCTGCACATACGTATATCATGACTGTATTTTTTGTCTTGTTTTAAGTTTTACCTTTTTGAATGTCAGTAAACCTGTTGACAATGCTCATCGATCTTCAGAATGGTGATATAAGAAAGGTGTTAACGCCCCTGCATCAGACATGCACCCATAACGGCACACCAAGGATAATCTATGGAGTAGTCAAGGACACTGAGAGGTAAATGATCCGATGTGACAATTACCCAGAGCACATAATTAAATCATCAACAGAACAAATAAAAAAACACGAAAAGCAAATAAAGAAAAAAAAATCATGTTTTGGAATGTCTACATCTGAGTCCTGGCCTTTTCCCAGTGCACATGTTGTGGCCCGCTTCTGACAACAGCCGTTCAAGAAATGGTCCAAAATTTCTCAACTCTGTCCAAGTCTCATAATCATCTACGAAAAGTGCCCAATAGAGGTTCTTGCAGCAAAATGGGACATCAAAATTACATTCAAGAGCTTATTTACTTTTTCCAGCCTGCACTGTGAATGATTTCTCAGTGGAAGACATGAAAAGGTAAAAAGTGTTTGTGTGTTATTAGTTTGGTCAGGGTGTGCTTTTTTAGATATATATTTGGGACTTGATGATGAAGATCAGACCATACTTTGCGGGTAAACACGGCGAAAAATCCTGGTGTTTTCGACAACAGTTCACAAACTTTCCCCCCCAAACTATAGATATGAACCATCTACCATGAGACTTCCATTTTGTACTAGAGAAAATTATACAGCATTAAAATGTTTCTCAGATTCTAAAAGAGGGGGGAAATAAGGCCAGGCTGAATACATTCAATGGAACAGACTTCGACGCCTTATGATGTGCATCTCCATCTGATATGAGTGCCATAAACTCACTTTGAAAATGATGTGTCTGAGTACATCTGAGGTATAAATGGCCATTCATAAATGCTATAACAGTGGTGGAAATAATCTGTCAAACTAATGACTCTAGACTAAGTGCAACCCTCTGAACATATTCTTAACCTTATGATAATATGCAGTGTGGGGGCATCATTCTAAAACACCTCACTGCATATCCATTTTAACAAATGTTTTACTGTAGCTTTTGTGAAGAAAAAAAAGAAATATCTACATTAGTGAATGCCTAATTGCAGCAATTGCTCTTTATAAGGAGCTAAAATTTCTAATTTATATTATCTTTGATTCAATTTTTACATAGCAATGGAGAACAACCCACAAGACAGCAGTTCCATCATTTTCAGCCATGAAGGGATTAGAAATAATAATTTAAAAGAGAATAAAATAGGATAGACTACGTTAATCATTTTCCAGAGCTTGGTTACTGTTGATTCATAAACAGCCAAATTTCGGGTAGTGATTTTGGATAATGCTTTCTGGTAGTGGACAATGATGCATTTTTGTCATCATGACGGATTTTTGATCAAATATTTTAGATGTAATTGAAGGTTAGGCTTTTAGCCTCAAATTTAAATAAAGTGTTTATTTATCTGTTCGGGAATCTGTTCTGCTTTCCCCTTCTGGTCACCTGACAATTTGCCAGGTTCTGTATCATTTTGATACAGACTGAAAGTCTTACTCTATGGCTTCATCTGAGTTTTTGCTTCAACTTGCGCCGGAGCTGTGCTGCAGTTGGCCTGTCAGTACCTGTCAGCTGCCTCCAAAGTCTCTCAGGCTAACCAAGTCAAACGGGGCTCCTCCTTCAGCTCAGTGGCTGTCTCTGGCACACTGGCAACCTGGTCAGCTTGTTCACCACCTCTTGCTTCATCGCATCCAGGAACAGCTCCAGTCCCTTTTATTAAACGCCTTGAACGTCAGCATTTCAATAACTTTCTGATTGTTTGATTGAATCCACTGCAGTGGTATCTGTTGCCAAAATTACACAAAAGTGTATCATTATGCAAAAACAAAGTGTATATGGAATGAAAATGTCAAATGACAGCCGTCGTCGCGTGGCGGTGACGTAATCGCACTCAAAATGCGTACTTCAAGCGTGTGGTCTCGTAATTGGGACACAGCCTACTACCTACAGTCTATCTGTCTACTACCAGCATCAGAGGTGGATTGAGGCCTAAGTCTATAGGCAAAAAGAGAAGATTCATCTCTCATCGCCTCATAGACAGGTATCACTTCCTGCTAAAGGAAGGAAACTCAAACGTGTGATTTGACAAGCTGTTAGTGATACTCGTATCACAGGAACTAACTGGCCACTTACATCCACTAGTGGCTAGCAGCTGTCATTCATACTTTTAGTTTTCATTCTTATTGGATATTTGCTTACATAATATGGTCGCCTTTAAAAAAAAATTTTTTTTTCATTTTAAGAGTTTTTTTCTCACTCTTTTTTCTTTATCTGTGCTTTCCATACTGTGCTCTCGCCTGTGCCCATTCCTCTATCTGCCTTCAACAATAAATTCTGTCTGCTCATTCTTCTTTTAGTCTCTTCTACTCTTTGTTCTTTCTCTCAGTATCCACCCCCTCCTTTTCTCTGACTCCTCGCTGGTCTCTTTTGACAATGTCCATTAAAATGACTTAATAAAATTATATTTTTATTATTATTATTATCATTATTATTATTAAAAGATAGTTTTCATATCATATTTGTGTTTAAATCATTCAAGTTAAAGAAATATGTTATATACTGCATATATTGGCACAATAATCTGTCACTGTAATTATGATGCTCATCTTTAGGTTAAATTGAGCCTGGAATAGTATGTCTTTGTTAATTGGGCCCACATTTTTAAACGTTACTAAGTCATTTTTATGATTGTTTTGAACTGTACAGCAAAACACTTAACCAGGATAGAATTGGCAGTGGCTCCCCTTTATCTCTGATCTCAATCACCATCTATTTCTTTTCTTCTTAACCTTTTCAACCTAATCCCACATCTCATAGTTGCTATAATTAATTCACTTACCTAACCATCAAGTAAAGATACACAGATTAAAATGTTCTTTTCCCATTAAAATTTATTTTCTGAATGAAAAGCACCGATAATGATTTTTGCCTATTCCAATTTTCTTTCTAATAACAGACAGCATTTACAAACATTTTCCCCAAAACTGGAATAAATTACACGGCCTCTCATTTGTGTCTCTTAACTGTGGAAAGAGGTATAAATAATTAACTGAAAATGAATCGTTACACACCCGCCTTCTACTTTTATTTTACTTACTAAACAAAAGGAGGTTTATGCTTTCTGATTTATGCAACAAAACAAATATCAGTCACGTAAATCATTTTTCTCTGTGTTTAGAAATTGACCAGTTAACAGGGACCAACCCTTTTCTCTTTATCACTTACAATTTACTTTGTAACTGCTTGGATTCTTTGCTCATACGGTTTATTGCTTGTGGCGATCTCTGAGCTCCATATAGCTTTAGACACTTTTGCTTTTCTAGTTTCTGGTAATCTCCATGATCAGCTGGATAAAGGTGATTTAAGTATCTGATTAGAACTGGTATTACTGACAGATGATTAACCTTGTCTAACTTGATTTTTACTACTCTTTGTTTTGTTTTTATCACTGATGTAGATATATAAATTCCTGCACTATCTCATAGTATAAGCCCCTTACCGGGCACCTGCTGTACTTTTATATAACTGTGTTGGTTATTTGCTGTGTATTGTAGACTGTACTATTTTTACTCTTTGTCATGCTGCTGTAACACAAAAGTTTCCCTTGTGGGATCAATAAAGTATCTATTTGCTTTCACCACTGTGCTTGTGTTGGGCATGCATGAAATGGAAGGTCTTGTAACTGAACTTAACATGAGACTGAAAAGCCAGTCACCAGTCTGCAAAATCAGCCCATTCCAGTACCCAGCCAGTGGACTGGTGCATCTCTAAAAGCAGACACATTAAAAGACAGTCAGTGTTTAAGCCAGACTTAGAGCGAGTTCACAGATGATGTCTATTGTTCCATGGGATTGTATTGACTATATATCTTTGAAAAAAAATCTCGGTTCAGGAATGTTTTTGTCATGGTTCTTGGGTCTGTGTTTTGAGTTTTGGGAATGTTTAGGAGTTTTCTAGTTTGCTGTCTTTAATTTTTAATTTCTGTATTTTGTATTTGTTGTCATTCAGGATTTTGTTATTATGCATTAAAGTTGATGTTGCCCGCCCTTGTGTGTGTGGTTCCCTGTTATAGTTATTCGTTTCTCTCTGTGAAGTCAGGCTTGAATCTTGTTCATTTCTGTTAGCCCAGTCTCTCATCCTCGTTCTGTGTCTTCTTAGTCTTGTCTGTCTCCACCCTCGATTCCCAGTATTTAGTCAGTCTGAATCTATGTGTGTGTTTTTCTGTGACTCATCTCTGTCATGTCTCTCTGTTTATCTCACCTTTTTCATTCCTGCCCACCTTCCTGTTTTATTTTCATAGTCCGTCTCATGTGCTTTGCGCTCAGTTTGCTTCCCCTGTCTCCCAGGTATTCCCTCTCGTTATCCCGTGTATTCAAGTCCTCGGTTTTCCTCTGTACCTTGTCACGTCGTCAGTCTTCGTGAAAGTCCTCCTGTCATGTTTCTCCCCGTGCTCTGTGTTCCATGTTTTGCTCCATAGTTTCTAGTTCCATGTAATATTCATGCCTTTCCATGCCAAGAGTTTAATGTTTTGTATTTTAGTGTGTAGTTCAGGTTTTGTCTCTGGAGTCCTGCACTTGGGTCCTCATCCTGCTTGCCACACAGCCAGACCTTGACACTTTTTCCTTTCCTTGACTTATAATAATCCTGCAGTTCTTCCCAGAATTGTTTACTCTGCTGTTGTCCCTTATCGAATGCTTTTTGTTATACCTGTAATGTCAGATGAGCACTTTATTCAAAAGTGTGTGAATGAAGCCAGATACAAATAATCTGTGAAATCAATATTTCTAGAAGAAAGTTTAAAAAAAAATCTTTAAGCTGCGCCATCTCCATTTTCTTGCAGGCAATCATTAGTTAGGCGATTCCTAACAAGCTAGCCCCAGCCCTTTCTAGAAGTTAATGCATCTTATGAAGTACGCACCTGTGTCCCCTGCAGTGAAATCTTCTTAGTTTTCCTAAGTTTGCATCCAGAGGTTGACACGATTGCAATTGTTTTTCCTTCTCTCTTATTTTCTCTATATTATCAGGACAGTTTTGAAGAAGATGGGCCTACAGGAGAAGGTTGTCCCCTTGCAGGCTAAAAAGAAAGGGGTCGATTAAAAAAAAATGTACATGTGTAATCAAATAATACAATTTTAATGCAACAAGTTATTAAACATATATCCTAAAAAAAATTGTGGCTCCTTTTTCAACAGTCATTTTTTATTTAATTTGCTTTCTGCAAGTATCCAGGGTCAGAGACAGAGTCAGTGGGAAGCCCACTGATGCTACTTGGCTGTGGTTTGTCCTCATGGATGAGACATTGGGACATAAATCTTCCATTAGGCCTCCTGTCCTAATAGCTTTGCAGCAGTGGATGACCAAAAGAAGACGAGAATGAGGAAAGGAATGTGGAGAGCAGGGAGAGAATTGACTCAATGTTCTCTGTACTTATAAAAATTAGTTCTGAAAAAAGTTCCATGAATGAATCGATTAGAAAAAACAACAGATGATTGCCTAAAATAACATAATAGGTTTACAGTAGTTCTTTTATATGTATAAACATAAAACTGAATTGGAATACTTTATGTTCAAGGCATCCTCCATCTCTGAAGATAAAATCCAATGGAGATGGGTAGACTGATTGCCTGTGGGGTGGGCTGTGGTGGAGCACCCTGGGTCATACATCGATCCAGGCCAGCCCATGTTCATGTCAATGAAGCAGCCCTGATGGTCACAACCTGCCTACAGGACAGTAAAGAGGAAGGCTTTCTTATTCCTGTACCCCTGACCATCAGGGCAACTTGAAGGCTTGATTAAGATGTGGCAGCCATTGACTACACCCACTGCTCTGTGGTGTGCCACCCCTGCAAGTCCACAAAACACTACAGCCAGGTCCAGTGTTGTACACTTTCTAAATCAGCTTTTAATTAAGTTAAACAAAAAAAGAGCTTGTTTTCAGCTTTGCAATATTTTTCTATGCACACAGACAAGCTAGAAGAAATTTTTTAGTTTTTAGTCTTTTAGTTTAATTTCAATTTTTTTGTTATTTAGTGCATTCAATTGCAGTCTGTTAAATTATTCATTAAAGTAACTAGCTAATGTTAACATGAATCTTTAGAAACGTACATATTAATCAATCTTACATGATATGAACATGATTAGCTCTGAGCCTTAGCCTTAGACAGCCAACAATGATGGTACAGCTGCTGAAGTTCTTCAAGGATTAGATAAATATTTAAAAATGTCCAGACTCCATTTTTCCACCTTCTTTCCCACAGTTGGGTAGTTAGCACAGTCATAGTCAGGGACGGCTGGTGTGAATGTGCTGACGGGGCTAAGCCCTCCCTACCGTTTTTAATTAAAAAAAAAAAATCTATAGCAGTACACTGCTGTGACGTAATGATGAAGCAGTTTGCAACATGTTTGCGTCCTAGAAAAGTCAACGATGTTATCTTCTCTTTAAATAAGGTAAGCCCAACCCCTCTCTCCCTCCCTCCCCTTAAAATACGTAACATGTTTCTTTCTTGTTACACTTCTTTAAAGATCAATATTTTTTGCTGTGGATACCAAATCCTTGTATTGGGGACATGTTGTTTAAGTCAGTATGTTGTAAATTGTTGTGATATTTCAATTGTAGTCTATTGGCAGATTTTACAGTTGGAACACATTTTTAAGTTCATCCCTAGCTGCATCAGCAGAACTTTCAGATTATTCAGCCATCATTCCTGCATACTTTGTATTTGTAGAAACAATAAAAAGGCATGTGTTAATGTGTACAGAAACAGCTAGTCAAAATGTGTGTGGGTGTGTGTCTGCCTGGCATTCTGGGTATTCCTCCATATAGTTTTGTTGTGTTACTATGACAAGGTTTTGTGGCTGTAATGTGGTATCAAGAATGTGATGCTGCTGCTATAGTGTTAACTACATAATGCATTTTTTTTATGCCCACCCACCCAATATCATTACTAGCTGCCACTGGTCATGGTTACTAGGTGACAAAAGCTATGTTGAGATAAGGTCAGAAACAGCCGGTGGTGCAGATCTGAAGACTTGATAGTCCAATTTCACCGTCATTTTATTCTGGCCTTTGCGAGATCGGGGTCATGGGTTAGGCTTTTCTTCACAGGCTGGCTCATTAGCAAAGGTATCGTCTTGATGCATGCTCAATCATCCAGGTAAGTAAATCTCCAAAAGTTGATTCTGTTCATCTGGACGTAGCGTTTTGTGGTAGAAACGTTTCGTCACTCATCCAAGTGACTTCTTCAGTCTCAGCTGACGGCAGGTCTTCAATCAAAAACAGGCTCACTGCTGCAGCCACTAAGAGTGAATAGGATTAAACTAAAGTAATAATCCACAAGTTTCTGGATTTTTTTTTTTTTAAATTAGACTAAGACTATACTTTATTTTTCCATGTTTGGCAATTTTCACATTCTTTTTAACTTGCTTTATTGAAGAAGTGGTGCAGATTACTGAAGGATTCATTGTGTGTCAATGGAAAATTGTACTTATTAGTCAGTATAATCTTTCAGTGATATAAGTTTGCATATGGTAGAATACTGCATGTAATCATTTGTGTTTAGAAGTATATAGTTGGTGACATATTGAAAGAATGTCTCATCCTAGGGGGCCTGTAACATTCTAAGGTGTTCTGGCTTCACCCCCACATTCTAGGAGCATGAGAGAGGTCGTACCTTGTTTTATTGTTTTATGGTAGGATTAACGTAGCTATGTCTGTTTTAGTCTAAGTGCCTTTTGTTTAGATGAACTGCTGGACTTCCTCACTGTGTTATCTAGGGTGAACCATCTAGGGTGAGGGGGAGACTACCCTCTTCCTGACCAAGGATGTTCCTTTTGTGCTTTCATGTTATATGACCCTTTGATCAGCAGGACCACACACACACACGCACACACACAAGCACCCACTGAAGTATAAATAAAGACCGGGGCAGTTTCTCAGGGCGAGTCTCAGTCCGGAGGCTGCCCTTGCTAGCAAGAAGTTCTGTGTGTTTCTCTTCTCTGAGTCTTTACTGAAGAAGTGTTTTAGAATATATTTCTTAACATTGTGAATGAGTTTATTATCTACGATAGACTTTTCTGTCATTGAACCACTGCGCTAGACCGAGGTCACCTACTGCAAATCAAAACAATTATTGTTTTGGATTTAGCCTACAATCCAAGATGGCTACATTAGTGTTTATCTACAGGCTGAGAGAGTCGTTTGAGAGACAGCTCAGTGCTTTATTTGTCAAAAAGTAGTGGGCAAATTAAGGACTTCCAGAGGAGAAACACAAACAGCAAAAGGTCTTTTCTGGCCACTCACACAAATTTTTTTTAATTTGGTTTGTTTTATTTCTGTTACTTATTCTTAATTTGATGCTAGGGAAATATTTATTATAACATTTTTTTTAAGTGCTCATTACACAATCTTGGAACACTTAGCCAGTACAAAATTGCCACAGTAGATAAACAATTGCCAGTGTCATTAATACTTATCTTTTTCACCAGTAATGCAATGGGAGTTAACAAGGCCTGTATATTCAAACAGCCTAACTGAATATACATATGCATACTACCATTACTGCAGAGTTCTGAAATATACCATTTCTCCTGGACGAAAGAAGATCATTATATCACACACACACACACACACACTGCTTTTACACACGTACATATATCAAGTCTAATGTCTCTTCTGATGTTTTCCCATCTTCTACAAAGCAGCCAGCATGCTACGTATGCAGATGTCAGAGTCTAGATGTTAAATGTATCACATACAAATCTGAGTAAGCAAGGCAACAATGTGGGCTGTGTGCATGTATGCATAAATTTTTTAATTTTTGTAGAGGGGGGGAGAGAAAAAAAGCAGAGATGGAAAGGAGCATACTGAATGTGTGAGTACCAGCATGTGCACTGTTAGTTCCCCAATGAAAACATGGCATTACCCCAAAAGACGTGGTTTCTCTGATGTTGACAGCCAGCTTTTACACTGATGCTGCTCCTCCAGAAAGGCTGAATAATTTAAAAAATAATAATAATATATATATATATATATCCCACAGTAACTGTACATCATTTATCATCATCACCTTTATTTACCGCCAGTAGGTTGACTGAGATTGATTTGACGGACCAGAGCCCGACGTAAGAAGATTTTAGCAAACTATATAAGAGGCAAAACAAGAAATCTGACCTAAATAGTTACAAAAGGTTAGATGATCATAGTGCTTTATGTATTAATGTAAAGATTATGTTTTTGCTTTTTCTGTGTGTGGGTTGATTTTGTTTTGTCTTTTATATAGATATAATTTACGTGTCGTGCTGACCCATGCCATGCCATATACTGACTCTGAAAAAGTTCAAACAACTCCAGTTACGACCAGAGATGGGCAGTAATGCGTTACTTGTAATGCGTTACTGTAATCCGATTACTTTTTTCAAGTAACGAGTAAAGTAAGGGATTACTATTGCAAAAACGGTAATTAGATTACCGTTACTTTCCCGTAGGAACGTTGCGTTACTGCGTTACTAAAACCGTGATTTTTTTTGCGAGAATGTCTCACGACAGTGACGTAAGCGCGTGCAACGTTCGTGAAAACAGCTGTGTGCAGATCAACAATGGATAATATATCAGTGCGGGAGAGAGTATGAGCGTGCAGCGTTTAAAGTGTGAAAGTACTGACCTTATTTTAAGTTTGATTCCATAAAAAGTGACAAAAACATTAGTGTCCGTTGTGCGTGGGAAGAAAACGTATTTTTACAGCGAAAAAAACCCCCTAAACTTCCAATCAAGCACCGAGTGCGCTACGACGTAATGGGAAATTCACAGAGAAACTCACGGATTCTTCCACTGACCGCTGCGGCACACCTGCACCAGGGTAAACCTCCGCCTACCCCACTCCTGCTTTACAGGTGAAAATAGAGCAACCGGACCGCTGAGTCTTTGATTTTATTTATTTTCTGCTGTGTTTTACTTGCATCTATTTGAAAGAGTGGGTGTAAACACACAAAAATATTTTATTTTATGTGCTGGAATGTGCAGAAAATAGGTTTAAATATTAAACAAATTTCTTCCAGTCAGAGAATGTTGCATATAATTACATTTTTGCTTGATGCATAAAGTTAAAAGATTAAAACTAATAAAACAAGTTTTAAAAAGAGACCTTTCCATTTGATTACATTTTGAATGATGGATTATGTAGAAAAAGTAGAATTGGGCTGAAAGATCTATCGCTTTATCACCTATTCAGGTTGTAAATCGTGTTTTTAAAAAGTAAGTAAGTAATTAATTACTTTGAAAATAAGTAATCAGTAAAGTAATGGGATTACTTTTGGGGAAGTAATCAGTAATTAGTTACTGATTACTTTTTTCAAGTAACTTGACCAACACTGGTTACGACACAGCTGAACTTGTGCCTGGTTTCAGAATCACTTAATTTTAAAGGGTATGTATTTTCATACATGTCATTAAATGCACTTCGACAGAGTTGTTGCACAGCAGCTATGCAGGCCGTTTCCATAACCGTTACAGAGCTCTGCATAACTTCTTTACTTTAACAGCATCATTTTTAGCCAAACACGTGTCAGGGACATGCATGTCGACAAATGGGAGACTTCCAAATGGAGGCTAATCATGTTCAACTTCTGCTGAATATTAATTGAATTACAACATTTTTAGGTTATAGTTAGTGGTGTTCATTATGATAGAATAATTGGTAATAGACCAAAATCTTTTCCTGTACCTTTTTTTTTTTTTTTTTAAATATATGCCACGAAGAATGGGGCTGCTACGAAGAGAGGGTTCAAACCCAGCAAGCAAGGTATAGCAGGTAGGTATAGATAGATTAAGTGGACTAAATAAAGATAAAATTATCATGCTAAAAAACAAGCAAGCATGCAAACAAACCTGAGGATCAAGGTCACTGTGGGATATAAGGAAATTAAGGCAAAAATCCGGAACTACAAAAATACTAATAAATAACTAAAAATACAAGAACATTCAAGACTACAGGGATGAAGTGATGCAAATGCAGCACTCATAGAAAATAAAATAAGCAAATAAAGACTTTTAAAAACATAAATGTGCCAAACGTCCATGAAGAAAAAGCAAAATCCAAACTCCTGGAAGCACATATGTAGCACACACTCAGATTCTGTATGAGGACAAAAGAAAGAAAAAAGAGTCAGTGCCAGTGACACCGTGGACACACCGACTGAAACTGAACGCGATGGTCCTGAAGGAGTCCCCGGTGACAAGGAACCTGGACAAAATTGTTCAAAATCAGTATTATGTGTACTGCAGTTACAAAATACATTATTCAAATTCCAAAATACTTTTGTGATGTCAGATTTAAATCACAAAACTTAAATCTTACATAAAACATTTTGTAATTATAAGGATAATTACAAAATATATATTAGATAATATCTAAAACAGTTGTGTTTTGTTTTAACTTTAACATATCATAATTTGATTGGTAGCAACTTTTGCCACTACAGTGAGCCAATCACTCACAATTCCTAAACATGTCAATCAGGTAGGAATGAAGTAAGACATTAATAGAAATAAAGAGTTGTATGTTGACATGTAGCCCTTTCCTTGCTTAAATCATTAATATTTTTGGAAAATGAATCTGTGATAAGACATAGCTTATCAAGATAGAACCATGTAACTAAAGATGAACCAAACTGTTCACAGTTTTATCTAACTCTGTTTTAATAAAGGCTGGTGACCCCTGTTATAGAGTCTGACAGCTGCAGGGATTATATACAAATATTCAACTATCCCAGAATTAAACCAGTTCTAAATAAAAAGGAGTGAGTATCACTACAAAGGTTAACTCAGTGGTCCTAATGCTACAGTTTGATATCAGCAAACACCGAGCGCATACATTGATGTGACACCACAGCCATGCTATCATCGCAAACACTGATAACAGCATAAATTGAATTAAATCGGGACTTGATGAGACCTTCTGAGTATCACTAGAAATATTATAAACAGTCTCCATACCACAGTTTGCTTTCAGTAAACACCGACAGCATTCACTGTTAGCATAGCACATCCATGTTAGCAGTGTATAAATGGATGGTTTAGCATATATTAGCACAGGTATCAATAAAGGACTACCGTATTAAACACTTTTACTAACCTCAGGCAGACGGACAGGCGCTCTGCAGGTGGGATTGAGCGCCTGTAGTTGGTGTCTAGGCGGGCGATGCTGGGACCGACGAGGGAAAGCAGGTCCTCAAACTGGCCGACGGTGATAGCGCTGGAATCGGCCGTCATCCAGGCGCAGCTCCTGGAGCAAGTGGTGAAACTCACCAAATTGCTCACGCCTCTGGAGGACCTGATGGACCCAGGTACGGAGAGGACGTCTTTTACGCTGCTGCTCTGCTCTCCACAGTACATAGAGAAGGGAGACTCTCTCTTCAAGCGCTAGCTCAACAGCTGCCATCTTGCAAAGATACCGGTCTGGCACAACTTCCTCCCACATTTCCGGTTCACGCGCGTCAAAATTTTGACGCGCGATGGATTTTTCTTGGACACACGTTGAGACGCGAATGTGTACGCGTCAATTAGGGGCGTTTGGGGCGTTTTATTCGCGTCCATCGCGTTCGGTGTGAACACACCGTAAGAATCTGAACACAAGGGGGAACACAGGGAGACTCACACAGCCACGAGGGAGATGCTGACATAAATACACAGAAGGATAACGAGGGAAGTGAGAATACACGGGGAACACAGCTGACGCTAATTAAGATAAAGCCACAGGGGAAGCAAAACTAAACACACCGAACATGGAAAACACAAGACTTTCACAATAAAACAGGAAATGATGTGTGGTGGCGCGAAGGAGGGATAACCAGTAAAGGTGACTAAGGGGTGTTGACAACGCCACCTGCGGAGAGAGTTACACCCCAGGAAAGATTTTTATAGCCAATGTAGACATTACACTGGCTACCAAAGCCCACGGGCACGTTATTAACAGCAGATGTGAGGCAGATCAGTTTTATGAATCAAAATTTATTAAGAAAAACTACTAAAGCATAGAACTGTAAAATCAGAGAAGTTCTTAAGGTAGCAGGGCTGAGTCTGCAAGACTGTTAATTAAAACACTTTAACAATGATTAAAACAACAAGGCTCGCTGCCACGGTGATACCCTAGTAAAATAACAACTCAATAAAATAACTAAACAAAATAGTAAAGACCGGCCACTTGAGGAGGCAACCTACAGAGAGCAGTGCCCAAGGGTGCCACCAATTACTCACCCGTGTAGTTCCACTGCAAATCTCACTGTCACTAACACTGAAATCTAAATGGTGCAATCTACCTATGCCTATGCCTGGTGTGTACACTCTCATGCATCGGGGAGGGGATTCCACCTCACGTGCCTAGCCCCTCAACAAGTGGCCACACCTCCACTAAAGCAACAAAGCATAAAAAGTTAAACAAATTTGTAAAAGACAAATAAAACAAATACACCCTAAGTTACAGTTCTTTATAAAAGTATGATTAAAATGCATAAAACAATTCCGAGTAAAAGACCATAAAACCAGGAGTCAGTCGAGGCCAGTCCATAAATGTTTGTAAGATGACAAACAGGCCACAACAAGACAGAATAAAACCAAACAAGACAGAACGGGATAAAACAAGACAGCAGCAGTATGGCACAATCCTGTAACAAAAAGAGGGAAACAGTCGTCAAGGTCCACCCTACTATATGCCACAGTATAACAAACACAAGAGTCCCACTCACCACTCTCTAAAGGGCAATACTAAAATGAGCAGCTTTCCTGAGGAGCTCTGCAGTGCTTAAGCTGCCTAACGCTCTCAGCCACCTTGGATGGGAAAAGACTGTCAAATGCCTCGGTGTGGTAGACTGCTACTGAATCTGAACACCAGAAACTCACAAACACTGGGTCAAAAGGACCCAGGACCAAGGCAATCGAAACATTTAAAATAGACTTGGCAAACATTTAACAACAAGATACAAAGAGATAAGGATACCGACGAGGTAATACTAATTTGGAATACAAAGAAACAGATATTGATAGCTCAAAAACCCTATATATATATACATACATACTAGGGGTGCAACAATACTCATATCGATATTGAACTGCTCGATACAGTGCTTTCGGTTCGGTACGCATATGTATCGAACAATACAAAATTTGTAATTTGTTTTATCAATTTTCCTTCTGACGATGCTGTCTGTGTTGAGCGCTCAGTGGATCTGCGCTCGACAGTGCAGCCTAGGCGGAGTAGTCGAACGCAGATTCACTGAGCGCAGGGCAAGCTAGCGAGACAGAAGTTAAGCTCTCCTTGCAACATGGCAAATTGAACCTCCCCCACCCTCATTCAGATGTGGGTTTGGAACTATTTTGGTCTTCATGTGAAGTATGACCTTGAAGGTAAGCGCGTCATGGACAAAAGTAAAACAGTATGTCGGATGTGCCATGCAATGCTCAATTACATTGGTGGGAACTAGTGCGTTAGCGCAGTTTGCTCGTTAACGTGTTGACGCCGTCCAGCCCCACGCACGGGGCGATCCGCGGTAGCTTGTTAACGGAAATTTGCTGTGTTGTGGCGTTAACGTTATTTCAACGAGATTAACGCTGACAGCACTAGTGGGAACACAACGAATATGACGAATATGCTACAAACTTTACCCGAGTCATTTAGACAACCGTTAGCACCTGATTCTCCTTATGGGGACCTGATATATTTAATATGCTGCTGAGAGTATAGCCCAGAAGAAGCGTATAGCATAGCTTTTATTTTGGAAAGAGCCATTTCTCTGTAATAAACTCTCTTTTCCAAAGATGAGTGATTTCTCAATCAGATAGATTTATTTTTTTATCCCTTTGTTGTTTCAGCAACATTAAATTTAAAAACTGTACTTTTGAGTTAAAATATATATTTATAATTTTAATAAATGACAAATTAAAAAGGCATGAACATTTTCTTTTTTGTATCGAAAAAATATCGAACCGTGACACCAAAGTATCGAACCGAACCAAACCGTGAATTTTGTGTATTGTTGCAGAGGTGGGACCAAGTCATTGTTTTGCAAGTCTCAAGTAAGTCTCAAGTCTTTATCCTCAAGTCTCAAGTCAAGTCTCAAGTAATGTCAGGCAAGTCAGAGTCGAGTCTCAAGTCACTGGTGTAAAAGTCCGAGTCAAGTCACAAGTCTGAAACTTTGAATTTCAAGTCCTTTCGAGTCTTTAAAAAAAACAAACGAAAAAATAATGTTGCAGTTATATGCTAAATGTAAATATTAGACCATGTAATTTTAAAATCTGTGTTTTTCTCAACACATACAAAATAGTGAACTTAGAAAATATACACAAATTGTGAAATTGCACCTCTTTAAAATGCAGCTCAATTAAACTTAGCTCCAAGAATAATTTTCACCGACAGTTCTGAGATACGCTGCATGTTATTCTTGGATGCGGTTGTAGGACCGGCTTTAAAATCGCATGACAAAAATATCATACACATTAAAAAAAACTGTATCACCAACGTAGCCTGGAAAACATTTGCTAGTTAGATGAAGTCAGCTATCTCATCTTAGCATATTTATATGCATATTTATAATTATACGGTTCTTGGAGTGAGTGCATACACTCATGAAGTTTAGTAACTTCCGGTCACTGCAACAAGCCCAGGTACAGTTTACCGACGGATGGGTGCAGGACCTTGAAATGCACCGTGTAGAACGAAAGACCATCGTACGTATCATAAGTTTACCAGTCTCACAAATCGTCTTCATAAATACACATTCGTTAACCGTTTATTAATATAACCTTTGAGCTCAACGGTAATTAATTAGTAGTGGAAATAATTTCTGGTAGCATCACAGAAATGTAGCAGTGACAATAATACTGTATGCTGTAATCGTACTGGGCAATTAGTGATACAAAAAACCTGTTTTATCCTGTGAATAAAAGTATGTGTTTTTGTCAGTGTACCATAATAACAGAAGCGAAACGCAATATTGTGTCAGGATAATTCACTATTTATGCACAATAAACAAAGGAGCATAGCGCGACAATTTCTGTTCAGCGCCAGACTTGCTTGTAACCTATATCACCAATTATGTTAAGAAAAATGACGCATTAACTACAACAGCAGACTGACCTTTGTGTAAATGCTTGGAGCAGACTAACCTGTGAGCTGGAGTGTTCTAGGACGTTATATTTGATCTTTGAATGGCTGCAATCCAGTCGCCTCTTTGTTACTTCGGAAACATGGCTCGAACAATTTCTCTTCCACGACGTAATCCGATAACAACCGATCTCTTTACCCGTCGGCTTCCCGTGGCTGTCATGCGACCGGCTGTTGCAGTTAATGATACAACAGCTTCTTGACATTTTTGTGTTTCTTTTTATCGCTGTGTGACTGATTTTAATTGAAAGCCTGCGTGCGCTAGTACCGCTTGCCACGAGTTCCCAGAATCCTTTGCGGTTCTACCCGTGAATGACGTCACATTTTCAATCTCTATATAATATGCATGTTAAATTTTATATTTGGGGTGAAATATCAAGTCTTTTCAAGTAAACCGGTTCAAGTCCAATTCAAGTCCCAAGTCATTGGTGTAAAAGTCCAAGTCAAGTCACAAGTCTTAGAACATTTTTTCAAGTCAAGTCTAAAGTCATAAAATTAATGACTCGAGTCTGACTCGAGTCCAAGTCATGTGACTCGAGTCCACACCTCTGTATTGTTGCACCCCTAATACATACATACATACACACACACACACACATATATATATATATATATACATATAATATATATATATATATATATATATATATAAACAAACATTAACAAAGACAGACAATACACTAACTAAGAATAGCACAATATATACAGGCTTACATATACATAAAAGTCACTTATTAATAAATAGCCACCAGAAGAACAAATACTCTCTCAATCCACATGATTGAGTGGAAGATAATAAACGGATGAAAAGTGAGAAAAAGAAAAAAAAAGAATACGTAAGAAAACAGAGCTAAACTAAGAGAACAAGCAGGAGTGACTGTAACAGGCTGCACGCTGGTTGGCGCATGCGCACTAGTACTATAAAGTATAAAAGTATGAGCATAGAGGCATACTAGGATTTCACCTGCCAGTGGTTATGATGACCCCAGCTATCAATAGTTTTTTCAAGTTTAAAAATACTCAAGAGCCCTAAGATTTAAGTGAATTGTCTTCGCTTGCTGCGGAGTCATGGGAAATCCAAACCATGCTAGTTATCCTTTAGTAACACACAGGAGAGAAAATTACATGTTAGGGTTAAATTGTCACACTTGACACTGCATGTTCCACATCTCGGTGACAACGATGAAATGAAATAATGCACACCCAGTTCTTTGTATTTGTGAATCTCATAAATTGCGTTAACCATCATAACAGGTACGTCTATATAGATTATCACAAATTACAGAATTCAATCTTCCAGAAAGGTTAAGGTAATTATCTTTCTTTTGTTTTGCAATCAGAATTATGCAGGCAGTTTACTCAGTACTAAAAACCTCGACTGCACTTACTTTCCTTAGAGTTTCTCTCTTGTTGCTTTAAGTGGACACATTTAGTCCTGGACGTGGCCTAAAAGTGGTTCTGCTTTGCTCTTAAGTGTGAAATAAAATTATAATGAAGTACTGTCTGCTCAAGTTTCTCGATATTCTCCTGTTCTCTTTCACAGATATATGAAAACCAGAGCAATGAAGAACCGGACAGTACCATTAAAACCTTAACCACATACCGTCACTTCTTATAGTCGTCAGCATTAAAATTCATACATCCACATCACACAAAATTCACTGTAGCACACACACAAAGGTGCACCTGTCAAGATGTGGCGTTATTTAGAGTGACACAATCATTCAACTGTAAACAGTCTTTTTTATTATTCACACAAATATATTCTCTTTTAACACAGGGCATGTGACAACTCTACTGTCCTCTCTCAGTGTACTTTCAACCAAAAGGCAAATAACCAAACCACATGTACATCTAATAAAGGATATAAACATTGAAACACTTATCCAACATTATCCTTTATTGATGGATCATTTGATCTGCTCTTATATGAACCTGGCTGTCTCTCTGTACACACACACACACACACACACACACACAACAGGAGTTATAAGGTTAATGGGCATCCAGTCAGTTAGCTAGTTAGTACCTTGGGTTCAATATGCACATATGACAAAATAACCAGTTTCTCTCATTACATTTCAAACAGGACAGTGGTAACAGCAGCAGGCTACGGATAATGTTAAGTTTTAGATTTTAAATAAGCTATATACATTTCAATGGGAGCAACAGGACGGTCAAATATCGCTGATTTAACTACAGAGTTGGACGGATTGTAGGGTAGCAAACATAGTCGGGAAACACGTTTTCAACACAGCAGGTTACCTGGATGTATTGTTTTTCAGCTAAAAAGAAACATGGCCTGACTCCTACCTAACTATATAAAGAGTAACTGAAGGGCAAATGCATCTAATATGTCTTGTTTTAAGCCAGGCACTTACTCCGCCGCTCTGCTGCATCTCAGCCACTATCGCTCTGGCAGCAACAGCGATAGAGCCAGAGCAGGGGAGAGGCTGGAACAAACCATTTTGGGAGGGGGGAGGGGTTAGCTATACTTTTGTTGTGAAAATGTTCCATCTCAATTAAGTACTGTATGCTTTTTATATTTTTAGTAGTGTGTCACACAAACAGCAAATATTGTCAAACAAAGTAAGAAGTCTTTGGGGGTGCTTTGATTCATTTTGGTTTGATTCAAATTGGCCTAAAATTGCCCCTGCCACTAGCTAAACAGAAGGCACAGGGTTCACCGCCACTGAAATTAATGAACAGCGGTCATTGTGTATGTAAAAAATGGCATGTGTTTGGAAATTTAAAGGGGCTGACAGAAATTTGTTTTTGGTTGTTTTGGCTAATTGTTCTCACCAGTAGTGTCTGTCCTAGTTAATTCAGTTTGGATCAAAGTTGAAATAAAATTACAATTTAAAATTACAATTTAAGTTTGACATTTTAGTGCCACATGTCATTCTCGTACTTGCCATTCTCTACTGTAATGACTTATTCTTAGGTGTTATTGTTGTACAGTATAAGTAACATTTCAGCTATATCATAATTAAGGGACAACTGAAGAAACGCAAGATCTCATCAAGTGGTGGGCAGTAAACGAGAGCCTTTTTTAGCGGGAGGAGAAATTCTTTAGAGAACGGATGGGAGTATGTAATGATTTGATTGCCTGTGTGTATGAGAAAGCATTGGTGGCACACTGGGAGTCTCCATCTATTTTTTATATTATATTGAAGGGGCAATGTGTCGCCTTTTGTTACTTATTGAATTATTTGTATTTCTTCTGGGACTTTGTTGGCTGTTCAGGCCTGGTCATAACTGCCAAACAGGCCAAAAACAAATGAAATAACTTGAAGGTAATCTTCCTTTTCCTGCCTGCTTCCTTTTTTTGTTTTAATGGATTCACTTTAGTTTCCCAGGCTTTACATGTAAACCATTCTTGTTTTACACAAAATTGGGTTTGAGACTAAATACTTTAATTATGTTAACATTGTAATTAAAAAATTAGGTCCCCACCTCCCAACAAAGGGGTAGTTACAGACATCAAGCAGATACTTGTGCAGTAAACCTGGCTCAGACGCAGTTTACTGACAGCCCCCTGTCAGCACTTACGTCCAAGTCTTCCCTCCAAGTCTCTTGGAGAACATCATGGGAGCAGATGATGCTGCAGAAAGCCCCCTGCAACTTCAGAAGCAGAGGCTGGATCTCGAGTGCTCACAGGAAGATTGATTGCCAGCATGTTTTAAGGATGCCTTAGGTACCCTCAATGGTGTTTCTGGCCTTTGTGTGATGTCTATCGAATCTTTCTTCTACGTGATCTGTAAAAAAAATAAATAATTGAGCCAAGAGTCACATACATTTATTCTGTGCTCAGGAAGATTTTTTGGGGGGGAGATAATAACTAGAAGAATAATATTGCTTTTGTTCTCATAAAGTTCCACACACTCCCACACTATTTGAGTGCTCATAGGAAGATGGATCGCCAGCAATGTTTTAAGCATGCCTAAGGTGGGCGCAGTGATGTTTCTGGGCTTTGAGTGATGTCTGTTGAACACTTCTTTGACTTATTAAAAAAAGGAAGCAAAGAAAATAAATAGTAACTTCCAAAAAAAAAGTTCTTTATTTGCACTTTATTTAAATATTACTACTATCAACGGCAGGAAATTACATTAATATTATGGGTAAAGGTGAAAAAAAAAACCTTTAATCAATTAATTTAACTTCACAGTGTATTTTGGCATTAAATAACTGTCCTGTTATGCTTTAGCTTTATGTTTCATAATAACAGCCTAGTGTGTTTTACCACAGGCTGATGATATGGGGTCATCTTTGAGTCTGGGTACTGCAGGGATGGGTATCCTCCACATCCTGAGAGGAATAAGTCTGCTGGTGGATACACGGCCTGTTTGTGCATCGGTGAATGCCGAGGGACAAGTGCATCTACCACAGATCCTGAATTGCAAAGGTAAACATAAAGAAATGCACCTCTGGCTTCACAAATACCCTGCAGTATAAGCTGAAAAGTTTCATAATCATATATAACATGAAAATCTCATATCTGCTCTGGGAGCGTCATCCGTTTATGTTTATCCAAAATCTAGACAAGCCCAGGCATGTGTGAGAGCAGGACCAGTGTGTTTTTTGGACATGTCTCAGTATTAGAAATACTACTATTATCAGTTGCCTTGTTGTAGCTGATGCAAAAGCAAGACAAGGTGATATCCACTAAAAACTTCTTCACCGAATGTCTCATCCTTCATTTTATACATAAATACAAAGATCTTGTTCATTAGATATGTAGCTGAGTTTCCTGTTGTTAGGCAGCTCATCCAAGGCAAGTCCTACTAGAGAACTACACAAGAATATTATAAATAAACAACAACACACATCTAATCGAAAAGTTAATATTCCCTCTTAATGCCCTGCAGCTAGTCAGAATAAATGCAAATGAGGGAAAAATCTGCATTATAATAATAATAATGACAGCTTTTTATTTTTAACCAAAAGCACAGAAAAAACATCAGTAATGATCTTTTGTGTTAAAGGTATTAACATAACCAAAGGAGGAATACTTTTAAATAATAGAAAGGCAACTACAACAGGTAGAGTGGAACTATGCAAAGCTCAGACTTTATTATGGAGTAATAAGAGCAACATATAGAATTATCTATAGCGCTTTCTTGTTTGATGTCAAGCACAGCTGTTCATTGATTGAGAAGCTTTCCTACTGGGCGTGAAACAACCAGAAGGGAAACATATATGTATTTCTAGTTGGGAGTGGTTCCTGGACGTTGTGGGTTTCTTAGTTTTTTGCACACTTGTGGGTGCAGATCTAATTTTAATAACAGACAAAAGTAAGCTGAGTAAATACAAATTTCATGTATCTTTTACATTACTGTGAAGGAGTATTGGGCAACTGGTCTTTGCAGGATTGTTTTAATTCTGTCATGCTCTATACTGATTGAACTGATTCATGATCAGTTAAACTTTCCTTATCCACTATTGTTTTCCTCTGTTATAAATTGTTGAAATGCAAGCACTGTCAAATATTATCAAAATGTTGCAATTTTATACCCTCAAAAAGCATCCGGCAATACTACAGTCTTTTAGTCTTGTTTAAACACTTGTGACAGATCAGTCATGCTGAGGTTGGAAGGTTTTCATATGTTTTGGCTCACAGCAGGGTCCGAGTTAACATTTGAGATCTACTAGGTTAAAGACATTTTTCCTCTCCCTCATGTCTCGACTGAGCTCTGGATACAGAGACGTTCTGCATCTGGAAGGGAAGGACCCAACTGTTGTCTGTGGAGCGCCGGATCACTGTCATTGCTCTGGCTTCTTAGACAGCAAATCAGCAGTTTGTATCTGGACTCTCTCATACCTCTCTAAGGTATTTCTGACCTTTTGGCAGCCCGCTTAAAACTTTAAGACAAGGGCCTTATTGACTGTCAGCAATGATTTATGTTAGTAACGACTGAGGGCGGGAGGAGAGTGAATAAGAGTCATGGAAAGAAGGTAACAGAGCAAAAACAAGCAAATTGGCAACAACTACCATCTTTCCCTTTATGTATAAAAATTCACACAGGGAGAGCAAGATGGAATGGATTACAGCAAAGTTACTTGTTGCTTTGCTCATTCTTTTTGACTTGATCCACAAACCTTCTGTTAACCAGAACTAAGTGGCCAGTGGATTGGAGTGTTTTCTTATTACCCTTCATTTGAAAAGGCCAACTCAAAGGGTGCCTAAGTTACTAATTACACTAGTTTAGCTATTGTTGTTAAATGTTGCAATTATACCAATGACATTTCCCAGAAATAACACGCAATCAGCCATTTAGGACCTGCAGAAAATTTAAAAACACCTTGTTTGCTCTGTCACCTCTAACATGATTTCAGATTTTGCAGTCTTCCTGCTTTTTTTGCCCAGTACACATATCTGTGCTTCTGCGCATTTCAGTTCACCACAAATATATATATGTATGTGTGTGTGTGTGTGTGTGTGTGTGTGTGTGTGTGTGTGTGTGTGTGTGTGTGTGTATTTCTCTACTCCTTAGATGTTCTGACTGTTGCAACATACCACACACCAGGGCTTTTCTTAGATGTCTTTTCTTAATTTCAGAATACAAGATGTCAGGAATTCTGAAGCATGTTTTTTAGGCAATACACTTGTAGGCACAACTTTTCAAGCTCTTTATTTTTCCAGTTTTTCTCAAGATCTTTAGCCTGCTTTTTAACACAAGATACCACCTTTCCATCCAGATTTAGCATAAATACAAGGATGCAGGAAAAAGAAAATGTTGAATTAATATTAATGAATTATTATCCATCTACCGCTGTGGTCAAAGTATTACACATGGTTGGTCAAGATAAACAGTTTCCCAATTGGGTGCCTGTAATTGAGTGCAGAAGTAGAAAGCATGAAACATGGGTTAAAAAAAGGGCATGGCACATCCCTAAGAGTGAAGAAAAAAAAAACATAAAGAAAAAATGGTATTGATGTTTTGCCCATTACTTTTTTTCTTTGGTCTATTGATTTGACAATGTTTTCATCTCCCGCTAGTTTTCATCTCTTCAGGGGAGCAAAAGCTTCAGTGAATGCTTAAAACACAATCACAGGCCAAGCTTCGGTCGCTCGCTCTCCCGCCGCTCCGCTCCTCGCTCGCCCGCCAGCCGTTTTACTCACCGGACCTTCAGCCTCGCCATGGCACAGCGGCTCCGCCTACCACCTCGGCTCAATGGAGGCTCGGCTGTGTACCCCGCCCGCTTCCTCCTCCCGGAAAAAGCGGCGCACACACCGCCATAACAAGGACTGTTTTCAGCGACTCCCGGTGGTGAGTTCTAGTGACTGTTTTCCACCCTCCTCATTTGATTCTTCGCCTCAAATAACTAATAGACTCATCTCTGATTCATGGGGAGTCTCCCTCCTAGACGAGGACGTAGACTGGGACGAATTTTTCTGCTCTGCTCCCCCAAAAACTGTTCAGTCAAAGACTGTAAATAGTGGTGGCAGGAGGACCAGAACAATTCCAGAGAAACCTGCCAGTATCGCACACCCAGTCGTTATCTCCACTCCCGTCAGTCAGGCTACACCCGCTCCAGTGCCAGCTCCCAGGAGGAGGGCAGCTGCGACCCAGTCTACCTCCACACCCGCTCCTGTTTCTCGGGTGAGGGTGACTGGTGTCCAGCCACCTCCCGTGCCTGTCCCAACGCCCAGGCTGAGGGCAGCCAGAACCCAGCCAGACCTCCCTAGCGGCTTGGAAGAGCTAACCGGTTCACCTGCTACCTCACCACTTCATCCACCTCCTGACCCAGCCTTTCACGCCCTCGCACTATCCCTAGTTAGATTAGCTGAACTGTCCCCTGCCCAGGCACCAGCCGTACTAGCCCAAGCTGTAGCCTTATCTCCGTCACTAGCTCAGTCTGTAGCTCAACCATTAGCCACACCAACCTCAGCTCCGTTGTCAGCCTCGCCTACCTCTGTTCATCCCTTAGCATCTCCACTCCAGTCAGTTCCCTAACCTGCTGTTCAGCTTCCACTCCAGTCCCCTGTAGTCCAGTCTCCTGCCCTCCAGTCCCCTGTAGTTCAGTCTCCTCCTGCCCTCCAGTCCCATGTAGTTCAGTCTCCTCCTGCCCTCCAGTCCCATGTAGTTCAGTCTCCTCCTGCCCTCCAGTCCCCTGTAGTTCAGTCTGCTCCTGCCCTCCAGTCAGTAGTCCAGTCTGCTCCTGTCCTCCAGTCAGTAGTCCAGTCTTCTCCTGTCATCCAGTCTGTAGTCCAGTCACTGGACCGTCCTGTTCAGTTCCCGGACCTGCAGCCGCAGCACCCAGAGCCAGCTGTGAGCTCTCCGGCTCTTCAGCCAGGGGTTTCCGCGCCCGCTGGCCCGGCCTGTCTCCAGCCAGGGGCTTTCGCGCCCGCTGGCCCGGCCTGTCTCCAGCCAGGGGCTTCCGCGCCCGCTGGCCCTGCCTGTCTCCAGCCAGAGGCTCCCGCGCCTACTGGTCCGGCTTCTGCTTCGCCTGGTCCGGCTTCTGCTTCAGCTTCGCCTGGTCCGGCTTCAGCTTCAGCTTCAGCTTCGCCTGGTCCGGCCTCTGCTTCAGCTTCGCCTGGTCCGGCTTCTGCTTCAGCTTCAGCTTCGCCCGGTCCGGCTTCTGCTTCGGCCGGTCCGGCTTCAGCTTCAGCTTCTGCTTCGCCCGGTCCGGCCTCGGCCTCTGCTTCGCCTGGTCCGGCCTCGGCCTCTGCTTCCCCTGGTCCGGCCGCGGCCTCTGCTTCTGCTTCGCCTGGTCCGGCTTCAGACTCTGCCTTGGCCTCTGCTTCGCCTGGTCCGGCCTCAGACTCTGCCTCGGCCTCTGCTTCGCCTGGTCCGGCCTCAGACTCTGCCTCGGCTTCTGCTTTGCCTGGCCCTACAGCTGCTCCTCAGTCTCCGCCGGCTCCCGCGCCGCCTTCTGCAGCTACTCCTTGGCCGCCTTCTCCTCGTCGCCGGCGTGGTCGACCACCGCACCGGCTCAGTGGCCGCCGCCGTCTTCCTCGCTGCCGCCCACCGGATCGACTTCAGCGTCTCTGCCGGCCGCGTGGCCGCCCACCTGGACTGTATGGGCTCAGCCACTGGCCGCGTGGCCGCCCACCTGAACTGTATGGGCTCAGCCACTGGCCGCCCACCTGAACTGGCTCTGTGTGGACTCCGTCCCTCCGTCCTGGGCCCCTTCCGCCCGCCCTGTTCTGTTTTTTTTTTCTTTTGGCTGTCGGGTGCCGGCCTTTGGAGGGGGGGGGGGGTACTGTCAGGGTTCCTGGGTCGTTGACCCAGTGTTTTCTGTTTTGTCATGTTCAGTTTATTTTCACATCTGTGTCTTCTGTGCCAGCATACCGCCTGCATATTGTGTTCCAGTTATTTCCATGTATCATTAGTCAGACTAAGTTCAGCTGCGTACTCACCGGATTCTAATCATTCATCACCCAGCATGTATTTAAGTCCTCAGTTCCATCCGATCCTTGTCGTGTCATTGATGTACGTCTGATGTTAGTGTCGTCTGTATGTTCAGTTAGCCAGCCAGTCCTTTGTTCATTCATTCATTCATTCAGTCAGCCAGCCAGCCAGCCATTTCCTCCCTCTGTACTGTTTGCTCACTCCTTCGGCAATAAACATCCACCTTCACCTACCTGCCTGTGAGTCCAGCGATTGGGTCCTCCTTCTCTCGTCCACGACACTACTCCTGACACATTTATATAGCGCTTTTCGAGGCCCTCAAAGTGCTTTACTCATTACGCTACTCATTCGCACACTGGTGGAGGCAAGCTACAGTTGTAGCCACAGCTGCCCTGGGGCAGACTGACAGAAGCAAGGCTGCCATATTGCACCATCGGCCCCCCTGGCCATCACCAGTAGGCGGTAGGTGAAATGTCTTGCCCAAGAACACAACGACCAAGCCAGACAGAGCAAGGGATCGAACCAGCAACCTTCCGGTTACAAGATGAGCTTCGCAACCCATTGAACCACGGTCGCCCCTTAATTTCAAGGTTCGAATTTTTTTCAGTGAAGCATGTCACTGTGTTTAAAGTTATTTAATGCACCATAAAGAAAGGCGACAGTGGTAACCACTGCTCCAGATGAAGTCAGATGAACTCTATGAAGTGTTGCTGACTTCAGATGTGCTACTAAAACAGTATGGCCCCTGATCTGTTCAGTGCCACATTGAACTCAGTGGTAAACACCACTTTAGATTTAAGTCAAACAATCAACATGTGATTGACTTACAGATTGTCAGCTTTTAATTCAAATGGTTTAACAAAAGTATTGTATTAACTTTTTAGGAATTACATCAATTTTTATACAGCATACACCCCCTCGTCTACAGGGCGAGTAAGTGGATAATTAACTGACGATTGTTTCATGGCCAAATGAGGCCTCTCCCCTTGTTCTTTTATAACAGCATAAGCAGAGAGAAGATCTGCAGTTGATTGAAATTTTTTACTTTGGAAGCAGAATAGCTATCCCTTTATTATTTAATAGCTTTTCAACCGAATTGTCGATTTAATTCAAAAGAGAGGTCAATCCACCTGAAGGAAGCTGGAAAAAACTGAGAAATGGCAGAAAAATTGTCTCCAAATCAACAATCTGGTACATTCTTAAGGAGGCATGCACTGACCAGCTCAGCAATACAAGAGTCTGAAAAATTTGTGCCATTTTCTAATACAAATGGTTCTGACTGTAAATGAAATACAGCCATACTTACTATGCACATGGTAAGCCAGACTTACCATATGTAGTCTTGAATTTACAAAGGTTTTTCATCATAATACCTCAGGGAAATTAATATCAAGCACCAAACAAAAGCATTGCTATACTCTACAGTTTGCTATGATCAAAGAAAAAAAGATAAGGAAAATAAATAACTGAGAGTACTGACTAGCATGAACTGTATGGAATGACAGTTAAAAGGGATGCTGTGGACAAGTATCTTCCTGTGTGTTTTATGTCTCAAACACACCTTTTTTATGTCAGTTGCTAACGCTCCCATTGTTTGCCTCTTGTCTGAATTGATGTTTATCAATTCCTTTAATCCTTTTATTTTTCGACTCTATCCTATTCACCTTTTCTTCCTTTTTTGCCATCTTTGTCTCCATTGAGATTTCACTTCTCTCGCCATGTTCACTTCATTCTGTGTGCTGATTGTTAATACACTGAACCTTATCTGAAACTCCCTGTAGGATTGGTGCTGGGTAGAAGTGTACACACACACACACACACACACACACACACACACACACACACACATCCAACTCCTTTCTTTCTTACTACATACAGCTATTACACTCACAAAAACAGACATGGAAAAACAAAAAAAACCTTAGCAGAATTTCCTCTCTTGGTTTAGAAGAATTGAAATGTCACTGCAGTCTTGATCACAAATCAATAAACCATTCTCACCGCTGCCATTTTAGTGTGTGTGTGTTTGTACATCCTTTCAGGCCAAAACTTGTGAAAACTTGGACATACCTCGCTAGTTTTCATTCGGTGTGTTTTAATCCCCTTAAACATCCCTTAACCAAGATGACATGAACTTCACTCATCTGCAGGAAAAGAAAAGAAAAGAAACTTTGGCAGAAAAGAAAAAGATCTAAAAACAAGAAGCTCGTGCTCTCTGCAGTATTTCCTTTACAGGGAGTAGGTAGGCATTAGAAAATATGTATTGATTTTTACATAACGGTACCTGATTAACACAAGCATACTGTATAATATTATCCTATGACATCTCTAACTAACTAACTAGACAGCTCACTCTCTTGATAATATCTTAATGGACCTTGACAGAGGGCCAAAATAATCTGATATTTAGATTGTCCATATATATATATTCCCATATGCCATGTCAATAAAAACAACCATAGTATGAAACAGTTGTACATAGTATGAAGCTTCAGATCAGTCTATTGGCACTAAAAGACATGTCAGAGGTTAAATGGGACACTTATGTGATATTTTAAATATTTTAAAGGATACTTTCTGTGTGTATATGTATATGCATTTCTATATGTTAACAATACACATCACACTTGTAAGAATCATAGTTTCTATGTTAAAAGACTTTTTGTCAATAATCAACCAATTAATCATTAAGTTGACCTTGAAGACCTTGGTGGATGTGAAACAAATTTTAATGGATTTAAACACTACGAAAAACACAATCTCCTTTGTGGAGGTAAAAAAATATGAAAATATCTTCCCTTTTTTCTGCAGTGAGTTAAAAAAATTCTTTGGCTATTTGCCTTTCACTTCAGCTCACATATATTGTAGGCTGAATCCATTCATAAAACGTTGCTGGTATTTTATAGAGCTGTCTGTTGTTTGTCCAGTGTTGGTGCATACTGTAAGTCCAGCGTGCATAAGACAACAGTCTGTAGTCCAATTTGCAGTAATATATATTATAGTTACATAGAACATGACATCTACCCAACAGATCCAGTATTGATTGGGCTGTAATATTGAGAACATTAAGCTATTTATCGATGTCAGCACAGTGTGTTTGCTACAGGCATTAGTCCCACATATCCAGCATTATTCGTTACAAAAAAATAAGCATTTCAAAAATTAGAGCCCAACCAAATTCTTAGTGGACCAATGATATTTGCAGATATTATGTATTACCCAATCTATTTGTATTGGCATTGATAACACCCAATCCATTTTAATTTAAAAAGTAAAAGAGAAACACCATTCAGTTATGTTTTGAATGCTGATGTTGCCTAGTTTGCCCACCAGAGAGAGCTCTGCAAAACATGTTCGAAATGCCACAAACACAGAAACCAGCTGATCTGAGCAGAGCGTGTAAACATGTAAATAAAAAGCTACACATAAACAGGAAAATGTCGTTATGATTTGTGAGTCTGAAAGAAAAAATATATTTTATTTGATGTAGTAGGGTATTGTGTTTTTAATTCTAAATTTTAATATTGGTCTTGGAAGTCAGCTTCTCACCTCTATTTTTTTCATCTGTAGTGTGTCCAGTCATCTTCTCATTGCCAACAGGTCAGATTAAAATTTAAAAAAGAATTTTGAGAATTCAGAAAGATTGGTAATGATATGGTGAAAATGTGCAGAGGGATTTGTTTATCACGATAGAAATCTGATTCATTCACAATTAATCCACGCTGACTTTGCTACGATTTCCTTCGTAAATATGGGATCCTCTTAGTTTCCACATGCTGAAGCACTTTGTGAATTAAGTACTTAGTTCTGGATTTTCCTTTGATCGGTGCTACAGACTGGTATCCTCCTCAATCTCCTGCTGGCTGAGTTCAATGTGTCGCTGAACTCCAACATAGCAACGAACACCCTAATTTCCCTTGGGAGTGTTTCGCGTGCCCCAGTAATGGTGCATTGCCTTTTGTAAGGCCTAAGTGAAAGCATGAATAATTCTGGCACTATATTACACTTGATATGTTGTTGGAAAAGGCACGGAAGGTGATACGGGCAATGCAGGGCAGAATAAATTTATTAGTTATGCCACCTCAGCAGGGATCTTTTGCTGCAGCCGTTGAGATGCTCTTAATGGTTACTTTTTCAGAACAGCTTTGTATATTTAAAAACTTAATGGCAACAATAGACAAAAGTAACCAACATTAAAGAGTTCTTCCTGTATTGTTATTTTTGAAACAACCAATGATATAAAACAAGAAAAATGACAATGCTAGTAGTAAAACAGTTTTAAAACCATTTTGTTAATTGGGGTTGACTCAAACATAATAATTTCTTGTTAATCAAATATTAAAAACTAACATAAAAATGCATTTTATTGTACAATGACCAGTGATATACTGCTGTGCCCCCCATCCTCCGCACAGGCCTGTTCTAAGCCATGGGAAAATCTTGCATTCCAGCTGCTCCAGCTCCGTTTCCTCTTGGCTGGATGTCCTGAGCAGTGTCTGCTGCTTGTACATCAGCATTTAAAAATGATTGATGGTTCCCATATCCTGTGAGATCAAGTCACTCTGGCCGATGTCAGACTTTTATATTTGGGAAAATGGTCTAGACGCTTTTCTGTCCATGCACTTAAGATATGAGACCTGACATGCACTTAACTTTATGTACTGCAGACAAATAATAGTGAATAATTCCTGCAGAAGTTAGGTCTTAATAAATCAAACAATGTAAGTCTCTAATGCATTATCTTGTCATATTTGTGACACTATTTCATATGGTGGCCTCATCCGGGGGCAAGCTGAGAGATCACAGACAAACCCAGACACTAGAACATTTTAGAGGAGTTCAGATAAAGTCAATGATGTTCAAAAAAGTAGAAGAAATAACAGAAACACCTCTGTGAATACTGCAGTGCAGTTCAATAATACCACAAATCACACCCTCAATAAGCTCTATGGACACTTCTATCATAGAGTTTCAGCAATAAATAGCCATTATTATATACAGTACAGGCACTAGCTATTTGTTCAGTGCACCTGTTCAGTTACTCTTTAACTCATATATCTAATCAGCCAATCACATGGCAGAAACTCAAAGCATTTAGGCACGTAGACACGGTTGAGACAACCTACTGAAGTTTAAACTGAGCATCAGAATGGGGAGGAAAACTGATTTAAGTGACCTTAAATGGGCTTGGATGCAATTGGCAATGTGAGCGTTGGCATATAACTGTCTCCAGAGTATCCCTGTGACACACTGGAGATCTGTCTTAGTTGCACCCCACCTCTCGCCCTATGGTAGCTTGGATAAGCTCCAGCCGCCCCATGACCCTGATAAGGATAAGGGTTTTAATGGTCCAGAAAAGCAAAAATATCCAGTGAGTGGCAGTTTTCTGGGAGAAAATTCCTTGTTGATGTCAGAAGACAATGAACAGACTCCTTCAGGCTGGTTGGATGTAACTCAAATAACCGCTCATTGTAAACAAGGTATGCAGAAGAACATCTCAGCATGCACAACATGTTGAACCTTGAAGCAGATGAGCTACAGTAGCAGAAAACCACACCACGTGGTCCTTCTGCCAGCTGAGAACAGGAAACTGAGGCTACACAAGCTCACCAAAATTGGACAAAAGAAGACTGGAAAAAGCTGCCTGGTCTTATGAGTAAACATTAAAAAAAGAATCCACAGTGCTTTGTATCAGTGGTTTAGGCTGGTGGTGTAGGTTTGTGCTTGACTTTTCTCAGCACTCTTTGGGTCCCTTGATCATCATTTAAACTCTGTCTTCATGACCACAGTGTATCCATCTCCAGAAGGACACACCATGCCAAAAAACAAAAATCACTTAAACTTTACTTGCACAACACAATGAGTTCATTGTGCTCAAATTGCCTCCACGGTCACCAGATATACACTTTGGATGTAATGAGATTTGTGCAGCCAACAAATCTTCAGCAATTGTGTGGTGCCATCATGTAAATAGGGAAAGAAAATCTCAGAGAAATGTTTCCAGCACCTTGTTGAACCTATGCCATGAAGAATTAAGGCAATTCAGAAGGCACAAAAAGGGCCATACTCGGCATTGGCAAGGCATCTAACAAAGTAGCCAATGAGTGCAGATAAAATGTATAAAACCGCATTTGTGCTTTATTCATTAGTGGTTAATAAACCACCAGCTATGTATAATAGTCCAGGTAGATGGCAGAAAAACAAATTACTTGGCACTTCCTAACCAAGTAACAGACACAGCTAAAAGAACCAGCAGGCAGCACAAACAAAAACACAACACACACAGACAAAGGCAAGAAATATTAATTGTTAAAAGCCGTCTACTTAAAAGAACTAAGGGATTGGCAATGTGGCCAAATTACCACACATCAACAACACATCTTTCCTCCCCACTGCTGTCAGACTCCATAATAAAGACTTTAACTGATCAAGCACACACATCCATACATATGCAATAATACTAAGTGCAATAATCCTTTCTGTCATCGTTGTATTTTTACTCAGTTGTATATAGTATTTGTATTTGTATTCTATTTTTATCTTATTGTATATTTATTTTATTTTATTCTACTGTATATAGTATTTTATTTTATTCTATTCTGTACAGTTGTGTACTGTATTTATTCTTATTGTATTCTAATTTTTGCCTCATAACTTTTGCACTGTCCACTTCCTGCTGTGACAAAACAAATTTCCCACGTGTGGGACTAATAAAGGTTATCTTATCTTATCTTATCTTATCTGGCAGGAGCAGCTATATCTTCCATTCGCATGAACATCTGTATACTTCGTTCTTCCCAATTTAGAAAAAGTTTACATAAACAATATACTGTGTGCTTCAAAGCTAGCTTCAATTCACTTAAAATTAATGCCAACAACAGCAGTCAGACAGAACAGACAGAAGCTAGAGAAATATGTCCGTCGTGTGTGTTTCATCCAGGCAAACAAAGCTTGAAGTCCCTGTCCTATTATTTATGCATTAGACACAAACAATGTCGGCAAGAGGTTTTAGGGCTAAATTAGCAGCCATGAATTGTGCAGGTAGTCTTTTCATTTAGATACAAGCCACAGAACTGTGACTTTGAATTGTTTTTCACTTTCAATTGTGTAGAAAACCTTAAATAACCCTTTCCATATATAAGGTTAGCCTACTCTCTTTGAATAAGCTAGCTAGTCTCACGCACCTTTTGTGACCTTTCATGTATGACATGAAGTTTCTGCAAATTTGTTTTGCATCCACCTAAACACTACAAATAAGGCTGAAATATAGTGATTAGAGAGCAAACATCTATAGGGAAGCAATTGCATCAGTTTGTTGCAACTCAATTTCTTTCTGTTGGTCTCTCGACGCTGGTTGAATGTCAGCGCTGCCAAACGTCTGCCCAGATTACTTTGGTGCACAGGTGGTGTAGGAGTGATAGGTTGTGGATTCTCTGCCGACAGAATTTGGCACAAATTAGCTTCTGTTATTTTTTATGTATTTTTTATGTATTTATTTTGAAAGTGAAGCGGGTGAGTGGATGTAATGCATCAATCCTTTTGAACAAATGGCAACAAAACTATGGTAAAGAAGAGCTCTGGGCTTGTGTTTTCAAAAACGTGGCTCTGTGAGTGACATCTCTAGAAAAAGAGAGTAGACTCTAGAGAAGAGAAACAATCAATTAGGAAAGAAGAACAAGAATAATCTCTCTCTGAATGAGATCAGCGACTGCATGTGTAACACAATTGGAATTCATAACCAAAACTTGGAAAGAGTGATTCACATATGCTGCTAATACTTTCCCCAGAGCAGTTCATGCTTTAACACACACCTCACCAAACCTATTTTACCCCATAGTGAGAAAACTAATCATGTCCAACAACTATTCAGCTGTCAAGCCCTTCCTCTGGCAGTACCACAAATGTTGCCCTGTTCGTCTCTTATGTTCAGCCATCTGCTGGAAGTCCCCGAGTCACCTCAACACAGGATCATCACCTATTCTTCTCCTTTTAAATCAGACTCCACTGAGGATTTTTCAGTGCAAACCTAATCCATCATCAATGCCTGACATTACTTCGCTGCATCAGAGCCAAAGAAATTCATCATCTTCACCTCTCTTCACACAAACAATGCAAAACTTTAATAGATTTGGCAGCCTAATATTGGAGACTATCCTTCTATTCCAATGCATGCCAAAGTTTTTTGAAGTGCCTAGCCTCATCACGCTGTTTTTGACTGCTGCTTCTTTTTAGATTCTTAACGTTGCCAGTGTGACATGCGCTTCTCTACAGACACCCAGAGCTGACAGCACAGATATGTGATTCACGGTTTAGAAAAAAACAAGGTGAGTTCTCAAAAAGTGAAACTGAGCTTGAGAACTACCTCCCCCCCGACCACAGTTCAGTCCCCTTTCATATAATTTGTGTCATCCCAATGTTTTCTGATTAGGCAGCAACACCCTCATTGTTGCGACCCTGTAAACCATATTAGCAAAAGACAAAAGAAAATTAATTAATTAATTAATTAATTAATTAATTAATCACCAAGCTTCCTTCTTTTAATTTATGTATTTGTTCTTGACTTTCACATAAACATGTGTTAAAACATAGAAAATATTGTTAAACAACAATTCTGTGGTCCTGAATATTTATTTTTCAGATGTATGGCATAATATAGAAAAATGAGTCATGTATTCCTTTGGCCCTGTTATCTTGTGCACACTGTTTCTCTAAGTTTAACCTTTTTACTATATAACAAAATAAAATCATAATTGTTAATATTATAACCTTAAATAGTTTTCTTGGTTTGCAAGGATTTAATCTGTTTAATCTCTCTTTGTAATTATTTTATGAATAGTACATTTTATCAAAGATAAAATAAAAACTTATATTAGCATTAAAAAAAAACATGAGTGACTATTAATAGGTACCTTGGGCAAAGTAGAAAGTTGGTTAAATTTATATGAGCCTTATCTGGCACTGAGACTGATTATCTTTAACTTAAAGGTCAAAGATTTGGTAAACGGTAGTTTTAAAATCTACTTTGAGGTGCCAGAGTATTAACATTAGCAGTATAAATGCTCACGAATGGACCATATACACATCTTTTATTTTACATATAAAATTGTGGATAGTAAAGCATAAGCATAGTGGTTTTAAAGAAAAAATATCAAAAGTGTCAAATAAAACTAAAATATACAAACTATCCCAGGTCTTTACCAACACATTTTGTTTCATATAACTACTTGTTTCACATTAGAGAATTTTGGTTGAATATGTGTCATATTTTTGTTCTTCCACCCATTTAACTTCCCGGTGTAGACTGTGTCACAACAAAACATTTAATAGACATTCAAGGAAAGAGTTTTGTTATTCGATTTTGTGCCCTGACAGTGTCTCTCAGCCCACTTAAATTGAATTCTAAAGACTTTTTTTATTACAAGAATTGAATTTCAATTCTGAGAAGTGACTGTACAGTTATATAAAGATTTTAGCTGAACTGAATCAGCAAAGATACTGAAGTACAATTTGAGTTTCAACCAAATTCAGTTCTGTAAATTTGCTTTTGGATGCTTTTATAAGGTATTGTGAGTGCGCTCACCACAAAATGGACCATTTTAGCCCCTTGCTAGGTGGTTGCCCGGCAACGTGATAATATTAAAATATATAATGTATAAGGCAAGGCAAGGCAAGTTTATTTGTATAGCACAATTCAACAACAAAGTGATTCAAAGTGCTTTTATAGATATATAACTGAGCTTTTATAGATATAAATATGATGTTATTATCATGAAATTAAAACAACAGGATGGATTGTTTGGTGTTGCAGGTGCAGAAAGTCAGAAAAAGTCATTTTAGAGTGTTGCTAGGTCGTTGCTAGGCAACATGATGGCATTATAACATATCTAAGTTTGTATATAGGTTTTGTGAATATAAATTACTTGTTGACATCAAATCTAAATGATGCAAAGCATTTACAAATGTTAAAGATACTAATGCTAAAAACAGGCAATTTTGGTTCCTTGCTAGGTGGTTGGCAATATGGTGATGTCATAATATCGGGGGTCTAATATGTACGCATATGCCAAGTTTGGTTGCTCGGCTCCTGATTGTGTAAAAGAAGCCTGTGCACAAAGAAACAAACCAACACATAGACAGAGATTTTGTGTATTATATAGTGCTGTCAGCGTTAATCTCGTTAAAATGACGTTAACGTTAGCGAGTTAACGCGGCTCGCTCCGTGCGAGGCCTGCACGTGTTAACTCACTAGCGGAGATTTACCTCGTTAATGCAGTTATGGCGTTAACGTCATTTTAACGAGATTAACGCAGACAGCACGAGTATTATAGCAAGATTCTATTTCAAATGATTCAATTCCTGAAATTCAAATTTTTAGTGCACTTCCTCAGGTAAAACAATTCAAAACATTAAACTCTTAAATTTAACTGCAATTAGTCAAGTTGAGGAATTCAAATATTAAAGATTCAAATTCAGCATTTTTGGCCTCATATTTCAACCAACAGATCAGATTTAGCAATGTGTGTCTTTCAAGAGACACAAATGTAAAGTGTGGAATAAAAATACATTTATTACAGAAACACTTGACATCAAACAGATAAGAGATGAGCATGTGTCTGAAGTTTCCAAGCCTGAAGTTAATCAGTCCACAGAGAGTTTTCTTTATAATAGCTCCCCTACAAATAAGACAAGCAGTGAAAGTCTCTCAAACAACACCCAGACAACAAGCAGCACTGTCCACGAGGCCTCCATAGCTGCAGAACAGACTACACCAGTCAGTCTCCACCAGTCCTGACCTTTCCAGGCCTCTCTGTAGTATTAGCAACTCACCAAACAGAGGGAGCAACTCTGTTTGGTTTCTAAAGTCCAAATTAATTATGGCTGCCAGAGGGCTTTGGTACTCCATAAATGTAAGTTGCTGACATAATTGATAGTCTTTTCTCTTGGGAGCGCTGTCTCTGCCAGTCCCTGACTTGCTGTCTGCTCTCTTGGTACTTGCTGAGCGTGACTGAAGGTCTTGGCTAGCCAGAGCTATTGCTTTTTTGTTTTGATAGTTCAGGATGAATCACCCTCATCACCCTTCAGACAGGTGCCAACAGTCATGGCATCAGCTCATGAGTGCAATGCAACTTAGGCACCTGGGTAATTGGCATTTTTTGTTTGTTTGCATTTGTTGCGCATTCAGGCGCAGAGAGCTTTATCAAAATGATGCAATTTTCACCCACGTTTATTAAATCAGCACCAACACTTTTCTTCCGGCTACAAGAGGATGCATCATCCCGTTGCAGGGTAGACGACTGTGTGACAGTCATACAGTATTAGAAAAGCATAAATATGTACAGTGTTTCCCCCAAGAAATGTGTTCTCGTACAGATTCATCATGACTCAGTTTGCACTGCCGGGAGCAAACCTGTGCCTGCTCACATCTTTTCTTTGACTTTATATGCAAAAGTGCTTTTCTTGAAATTCATCTCGCATTCACTATGAACATACCTTAAGGCTCTAAGAATCTCTTCTACCCGGTCTCGCGTGCTTCACCCTGTCATGAGTGCAATGGATTTAATGGGCAAAGTTGTTTGGGGAGCATAGCTATGACCTGGATTCACACAATAATGGTTCTATTGCACAGAAAGTGGGACATGTGACATTCGAAGAAAGAAAAATATCAGTTTCAAGTCCCTCTGCTTTCATCTCAAGAGCTGAAAGTCTCAAACAGGGAAGCACTGTAAACAGGTTTTTCTCTCATTGTGTTTTTTTTTTGTCTGTTTCTCAAGCATGACTATATACCTCTGAGTATGGATATGTGCGTGTGTATTTGTATTACTCGTGTCTTGGGAACTTTGGTGTGTTTACATAGTCACAAAAATTAGAAAATTGTTCCATTTTAAAGTGAAAACCTAGTTGAATCCTGGGGTACAAGACGAGGCGTGTGGGAATATCTACGCCACATGTTCTCAAGTGATGGAAAGAAAACTGTGATTCTATGAATGCCTGGTTCTTGCTTTTTGCTACCTGGACTGACATATTGCCAGAGAGCATGGGCAAATTGCAATGTCAACCATTCCTGTTGATATCAATCTTCTCAGAAATGTGAGTTCATGTGTGTGAAAGTGTATAAACTGCATATGTGTGCCTTTTGGCACATTCGGTCCTCAGCAAATATATTTGCACTATACCATCAGTGGGGTGTCTGATTGAATTCATTCTGCGGTGTGACAGTGACTCTAATAATGGTATAGCTCCCTTAAAGTCCTGATCTTGAAATCGTTAAGCTAGTGTGAGATAACATAAAGAGACAATGAGACATCCTGAAGCCAAAGGAGAACTCTTGCAGGTAATTTGATTTTCTTTTTTCAATCAACTGAAATTTTCATGAAGTTAATTGATAGAAACTGCTCATGACATTGTTTCTGAAGTCATCTTCACTTCCCTTATAGTGCCTGAAACTTTTGCCTGGTACTGTGTGTTTGATGTTATTTTATTTCGTCCTTCCCATACATTTTTCTGTATTCTCGATACGCTGGTGCATGGTGGATGTCGTTGCATATGTGTGTAAAGCTTACCCAAATGCATGCTGTCTCATCATGTTGTTGTACTGCTCCTCCATATAGTGTTTGTGCTGAATAAATCAGCTAGGAGCAGGGAAGAAGTCAATGATCCCATCGCCTCTCAGTAAGAGGTTACAGGAGAATCTCTGCCACTGCCACAAAACCTTCTAAAGCTCCAGTGTTTGAGGTATTTCTTCTTTTTAAACTTCACAAGGTCCTATATTCATGCTGTTAGGAACCATAAAAAACTGTTCTTATCCAGCTGTTAAGTACACAATCGAATTGTTACTGTAAAATTTGACCCATTTTTAATATTAATATTATTAATAGTAATTATTATTTTTAATCATTAGGTTGTCTTGTCCCATCGTCCTCCCTTCACCCCCAACCAGACGCTTGTCTCCTCCTCCCTGAGCTTGGTTCTGCAAGAAGTTTCTTCCTGTTAAAAGGGAGTTCTTCCTTCTTGCTGTCACCAAAGCGCTTGCTCATAGTGGGGTTATCTGATTGTTGGGGTTTTCTCTGTAATTAATGCTCTGTTATTAAACCTTTTCATTAATAAACTTGAGATCTCGTTGTTTTTGAAATGGTTGCTTTGTAGACAAGGACAGGTCTGCAAGCACTCGCAGTCAATTGTTATTATCAGAACAATAAAGTAATAAGATGGCAATAAAACAGCAAAAAGACAGTTTGTCTGCTCTCAGTTCTGGACTGAATGGTTTCAATCACAAATCTTTTGCCCTCTGCTGGAAATCTGTCGTCATTCGTATGCACATTAAACATAAATTCCTATTAACTACTTACATTCAGACCCCAGCTGGAACCTCATGGATTTGAAATAAAAATCCCTCAACAGTTTGTGATGTAGTTGCTGCAGGAACTTGCTTTTACTTAGGAATAAAAACCAGTATACTGTACAGCCAGTTCACTGGAGTCTCATATTGCAAAGAGATGTGCCACAGATGAGTTGCATTCATCAGACTCAGACTGTTGTCTCTATGTTTATAAATTAGATGAGAATTATTTGCATATCTTTGCCAGTCGGTCTGAGAATGATTTCAGTCAGTCCAAGTCAGACTGCGATTGTTTGGAGACAGGTTGCCTACCACCATCTGTCCTGGCAGCTTCACAGTGGAAATTTGAAATTATTTAATGCAATCACCATTTGATAGATGTAAAAAAAAAAGAAAAGAAAAAAAAGTCCCAATAAATTGGAAAGAATATTTCAATCTCAGGTGACAGTTTTTTTTTTTTTAATTAGCAAATATTCATCATAATATGAATGTAGTGGTTTGACGCTATTCCTGTGTATTCTTGTTGTAACATCTCAAGATTCATAAAAAAGAGAGACTTTAAGGTGACAAAACCTGACTGATTATTATCTTAAGCAGTCATTTCTTTGATAAGTGTCCGAACATCCAGTCCTTCTTTTGCGCTGCACATTGTGCAGCAGAATGTTACTTAGCCAGAGCTGAAAAAGTTAAACCTGGCTCGGAGATTTATGCAAGCTTCCCTTTTCCCTCTAAAATAATGTCTTAATATCACATCCTCATTGTTACGCCAATGGATTCATTCACTCACGTCATGCCAATCCCTCTGTCTCTGCCAGAGAGGCAACCAAGCATTGCCAGTCCCTTGTGCTAGTCCTGGCTCAGGATACAAGATCCCTGCATGTACATGCACAGACTGCATATGTGAGTGCAGATGAAGGTCCGGTACCTGTGTGCATGCATAGAAATGCATGTTTCTGTCTACGCATACACTTATGTGCATCCCATTTTATTCCCTGAGAATTCCATCCATTTTTTCCCCCATATTCCTGCCTTTTGTTAAGGCGATGGCTGTGACACCTGGACTTAGCTTGTCAGGTGATCAGTTGAAATGTTTTGTTTGTTCGCAAATTAATGAAGAGTTTGCTCCTAAAATGTGTCTCAGAAATGCCAATGACCTGGTTGACATTTGTTTTTGTGCCACTAGCAAGTGGTAATATTCACTTAATGACACTTCAGCTCATGAGAGAACACACGCAGCAAAACAATAACCATCTTTCCATTACATTTGCAGTCTGTTTATTCCACTCTCAAGGTGACTCGGGTGGATTCTGGTCACCCCCTGACCTTGCCATTAACATAATGGCTGATTTTCACCATGACATACATAAAGTGGATTATGCTTACCTACTCTAAATAGATCTGTGCGCCCCAGGGGATTCATCCTTTGGATTTTTAACAACCTCTCTCTGAGCACCATCTGCAGGGAAACCATTTTTACCCATTGTATCTAAAATTCCTAAAGGTTAGATTGTCATAAGCAATTTCCTGCCTCCTGCAGAAAGGACCACTTTACTATTGACAGCACCCTGACCTTCTCACAAGCACCTCATTCAAGTTATAATTTACACTTATATACAAAACAGTAGATTCAATTAAAAAATCAGTGCAATACTTAATACATTACAGATATGCTTATGCCAATATTGATTAAATAAAGAGAAGATTGCAAGTGGATTCTGGCTCCACTGCACCATAAAGGGGCCATTGAAACTCTGTAAGAAGGATTATTAATGAACATATGCCTGGTTGAAAGGCATATATCGCATTCAAACATGCTAAGTGTTGTTTCTTATTCCTATTGCGCTCTTCCCAGGGTTTCCTTCCTCCTTAGCAGCTGTGCAGACAATGTTGCTTCCATAAAAGAGCCTGGTTGCATCCTAATAAACAGTTAGCAACCAAGGTGTCTTTGAGTGCACCACTCCTTCAGAAGGTCTTTCTAACAAATATATATATATCAAACATCCATAATCCTGCATGAAAAAAACTTTCTAGGCAAGAGAAGGCATATTTAGCTTGTCAGCTACAGAAGTTTTATGAAAAATACCTACTCAGACTTGAAGAACTGTTTTAAATCCAGGCCATTGCTTTCTACCAAGGATTGTAGCCTGAAGCACACTACAGCATCTTAAAATTAATATGCATTGTTAATATACACTGCCAAGCCCAAAAATGAAATACTTGGTTATAACTAAGCAAGCCGTTGCATCCATCAGATTATTACATCCATGGTTAAAATAGTCTGCTGGAAACAGTTATTAGACTGCGTCAAGCTAAGAAAACAACTAAAGAGAGTGCTAAAACTACTAACACCTGATTAAGAAATGTGAAGTATCATCGTTGAGGAGGAAACTTTGCTCAGGAAAAAATTGTGCATCTTCATGATCTTTTAAATGTAGAAATGATGAGATGGCCCTGACCAGCTCCTTTAGAGTAACTCTCTGTCTCCTGGAATCTCCTCCACGCTCTTCAGACTGTGCTGAAAGACAACCAACATTATTGTTGTGCCATCCAGGAGCTGGACTACCTGTGCAACCGGTGCAGGGTCATCACACTACCAGTAGTTACACTGACTTCAGTCAAATGCAAAAGTAGTGAAAAACAGTCAGAAAAGATGATGAGGAAAAAATGTCAGTGACCTCAACCTGTTCCAGGGGTTCTCTCATTGTTGTCGCTCTAGTGCACTTTTTGTTAATTTCGTTAATACCAAAGCAGCTGAATCTGATCAACTGATTAAATACCTCAGGCAGCAGAAACCCAAAGAAGAAGAGGCGGTAGAAGAGGAACCATGATGGAAGGACAGGCCCCTGCATAGCATGTACCACCAGCAAATAGAAGAAGTGGCTGATATTGAAAAATCCTACCAATGGCTGGACTGAAAGGTAACACAGAGGCACTAATTATGGCAGCACAGGAAAAAGCTCTGAGTATAAGATTGACAAAGGCTGAGGTTTACCACACCAGGCAAGACCCCAGGTACAGACTGTGTAAAGATGCCCCTGAGAAAAACTGGCACATAACAGCAGGCTGCAAGATGCTAGCAGGCAGGGCATACTTGGAGCAGATCCCAGCAACAACATCCTAGATATGTGTCCAGAGGAGGGCAGTCCAAGAAATAGCAAAGATACTGTGCAGGACCCTCAAGCTCTCAGACCTCTGGTAGAGAATCTGAGGTTGAAGGATAGAGACTGCTCACAGTGTTTGATTCAGGTTTAATGCTATAAATGCATTCCTAAACTCGTTGAATAGACAAATATTGATAACAGTAACAACAGTGTTGCTTGAGTCATTTTTTGTGTTTGTGCAGTATGATATCAGTTTGCTCGCGCTGTGTTTTGTTGACCTTCATGTCAAATTTGGAGAGCAGTGACTAGCTAGTTTGACCATCCCTCGGATAAGTGCAGAAGAAGTGAGAGAGTGCTCTGCTTGCTGATAAAAAAGAACCACTGAGTGTACACAGCATCATTTGCAGGTGGTATTTGCAGCTGCCAAAATGTTCTCTCAATAATGCAAATATTTAAATATCAGTGGTTCTGAAAGACATTAGTCCATATCTTTGACCATTTTTTAATTGACCCACTTTTTTCCCTCTATTTTTCTAAGTAAAAGATGTAACTTGAAAGGATTTTTTCACCACTTTCTTTTACACCCTCCATTTTCCCTTTTGTCCCTCTGCTTAAGGAAAAACTCCTCTTTCCTGTTCAGTTACTCTTGGTCCGTCTGTCAGTTTTTACTGATGTCAAAAATAGACCTTTTCATTCCTGTTCCTGCCTCTTTCCCCTCCTTTTTGCTCTCGCTCACCTCTCTGTTCCACTCTCCCTCTGTCTTTCATAGGTGTCAGAAAGACGTCTGTGTGCTCTGAATGTGGAGTGGAGGTGATGTTTGGATGTTTTGAAGCAGAACTGTCTGTCTAACCGTCTGAATACAGAGACCTATTGATTGCTAGTTTACGAAGGGATCAGAAGCTAATCTGTATGGCCTACTCACATACACAGAGATACACGCATACACGCCTGTGCGTGGACCAAGCGCTCGCTGTCAGTGTTCTTTTCTTAATAACTGTCCAAGCAGAGATAAACAGTAAAAACAAATTAATTTCTGATGGCTTTCATGGGGAGTCATGACCTTCACGTGGATATATAAGCAGCTGAATATGCTCAAATGCACAGCCACATGCACGCGGAGTAGGAGTGGGAGTTTACTGTAAGGCATAAGAAAGATAAAATGTAAAACCCAGCAGAGTACCAATAAATTAGAGTTTCTGAATATATGAGAATCAAATTTATCATCTATTTTATTTATGATTTTATGGTTGGTTCATTCACAATGAAATAGACGAAAATGTGTGCATGGTGCTGAATGTGCTCACACTTTAACGTGTGATACACACAAAACCAAGGCAGTGACATGAATTGTCTCATGATTTTCCATGCTAAGTGATTTGGGAGGCTCCCAGGATGAGTCACTCACAGCCTGACTGTCACGGTCTGGCTGGGGCAGACCGTATGTGTTGCAGAGGAGGACTCAAACGCAGACCAAAACGTGGTGTGGATTAACAAAACAAGCCGTTTATTGAGGTTAGCAACGAGGGTACAAAATAATAGGGCATCGGTGAAACTAAACAATAACCTAAACTGGGTGAACTAATAACAAAACATGAAAAACCTTAACCATAGTGAACTGACATGGGTACCTGGAGATGAGACATGGATGAGCAGACGACCTGACAATGGCATGCAGAAAACAAAGGGCTTAAATACATACATGAGGTGATCAGGGGAGGTGGAGACACATGGGGGAAACAGCTGACAGACATAAACCTAATGACAGGACCAGGAGAGGAAAGCTAAATACAATAAACAAAGAACACATGACATTGTCAGAATAAAACAGGAAATACTAAAACTAAAACATGACAACACAACTTAACAGACCTAATATGTGATGAATAAATACAAAACCCCAAAACATAGAAAACCCAGGAACAATAACTGCCTAAACTAAAGGCAGATAGGAAATAACACAAACTAAATCACATAACAAAATGAGACAAATACAAACATGAACTCAGAGCGCTGGGTCAGAGACCCAGCCTGTGACACTGACACTCCCAATAACACAGCTCTGCTTCATGAATTCTGCACTGTCTCACTCTCTTCTAATCACTACTCCATTCATTCATCCACTTCATCCGTATGTTCCGCCTGTTGTCATGATGATTTGGGGTGAAGCTCACGTGGAAGAATAAAGCAATCTGCACTAAACCAGACCTATATCCTCATCTGAAACCAACTTCTGACCCTGAAGATTTTTATCTAATCATACTTGGAGTATAAATTGAATCTGAATTTGACGTAATAGCAGAAGTTGTCCAGTAATGCATCGATAGGATTACAGTAAACCTTTAAAAGAAGGGGATTGATTGCAGTGATCTGCGGAGTGTCCCGGCTTTAAAGCTGAAGCTGAGAAGACAGCACTAATAGGGAATAACTGGTATGTTTAAGTGTTGCGTCGTCTGTCATGATGATTTGTGATGAAATTTAGATGTAATAGTGTCCCAAATGGAGCCAAACTGTTTCCTGAACTTAAGCAGCATTATCTGCCTGACCCTAAGGCAGCTGCTGCTGCTCCCGCTGCTGTCTGAGTGAGAGTTGTTTCCCTTACAGCTTTAACTTTTCAGCCTTTGCACGCCTCAAAAACTGGTGCAGCATCCAAAGTTAGGTCACTAGCTTATTTAAATTGGGTACAAATTGTTCTGGAGATGTTTCTGTCAGAAAATGGATTTATAAACTTCTTTGCATGAAAAGGCTGGTGACAAGGATGGATGGATGTCTATTTTCGCATTCTTACATATATCTCACACTGCATACAATCAACATGGGGTTTGACAATATGAGCCAACAGCCAGTAAATGCTGGTAAATTTTGACTGCTGTTGTTTAGCTGTGTGTATTCTGCCACCATGGCAAGTGTCCAAACTGGCATATGGTGGTTCACTTAAAGCACAAAATTACTTTGGCTGCTAGAATAATAGAAGTGACTGACGAATTTTGGGATGCAGAAACCACTATGGCTGACATCCAAGAGAAGATTTGTTTTCTGCTTAGAATATAATCGAGTAGGACAGGAAGTTTATAGTTGCTTGAATAGACAAAGCAGATACATGCTTGATTAGTCCTGAAAGTTAGCGATGACAAGTTTCATGGAGAAAGACAAGTTATTCCTCTAAGGGAAAAGGTGACATGGAATTTGCTACAATGAAACTGGAAAAACAAAGGCTCAATCATCTAAGAAGCAACACCATAGGTTATTTCTGGAAGATGATAAAGCAGCCTGATGATATAAGGATGACCTTATAAGTAAATGCACATAGATTCTGTGGTTGTAAGGGATCAGATGGAAGAGGATTCAAATAAACACCAGGAGGCAGATCCAAAATCCAAATCTTTAATCCGCACAAGCAGTGGTCATACACAGGTGAACAAGTAAACAACTCTTTTGAAGGGCGGGAAAAAGTCACGCACGAAGGGATCAATTATGAACACAAGGAAGATGCGAAGAACACTGAGCCAAGAACCAAGAAACAATGGACAGAAAGCCTAAATAAAATCAATCTGGGAACTGGGCAGTGACATGTAGAAGGTGGGGTCACTATCTCTAAATTTTGAATTATATATTTCACAATTTCCACTCAGAAAGTATCTTGACATTTTTATTTACCTCTGGGTAACTCACAATTTTGAGATATGAAACTTGAAATTTCAAGTTATGTTGAAATTTGGAGATTTTAACCCAAAATGAACAAATGAAGTTCATTCTGAATATCTCTTGGTCTGGTATATTAAGTAAATGTTCTTGAAGTGAATATGTTGGATGCTGAGAAGTGGGAAGGTGCAAAGATATAAGAGTAACTCTGACAAGAAGCTAATGGTAGCACGCCAGAGTTGATAAAGCTTGTTTCGAACTCCTAGTGTCAGCAATGTTAAATACCCACAGTGTTCTGACAATAGACAAACCACTGACTTGCTACAGAGTACAAGCGATCTGCACAAACAAATCTCCTGGCAGAGAGGCAGCTCCTTCGACTCCTAAAGGCTTTAAGAGATCTGCTGCTAATCTCTAAGGGCAATGGGCACCATCAAATATCTTTTACTCTACCTAAGACTGCATAAGCAAGACAGACACAGGGAAATTCAGTGATTAAGAATTCATTATCAATTTCGATATCGCAATTGATTCTCATCAGTTCTCGCAGTTGCTAAGTAAAGACATTACATTTTTGTGAATTAATTGCCTGCTGCGTGGTCAAATGTTTGTGCATAGATGTATTTCCCCTCTTTGTTATAATCATTGTTACTCAAACAAAATGAATGCATTACACATATTACACAGATCACTGTTCTTAAAAGTAATACATTACTTTAATGCCAGGAGAAAATAACTTGTTGCACTACTCGTTACTGTATATTACTGTGGCATTTCTCTGTAAAATTACCTGAAATGCATTGTCTCATGATTTCCATTAAACAATATAAACCTACAGGCTACAGTCTCACACACCAACACAAGAATCCTTATCCTAATGAGGACACACATATGATCTTTCTCTTGGTTTTTATGTATAAAAACAAAGCTGAAAGCATTTAGCAAAGATGAAAACTGGCACAAAGAGACTTTAAAGCGATCGCCACACTGATTCTACTTTAGAAAAATGAAAAGGTAGAAATGGAAGCTGCAGCCTGACTGCTCATCACTGCCTTTGTTACCTGTTAAGGTTCAGGGTCTGGCTGCAGGGCTGGGGTTGGCATTCACTCAGGTTTAACATCACTCTGGTTTCTTGGCTAGCTTAGCATTGCTGTCTGCACAGGTGCTTGCAAAGAGCAGTTATGCTATGTTACTGCAAATATTTCTGTCCTGGATGCAGTTTGTAAAAAATAAATAAATAAAATAAAAGTGATGTTGTAAACCAACCACTATTTTTCTCCTCTGGCACTCAAACTCAAATCAGTTGATTGCAGCAAAAAAGTGGAACCAAGCCAAAATGATTGGCTAACAATTCCAAGAAATTGAACTACTGGGAACCAGTTCTCTACAAGAATTAGTTCTTTACTCCTATCCCTACAACCAAGTACATAAAAAAACCAATTAATTTTCGAAGGACACTTATGAAACAAAAAAGGTTGCTTTTCATAGTGTCCGTAGGTATTTAGCTTAGAAAAACTCTGAACTGCACACCTGAAGCTCTCTGACAAAGGGCACTTCATGAAGTCACTGTGAAAACATGTTGGATTTTTTTGCACCTAACAGAGTTAATAGTTGTTATCTAAGTTAGCTAAACATACCAAAGAGGCAGGCAAGTCCTTCAACCCTCTGCAAAAAATGGATAAATAAATGAATGACACGATGGTGTTCAACTAAAGTAGAGCCTGACGTTCAACTTGTGGACTGATGTTATTGACCAATTTCAGCTATTTGCCAGTGTATCGGTATCAGCATTAATAATGGTGATTTTTTTTTTAAATTAGAAAGTGAACAATAGATGAGACAAAAACCCACTGACTGTATTATTTGTGTTGAAATTGCACAATTTGTCCACCAGAGGGACTTGCTGCAACCTTCCTGTTGGTTTGGAATTCCAGTTGGCTAACTTGTGACAATCAAGTTATTTTTTTTGTTTGTTTGGGTTTTCTTGACTACATCATCACATTATCTTAGTGCGGATTCATAAATAACGTTTAATCTGTCTGAAAGAGAACAGTTTTGCCAGATGTATCCAATTTTATATTCCTAAATTTCAATATTGATCTTAAAAAGTAATTTCTTTGTTATTATTTTGAATTAAAATGTGTATAAAAATTTGCTTTGGTTTGGTTATAAAGTTAAAATTATTCTCCAGTTTTAAAAATGACATTAAAAAGGAGCCTGTTTAGCTGAGAAGGTTGAGCGGGCAACCTGCAAGGCTAATGCAGAGACCTAGGTTCAAATCAACCCTCAGGCTATTTACTGTGAGTCTTTCTCCTACTGTTTCAGTCTTCTTTTCACTGTCTCACCAAATAAAGGCTTGAATCACACAATCGCACTATTTTAGATTCAAACTACACTTGTCTTACCCTTTTTTTTCTTTAGTGCTTGACAAGTGTGGATCTAGAAAAAGTAGAAACCACATATTCATTCACTTTACAAACACAATGTTTCGTCCTCTGATTTATTGTAGCCTCATACTTGCCAACGATTTTTTGGAAAAAGATGTATGCTGGTTATTTTGTGTCTGTCAGGGATGGAGAGCCAGAGGGTTTTAAAGTGATGAGTCGTGTAAGAGAATATAAATACAGGACACCAACAACAAAGCTCAGTCGGTGCTCTGCCACATGGTGAGATGAAATCATATGATGCCAGAAGACTGTCCTATTTCAAAGTTTGTCATCTGTTTTAACAGAAAAACCATCTTCCATCCAGTCCTCCAAAACATCTACACCACCGGCTAGACTCTTGCCCTAATTCCTGTGACTGCTGGGATTTCATTGTGCTGTGATGTGCCATCAGAGTCTAGCATCCAAATAGCATAATTAAATTCTCTATATCAATAAATCAGATTCAATTCAGTCTAATGATCTGTCCTTATTGAACTAAAATGATAGCATCACACAGCCGCTGCAGATTTGTCAGCTGCAGATCTATGATGTGAATCTCCTGCCCTACCACATCCCAAATGCGCGCTACTGGGTTGATGTCTGGTGACTGTGAAGGCCATTTGACTACACTGAACTCATTGTCATGTTAAAAAAAAAACAGTCTGAGATGAATGTGTGCTATCCATCTGTTCTCCATACCTTGGTTGTAACAAGTGGTTATTTGCCTTCCCATCATCTCAAAGTGGTCTGGCCATTATCCTCTGACCCCTGCCATCAAAAAGACATTTTCACCCAGAGAACTGCGGCTCACTGGATGTTTTCTCTGTTTCACATCATTGTCAGTAAATCCTAAAGATGGTTGTGTGTGAAAATCCCAGCAGATCAGCAGGTTCTAAATTCCTCGGACCAGCTCGTCTGGGACCAACAACCATACCACATTCAAAGTCACTTACATCACCAGCAGGTTGCATTAACCAAGTTTGCATACATAAATAAATTGAGTTCCAGCCATGTGTTTGGCTGATTAAATACTTGCATTAATAAGCAGCTAAACAGGTGTACCTAATAAAGTGTCCAGTGTATATGTCACAAATACTGTATACTTTTATATACAACATATTTTGTGTTCATTTGGCAGTTAAGTGGATGATGTTTTTATTGAATTTCTCTATCATGTCAAATGATATAATGTGGGATTTATAATGCACAAGAGATTGCCTACTGAATATCGTGCCAGGCCAGAAATAATGAAACGGCTGCTTTGAATCGAAGCCAAATACCCATACTTAGGAGGACTCTGCATCATTCACTCGAGACTTAAAGTAGTACTTGAATTGTTAAAGTTTAACAATAGTAGAATAAAAATAATCAAGGCCTTGGCAGAGTGCGTACCCTTAATCTCAGCGTTCAAAACCAGGTTTTAATCTTAAACTGTGATGTTTTTGCTTGAAAATGCAATCCATGGTCTTATGGACACACACAAAGTAGTACAGATGGTTTTTAATGACATCATTATCATCATAACAGAAAAATACCTGCAGTAGTCTTTATAGTAAATGTTTTTTTGGGGGATGGGGAGATTCTGGGTGTACTCAAATAAATTTTAGAAAGGTGCAGACCCAGACAGGTGATGTGTGGTTTTGCTCCATTTTCTGTTTCATTTCTTTGCCAGAATAGATAATGGGATTGCAGAGTGATACAGAAAGAAAAGGCGAGGTGAAGGTTGCCAATAGTAATAGTCATTATTGGAAAATCAACATTTCAATCTCAGACCATGGGGATTTTCTCAATTATCTGCCATGCCCTTGAACAAGACACTCAACATTTCTTGTCACTTTTAGTTACTTTTACTCATCAACTTGTAAGTTGGAGAAACACCCCCAGAAAAGATCCCCAACTCTCCTGCCATGAACTCTCCTGACTGACTTTAATAATGAAAGTTGCACAAAGAAAGAGAAAGCCAACGATACTGAGCTCAGAGCTGATTTTGAATGCAGATACTTTTGTCCAGTTCTTTCATCAAGTGTGGCAACATGGCCAAATAACAATACCAATGCCTTTGATTGCCTGACTTACGAGGGAGGACACTCCAATCAGTGCAAAACAAGCTTTTCATTTTCGGAGTTGTTGGTAACATGAGAGCGCGTCATGGACTCCTTGATGAAAAGCTGCTGTTTTGGAGCCAAAATTGGGCTGGTAGTAATTTCACACTGACAGGAAAGAAACAACCTCTGCCTTCTCGAGTTTAATGAGAAAATTTGACCAAGAAGTTTGGTTCAATGGCTAACCCCATAAAAAGTTTGAACTTTCAGATTTTGTGCAAAACTCTTGAACAATCACTCATTTCTTTATATTTTGTTAGAAAAATGTGAAATAGTTGCCTTGGTTTAATGAAAAATCTGCAAATATATCTGGAAATACAGTCGATTAGGCAAAAACAGAGTTTGTACAACTCTGACGAACTTGAAAGTGAATATTTGGTATGAACAACTTCATTCTTCAGCACAGCCTTAGGCAAGGTTTCTTGTAATTTTTGTGAGTAGTCTTCAGGAATAGTTCTCCAGGCTTCTTGAAGGACATTCAAAGCTCTTCTTTGGATGTTGGCTGTGTTTTGTTCTGTTCTCTGTAAAGATGAACCAATACTACTTCAGATCTGGTGTTACTTTTATGCAATTGTAATTATTCAATTTTGACAACATCCCCAACAACACTGGCTCAAATGCAGCACCAGACCGTGAGTCTCCACTGCCGACACTCACTGCTCTACCTCTCTCCTGACCTTCTCCATACATAACGACGACAATTTCAAATTTGGATTCATCGCTACATATGACTTTTAGTTCAGTTCTTTTGGCATATTTCAGCCTGATGTAGCATATCTCAGCTTTTTCTTATTGTTTCCATTCCTTAAGAATGGCTTCATGACAGCCACCCTTCCACTCAGACCATTCCTGATGAGGCTTCAGTAAACAGAAGATGGATCAGCTGAAATGCCAGATGTGTCTCTCAGGTCCTAAGTCAGGTCATTTTCCTATTTTTCTTATTTATTTCTGACTTTGCTGCTTTGAATTGGGTTTTGGGTGAGGGTTTAGGTCTGCCATTTCTTCCTTTGTCTGCCACTTATCCAGTCCATGCTAAGATATGCCAGGTTTTCAGCTAATAGCTCTTTAGGAATCACCTTCTTGGGGCAAAATACTATTTCATGCTTGTCAAACTGTGTTAACTTTGGCATTTTTCATAGATTCAAAAAAAGAAATTGGAACAAATTCTGTGTTTTTGCAACACTCTGCTTGTCAGGTACTGAAAATGAATGAAAACACAATGTAGAAAAACTTTGAAAGGCATTCAGAAAGCCTGGAAAACAACTGCTCAAGATGACTTGAAAAAAAATTACAAGAAAGTCTGTCTCCTTGAAAGCCAGACTTGTATTGTATAACCAGACACTATACTACTGCCACAATGCAAATGTTTTACTGTTACCAATTAGGCAAACTCAACTATTGAGGAACCATCCTGCAAAAAGATGTGTTGCACTGTTTGATGATATTTGTGAAATATTAAAACAATTGGGCAACTTAAGGCCATTTTAGGTACTGGTTGACAAACTGGTTTGATGCCCCATCAGTGGCAGTATGAAAAAGTACAACCATAATACCGTAAAAAACATCAGGAAATATCATCTTTGCAGGGTGACCTCAGTCACCTGGAGGACACACCAAGGAGTTGAGAGAAACTCCCTGGAAATTTGGAAAACTGAACTTTTTAACACTATTTAACCTTTTTAAAGGATATATTTTGACTCTAGACCTTGACATTTACCTATCCCAAACCAAGTAGTACCTCCTAACAATGGCCATGTCATTCCTTAAGTGACACGGCCCTATATGCTGTGTCAGGAACTTTGTATAAGGAATTTCAGACAAATGTTTCAAAAAACTGTTTGACAGCTGATCACATGATATTAACAAGAAAATCTGACATACCAGTAACATCTCAAGATCAATTTGTAGCATTAATCAAGGGATAAATGTATAATTTGAACTACTTACACTTTGCTGCACAGCCCAACATAACAGGATTGGGCATCCGTAGCAAAATTTTCCACTCATTTTTGTGAATACTAGCTTTTATTGTGAGGGGAATATCCAAACCTCATACCAGGTGTAAAGCTTGGTGGTGGAAATGTTTGGAGCTACTTTACTGCCTTGGAGATTCAGCAGCTTGCGGTCCTTGATTCAACTATAAATATTCTATTCTGCATCATATCAAAGAGTATTTGAAGGTAATGTGTGGCCATCTGTCCAAAAGTTGAATCTGAAATGGAAGTGGAGTGTTCAACAGAATGATGACACTAAATACAAAGCAGAAAGAAGAAAGAGAAGGCTGTGGAGTTAAAACACAGAATTAAAGACATATTTAGTTTAAAAAAATTACAATAATTACAGAGCTGAGGAAGAAGGGTGATATTATAAGAAATATTCTAATAAATTTTAAGGAAAAAAAGCATTCCTGAGATTAAAGTCAAGAAATCTGTGATGGGGTGTTATTATGACAATAGATTGGTGCAGTTAAGTGAAATAACTAAACAGACATCTTTAAAAAGTGCATGCAAGAAAACCTTTAAACACCACTGATGACTGTGAACTTTGGAATGGGAAAAAATAATGAAAAATATCTGTGAGCCGATATCAGAGGCAATTATGCCAAACGCTTACAACAATTCGTTTTTCCTTAAGGAGGCAGTACCATCTGAGTTTGAGAGTGTACTTGCTTTTCATCTATTGATATTTTTGTTTAAAGATAATTACCACCTCCCACCTTTATCTACAGGCACTGTTTCAAAGAGGATCAAATGTTTTCTTGTCCAAATAAGTCTAAAAATAATCCCAATAATTTCTATTAATTTCACGTCTGTATCTTTATCTTGTCAAAATGACAATGGGGGAACCACATATGGGAAAGAGAGAAAGAAATAAAGTGGCAAATGAACAAATAAGAAAGCAAAGATAAGCCAGTCCAGTTATTATTTAGGCTGAATGCAGAAATAAAGATAAACAGATGTTTAATGGAGTAATTACTCCTGTGCACTTTTTTAGAAATATCTCAGATATATCTGGAGATCGTGATGATTCATTTGACAGCCGCGGCTGACAAAAAAAATTGAGCTGAGATAAAGAAATGCATAAGCGAGAGGGAGAGAGAATAAGACGAGGGCAGAACAACAAGCTGAAAAATAAATCTGAGCGACAGTGAGTCAGAGAAACTGAAAGACAAGAGTCAGCAGAGAGAAAGGGAGACGCTGAGATTGTTGCTCATTCATCCAGACTTGCAAACAACAGAGTTACAGAGTCTGAGACAGACGAGGGAGATGGGGAAGAAGAAGAGAAAGCGAGGCAAAGAGAAGAGGATCTTGTTCGGCAGAGAGATCACAGCAATACAGATCTATTTACAGATTAGTAATGGTTCTGACTGTGTGTGTGTGTGTGTGTGTGTGTGTGTGTGTGTGTGTGTGTGTGTGTGTGTGTGTGTGTGTGTGTGTGTGTGTGTGTGTGTGTGTGTGTGTGTGTGTGTGTGTGTGTACAGCAGGTACCAACACCTACAATGTCAAACTCAGAGACACACACACACAGCAAGCATACCCCTTTGGCAGGTTATCTTCGTATCCCCCGAGTAGAAAGCAAAACCTTCCTGCTCTTGCATTGTGTTTATTATCAGTTGTAATGGGCTGCAGGTGTTTTTGCGCCATCTAGAGAGTGTAAATATAAAGCTTTTGATTTTTATCTCTGGGATTGTGATGCAGGAATTAATTGCAAAACTAGAAACATGGAGTCATTCTGTAAAATTTGATACTTAATACTAGAAACAGAATGCCTTCCCAGTCATGTTTGACCAGGTCTGCCATTCTATGTCTGGAGAATTCCACCTGTTTTCTGCTGCTCGTCTGTGTTCGGGTCATGGGGGCAACAGTCTAAGCAGCGATATCAGACCTCCCTTTCACCTGGCCATCTTTTTAAGTGTAATTTATGGTTCTGCAAATGTGCACCTGCTGCAGACACACTCCTGTGGAGTCTTTCAAAATCCTGACTGTCTATCTGCAGAATTCTGATTGGTTGTCAAGTTCACAGAGAAAAAAAATTCAAAGATCAGAAAATACAATTTGAAAAGCACTGACAGTGGCTGCAGTGATCAGTCTTCATTGTTATTAATGCTCAGTTTCAATTCAGCTCTTTGAATGTTATAATTCTGCTGGGTGACAGACCAACAACAACAAGACTACCCACTGATCGGTTGTAACACCAACTTTGTATACTGTCTCTATCTGACAACAGAGCTCTCTGCATTTAGACGGGCTAATTCCAGATGACCAGCAGACTGAGAATATGCTACTCCTGCTGGACCATCAGTTCCTCTTCTGCTCCTTTGTGGAAACACCAAGGTATTCCAAGCCAATCAATAGACATAATCTTTCAACAATGTCCTGGGTCTCCCCCCATTAGGGTATACACAATTTTATTACCTAGGAGGTGTCAAGGAGTTATCGTATGCAGATGGCCAACCCACCTCAATTGGTTCCTTTCACCACTTCGCAGCAGATAGAAATTCTTTTCATAAAAATTATTCACAGAATTGGTGACAAATGACAGCGCTGGCAGAGTCCAACACCCACCAGCAACAGATCTGACAAACGAGCAGCTCTTCTCCTGGTCCACTAAACACATGTAGACTGCCTGGGCAAACTCAGATATCCTTGAGAGGATAAAGAGCTGGTATGCTGTTCCATCACCAGGATGGAAAACTCTGAGTATCCGAGGCTCAACTAACAGACTCGCTCTCCTCTTCAATAGCTTAACCTCCAGACCTCCTCGCTGTTGAAAAGATATCTCAACCACAACAGCCCCACAGCAGATCCTCAAACAGATCTCGTCCAACCCAGGAGCCCGCAACCTCACCGACCACTGACGTTGTCGTCTCCTTTGTCCCCAGAATGTGCTTCCATTAAGAAGGCACACCAGTGGATTCTCAAAGTACTTAAACCTTCATTCTCGGGATTCAACAGCACCTCCCTGCAGTACACGTGTGAGCAGAGCATTGGTTCCCCTTCCAGAGTCACATGTCAGTTTGTCAGAATTGCTCCAAGGCCGTTTTCTGCAAGTTAGCTAAGCTTGATATGACTCCTTCCGCAGATTTATGACTCCATTTAGCTTGGGTGTCCACCATTTAGGTCAAGAGTTACAGCTACAGCTGGCACTGACCACCTTACTGCAAGGACCGCAGGATAAATGGGGTGTATGTAGCCTAAACTGGGAAACTTGGCCTGTCTTACTTTTCAGCCAAACTGCCAAAACAAAAAATGTTACTCTGTACTTTCATCATACCAAACATAAAAACCCCAAACAAACATGGGCAAAATTTAATTAGATCAATCGCAATCAGTGACAATGAAGAGATTTATTTTGCTGTTGTCTTACCAGACGCAGTAAAAACACAGAAAATGAAACAGATAAAGAAACACCACAGACTGTAACAGGTCTGCCTCACAGGAGCTTGGCCTCCTCATCAGTTGTTTCCTAATATTCCCTTTCATGAATATGATGGTGTGGGGCTGAACATTCCAGTTTTATCTAACTGCAAATCTTATCCTTTTCATGCTGGCTTCATAATAGCACTCGATGGTCACCAGGCACATGCTGATTTTGAACACTATCATCTTGAGCAAGAAACTGTACTGGCAAATGTACCGGCAAATGCATCTGATGTCAGTTTATGACAGAAATCATCACAGACACATTCAATTTATTAGTTCATCGAGCTTTACCTATTCTTGTCATAACTGGTAAATTGTTTTCCACGTGTGGGTGTACCCCTTCAGACTCCTTCAGATAGGACTACGACTCCGTTAGAAGATTAAATTTTAATGTCTTCTGGGGGAAACTTCAGCTTTATAAGAGAAATGGGATTGAACTAGAAAAAAGTATGCTAGTATGAAGATGAACATGAATATAAAATTTATTAAAAAGCTGTTTCAGCTCACTAGAAATTCATTGTGTGGCTAGCAGTTGGAAATGTCATCAGCTCGTCTTCCTCCCGTTCCACTGGCGCCTTCAGGTTGCGCAGCTGAGCTAGCTGTGCCACCAGTTACCACCGGCTGTCTCTACCATGTTTTGCAGCTGCAGTGCAGTGGCCTTGAGTAATTTGTAATTGTTACATTATGTTAAAGCACCTGAAACTCAAGATGAGCACGCTCCAGTGCCCACTCTTGCCCGCTGTCTCTTTGTTGTCACATCAGAAGTTTTGTCTGAGGTAACTCCACTGCCTCACCCTGAAAGATGACAGGTGTTACGAGCATCCTTCTGTTGGCATTTAGCTTTGAGTGGCAGGATAATAACACAGCAGAACCAAGAAGTATAGACAAAAATAGCTCCAGGGTGCACATTTAAAAAAATAAAATAAATAAAAGATGCAGGCTGCATCTATTTTACATGTATATTTTGGTTAAAAAACACTCGGATCAAAGCGGAGTGGACCATTTATAGCACAAATCGGTATGCAGATGAATTGAGCTCAGTACTCCGGAGACGAATCCAAGAAAGTATGCAACAGACTCCTCAGGGACCGCAATAAACCTCCCCTGGGGTATAACGGAAGAGAATATTTGTCATGCACAATGCAAGAGATGTCAGAATTATCATTATTATTAGCAAAAGTGGCAGCAGGGAGAAAGCATGGCCAAAAGCAGCTGATTAGTTTCAATCTAACTGGAGATCAGCGCTTATGAAACAAAAAGAAAACGCCTAAACTTAAGACCAGAGAGCACAAATATTTGTGTCATAACACATTTTACAGTCAACAAACTGTTATTCCCCTTAAGGGATTTTGCCAAAATTACTGTAGCGGGGGAGAAGTTCTGAGCTTTGTATTTTATTCAATAAAAAAGCAAGTTGTCCCCAAATTATTAATACTTTCCAGGCATAGCAAAATGTTATTCCAGCCACTCTGTGTTTTCACATACAGAGCTGCATAATAAAGAGTATAACAGCTCTTTGAGAAGTCTGCAGCTGCTGATGGACTGCATTGTTCATGCACTATGACATGAACAAAAGCCATAATTTTATGTAACTATTTGATCTTTTATTTATTTAAAAAACTCAAGTGTAAGAATGACATATTAGATTAATCTTTTTTGAAGTTACAAACCCCTTTTTCTGCTCTCTTACAAAACAATTAAGACTTCCCTTCTCTTCAAAGAAAAAAGGAATAGCTCTCCGTCTTTCCTGGATTAGAACAATCGGTACCTTAATATTTTGTTCTCTGCTGATCTTATATGCAGAGCACAGATCTCTTGATGTGTGTGTTGATGAACATTGTGGTATTTCTAAATTAAATATCAATGATGTGTCAATAATACACATAGTAGGATAATATTATAAATATACCTGTGAAGTCTTGTGTTGGCTACGGAAAAACACAGAGTTCTAGATGAATCTGACGATAGCCTTAAAAAAATTACTTATTAATTAAAATAAATCTGTAGATATTGTGATATTATTATTATTGGAAATTGTTCTGTCAGCCCGGATCAATAGGCTGCATGGATGATTATATAAAAGTTTGCTTATTCATCCCAGAAACTGTTCCTATGCCGGGATTTGGGTTTTATTCAGTTTCATTCAATTCAGTTTTATTTACAGAGCGCCAAATCACAACAACAGATGCCTCAAGGCACTTTTTCTTATAAGGTGAAAACTCAGTAACAACAACAATAACATTCCTTACCACAACACTTCCTTTCATTTAAGGACATTTTTTATTCTGATAAACAAGACATCTGCTCTTTTGCTGCTGCAGCTCATCTGCATCAAGGTTGGATATGCTGTGCATTCAAAGACAATCTTCTGCAGACCTTGGTTGTAACAAGTGGTTATTTGAGTAACTGCTGCCTTCAGCGCAAAGGAGTCTGGTCTGGACCTCCGGCATCAACAAAAGAACTGCCGCTCACTAGTTATTCACTTCAACGACCTTTCTTCCCCATGCTGGTGCTCAGTTTAGACTTCAACAGGTCATTGAGATCATGCTTGCAGGCCTAGATGCACTAAGTTGCATCCATTTGATTGGCTGATAGACATTTGAGTTACAAGCAGTCCAACAGGTGTACCTAATTAATTGGCAAGTGAATGTATTTCAGCCACACTGAGCTCTTATTACTCCCTAGTACTTTAAACTGTAAACTGATGTTACTTTAATATTTTGGTAATATTTGAATTCAATCGCTATCATTTGCTTGTGTGCAGAAAAATCCTCAGTGAGATTATATGGTCAAATTAGCCGTGTTTTCTTACATTGTGCTGAAAAAGCACAAAGATTGTCAAGTCCACAGGAGATATAAAGTTCTGGAAAAGTGCTGAATTTTAAAAGGGCGCCTGTATGGGAACTCTGCAATTAGACAGCCCCAACCAATTAAAACCTCTACCTGGATCAAGCTGCTGTAAGCTTTAATCTACCAGAGGACTCTATTTAGCAGCAGTCTGACATATGAAGACCGTGAGAAGTCATACGTAATTGTCCGTATTGTTCTCGGTTATCTATCCACTGGGTGGGAGCTGGGTTGGGTAACTGAGGCGTCCGCCCTCCTCCCCTCACTGCTTGCAGAGATAAGAGATGAAAAAACCACAAAACACCACCAGTCACCCTCAGCTTAAGGGAGTCACACTTGCTTACAATGGCTGAGTCAAAGTAGTAAGTACAGCAATAAATTCTGTTTTCCATTAACTGAACATCTAAAGTTTCAGTATTGAGTACAGAGGAATATACGGGAACTTTAGGGCATTAAAAATGTCTTTCAGTGATGAGAAACTGCCAGATGACAAGAATAGTAGCTTTAAGAAGAGCAAAAAGAAGAAAAAGGGGGACGATGCCTGGAGACCACAGGGGCCAAGAGACCCATTCGCCATGGTTTGTTTTTTTGTGCATGGTTGACTGTGATATTCAATATGTTTTGTTTGTGGACTATGAATATTTGGCTGCTGGAAACATTTCGTTTTCAGTGCATTTGTATTCTAGCTGTAGCTGATTTTTCTTTCTTTTTGACGGTCAAACTTTTACTTTCTTAGGTGGGATATTTGCACAATGACCTGTCCTTTCAATGTCCTGTTCTGTACTAGCTGGATGCTTTGCCAGAGAACAAGCAGCAGGAGATCCAGAGAGCCCTTCACCTCTTCTCCTTGGAGCCAGGTCTGCCAAAGACCCTGCAGCAGGCCAAAAAACACACCTACTGCTTTTGGGACACGCAACCTGTCCCTAAACTGGGTAACCCGTCTTTTAGAAAAAGTCTACCTAAGAAAGCACTAATAAAAACACTAAACTTTTTCTTTCGTCTGTCTGCTATAATTCTGGCGGCTGTGGGTTAGCTTAGCTTAGCACAAATAGAAAATTTAAACAAGCTTGTCCAAGTGTCCAAAGATAGCAAAATCTTTATAAACTTTGATTTTAGCAGACTAGACAAACAAGGCATTATAAGAAAGGCGGTTTAATAGTCAAGGTAATTATGGAGCTTTAGCTATCCCAATATGATTAGGTTACTTGTTTCTGTGTCCAGTTTCTATGCTAATCTGTAAGATAACTGGCTATATACAATTAAGGACTTAGTGGAGTCAGAGTCTTGTTCACCAACAGGAAACTCCCGTGGTTGCAAAAATAACTCCAGTTACAAAGGAGTCAATAGGAAAACAATAATTCCATGTACATGAAAGTATAGTGACTGTCTTCTGTTGAGTTCACAGTCACACTTGTAGTTTCAATCCTTACTGAATAGACTGAAATGTTGATTTTTCAAATTATGGCCCATAGCTGAGTCAAAAACAGAGCTATAAGTAAATGAAACTGGCTATACAGAAGGAAGCCTTGCTAATGGTTTCTAGCCCAGCACAGTAAACTGTGCAGTGGTTGTGACATCTGATTGTAATACTGGTTTAATTCCTTTCGGTTCACTCACACTCACTACAGCATTAGTGTGCAGTGTCCTTGGGGTTTTCAGTAAGTTCCACCCTTCACTCATGAGGTCTGGATTTGAAACAAAGATGGAGGGAGCCATAAGCAAGGTTACATGATGGGGTTTTGCTAACCAATATGGGGGGGGGGGGCTAAGTCTATCTTTTACATACAGCCTGGACTGGCTGCTTACTAAAGTCTGTATACAGAGAAAGAAGTAGTTTTGGACTGTATTGGTGCATTCTTACATTTTACAGCAAAACGTATCACAGCTACACATGTGGATTGTTAGTCGGCAAGATACAGGACCTCTTCTGGAAAACAGTGTTTTTTCTTTTCTTCCACTGTTTCTGGCATCTGTATGATACTGCATTCTCATTATGTGTATGTATATATATATATATATATATATATATATATATATATATATTATGGAATGCCCTTTAGGAAAATATTATATATATATTCCAACCAAAGTCTGAATATATAGTATGATCTTTTGAATATATAGAATGAAACTTGAGTATATAGAATGAAACTTGAATATATAGAATGATCTTTTGAAAATATAGAATGAAACTTGAATATATAGAATGATCTTTTGAAAATATAGAATGAAGCTTGAATATATAGAATGAAGCTTGAATATATAGAATGATCTTTTGAAAATATAGAATGAAACTTGAATATATAGAATGATCTTTTGAAAATATAGAATGAAGCTTGAATATATAGAATGAAACTTGAATATATAGAATGATCTTTTGAATATATAGAATGATCTTTTGAATATATAGAATGAAGCTTGAATATATAGAATGATCTTTTGAAAATATAGAATGAAACTTGAATGAACCTCATTTTTAGAGATGATGTGTTTCTGAATTCTCTGCCTTTACAAAATGGCATCAGCTGAACTATTTCAGTACTTTTTAGAGCTTGACAACTGTTTTGCGACAGCTGTTCAAATTGCAAATGGTAGAAATAATTTGAATTTATACTACATCACCTTGAAGAACACGTTTTCATTATTGCAACATTTCTAGTGCTCATGAATAATGTTCAACAAAATGTTTCTGGGAGAAGATTATGCACACTTCTTGAGGGAATTTATCAATCACTGATGGAGATGTCAACTGAGCTAACACTTCGAGCAGAAGCTGAAGCACATGTTATGGGCTCATTATATCATTCTACATCTCAAAGAGGAAGGTCAAGGTAAGTGATAAAAATGGAAACAAATTCATTCGTAATGTGTATGGCACTTGAAAGAGTCAAGAGATGGCAAACAAGATAATGAATGCAAGAAATAAGAAAGAAGTTAACATATTTCTTCTTTTGTTTCTAACTCTTTTAGGTACAACATACCAGCTACTGAGCTGACTGATATGCGAGACTTGGGGTTTAGTTGGATGGCCATATCTCAAATGTTGTCAGTAAATGTTCGAACACTGTACAACCACAGGATACAACTAGTGGACTATGGAAATTTGCAATTTGAACAGCTGTCGCAAAACAGTTGTCAAGCTCTAAAAAGTACTGAAATAGTTCAGCTGATGCCATTTTGTAAAGGCAGAGAATTCAGAAACACATCATCTCTAAAAATGAGGTTCATACATTCTATATATTCAAGTTTCATTCTATATATTCAAAAGATCATTCTATATATTCAAGTTTCATTCTATATATTCAGAAGATCATTCTATATATTCAAGTTTCATTCTATATATTCAAGTTTCATTCTATATATTCAAAAGATCATTCTATATATTCAAGTTTCATTCTATATATTCAAGTTTCATTCTATATATTCAAAAGATCATTCCATATATTCAAGTTTCATTCTATATATTCAGAAGATCATTCTATATATTCAAGTTTCATTCTATATATTCAAGTTTCATTCTATATATTCAAAAGATCATTCTATATATTCAAGTTTCATTCTATATATTCAAAAGATCATTCTATATATTCAAGTTTCATTCTATATATTCAAGTTTCATTCTATATATTCAAAAGATCATTCTATATATTCAAGTTTCATTCTATATATTCAAAAGATCATTCTATATATTCAAGTTTCATTCTATATATTCAAAAGATCATTCTATATATTCAAGTTTCATTCTATATATTCAGACTTTGGTTGGAATATATATATATAATATTTTCCTAAAGGGCATTCCATAATATATATATATATATATAAAATTTTATGCTCAGCTGACCTTCCTTTTGCTTTTACATATGATAAGAAGTCCTGAAACACTGACTTTGTGTTGACCTTTTGAGAATATATTGTAAGTTTATAGTAGATAGTATAAAAAGTGCATTTGTACATCACTCCTTCATTCACTTGTACTGAGAATAGTGTTATCTGAATGTCATTCGATGCAGTCATGTCTATTTCTCTGCCCTCAGGTGACAGCATTACAACTCATGGCCCAATAGTAGAGGGTGAGGCAAGTATCCGGAAGGAGCCCTACTCACTACCTCAGGGCTTCTCCTGGGACACTCTGGACCCGAGCAGCCCTCCAGTGGTAAGTTATTTATTGTAGGTTGTTGTATGCAATAACAGAAAATATATGGCAGTCTTTTGCTAGCATTTCAGAAGTAAAGGACCAACTTCTTAGTGTATGGCTCAGAAAAATCAAATGCTATTTAAAATAAAATGAATCCAATTCAGCGGTTTTCCATCATTTCAGCTGAGAGAACTATGCAGTCTGCTAAATGAGAACTACATGGAAGAAGATGATAACACGACCAGATTTGACTTCTCTCTGGAATATCTGCAGTGGTAAACTCCGAAAAGATGTAGTGCCTTTTGATGTCTACTTTTTAGCATTAATACCTTTTAAAACCTCTTATCTAATAGAGAAACACACAGACATACACACACATACGGCTCAGGCATACTTCATAGATTTTTACAGATTCACAGCTGGACTCTGCTCTGTGTAATCACAGTGCTTTGCTTTCAGTCTCTGCATTACACCGAATTAAAACACTAAATGTCTTTAAAGGACATTTTTTCCCCAACCTGACCTAACACATCATATCTTTAACAAGCCTCTGCTTTAATGTCGTCACTGCTGTTTTGGTTTTTTTGTTTGGGTTTTTTTTTTGGCAGTGATCTCCATAAAGCAGTACCTTCGGGGCTACTAAATATAATAACATTTACTTTGAAATGAATAATTAGCGCTATCTTTCCAGGAATTGGCACAAGTGTTTGGCCCTGAGGTTGAAAAAACTGCTGCATTCATTCAGCCTCTGAAGTCACATCATGCTGAGTTCTTTCTTTTTTTTTCAGGGTGTTGTGAACTATGTCTATATGAAATGAGTGTTGTGCTGCAAACAGCATTATTTGTTTTCCCTTAAGGGCTCTACAGCCTCCTAACTGGGTGGCTCACTGGCACTGCGGTGTGAGAGTAGACGCCAATAAGAAGTTAGTCGGCTTCATCGCTGCTGTTCCTGCAGATGTTCGCATTTATGAGATGTGAGTAGCTCATAAATATATGCAAAGATGTGTGTTTGTGTGAAGTCTGATGAGTGATGTCCGCATTCAGAGCACGTAACCGTGGCAATTTCCTCGTGAACATCTCAAAGCTGGGACTCAAAATGTTTCTGCAGGGAGAGGCGGGTGGTACAGGTCAAATTCCTGTGTGTTCATAAGAAGCTCCGCCTCAAGCGAATGACTCCAGTGCTGATCCGAGAGCTCACCAGACGGGTCAACCAGCAGGGGCTCTGCCAGGCTGTCTACACCACTGGCATAGTACTGCCCACACCAATAAGCTCCTGCAGGTAGTAGCTGCCACACGTAGTTGAGTCAGAATTTAAAGGCACGGTGCAAAAGGGAATAAAATCAGCACGTTTTTGTCACGTTGCCATGGATGCCAGACTCTTCCGCCTTTATCTACAATAACTAATTATACATTTAGGTGTTTGTGTATGCTTCACTTAGGTTACATTTCGTGTTTTATTTATGAAGGAACGTCTCTGTCAAATAAATCCTTTTAGACTTTGGCATCGCCCACTTAATCCTCGTAAGCTGATGGAGGTCAACCACCCAGCACTGAGACAGAGCATGAACCTGCAGAGAGCTCTGAAGTTCAACCGCTTACCTGAGGTTAGTCTGTGCCGCCATCTAGAGACAGAAGTTTACTGCTGCATGTTGCTACTGCAGCACTTCTCGAAAGCATTTCTCCTGTTTTCATTCACTTTGCTCAAATTATTTCCAAGGTGACAAAAGTGCAAGGTCTGCGCCCTATGACCAGAGAAGATATCCCGGGGATACATTCACTACTCCAGACAAACTTCTGCAAGTTTCACCTCAGCCCCATCTTATCCCTGCAAGATGTAGAGCATCTGTTGCTGCCGAGGGAGAATGTGATCGACACCTATGTGGTCGAGGTCTGACCTCACTGTATCTCTACTTTAAATTATATCGAAGAAGAAAAAAAAGTTTTTTCGCTGGGGTTCTTTTTTGGGGGGAATTTAAAATGATATTATGCTGTAGTCATTAAAAATGTATTTGCCTCCTCTCCTCCCACACAGGGTGATAATGGTGCCCTGACAGATATAGTGAGTTTCTATAGCTTCTCCTCGAGAGTGCTGAATCACCCGGTCCACACAAGCCTCAGAGGAGCTCGCCTCCTTTATGTTGTCTCTACTAGAACGAAGCTGGTCGACCTGATGGAGGACACCCTGGTCCTGGCAAAGTCTGTGAGTGTGTCACTGTAAAACCTTAGTTCATATAAAGCATGGGAGCCAGGGATCCTTTACAGAGGCCAAAGTACATCCTCATATTCGTTACCCTAGTCTCTGGTCTCTGGTTGGGTGGTGGCTGGAGCCTATCCCAGCTGTCGTAGGGCAAAAGGTGGAGTAATGCCTAGATAGGTTGCTAGTGTGTTGCAGGGCTAACAATTCACACTCCCATTCACACCTATGACCACATTATATAACCATTTATCATCTAAAAACTGAATTATGTGCCATTATGTGTCACTCCACTTCATATGCTGTAAGCTATGAAGCTGTGTATAATTGATTTTGTGCATATAATGGTCACGTTATTGTTTTTCATCCCCTCGCTAACAGAAAGGTTGTGACGTCTTCTCTGCCATCGATGTGATGGACAACAAGAGTTTCCTGGAGAAGCTCAAGTTCAGTGTCATTGACCAGAGTGTTCATTACTACTTGTACAACTGGATGTGTCCTAATATGAGCCCAGACAAGGTATTCAGTGCATTAATGTTGCAATCAGTTAAGAGCCATTACTGTCATTTTTTACATTTACATGCAATGGTCCACCACTTTATTGTCTAATCTTGGGTCAAAGCACTGATGAGTTTTGCTTTGGGTCAGATTGTGGGTTCAGTGCATCAACTGTAAAGAAAAGTGGGACAGAAGTCCTCCACGGTGATGTGGAGAAAACCACTACTGCAGGTTATTGCTGCTCAAAGTTGTTCCACATGCTATTTAATCATTGGGTATACATCGTTTTTAACAGGACCCAATGGATTCCAGTGCTTGCAAATGCCTTAAATGCACATTTTTTAGACGACTAAGATTATAGTGAGGACAACGAGAAAATGATGCTACGTCTCACTTGATTTAACACCTTGTTGTATACTTTTTGAATTAGTTCATGGCCTCAAATCAACTTTCAAGACAGGTTTATTATAACATGATGTTTACTTTATAAAGTATAATCCCATTTAGATTAAAATAGACAATAAATGATTCTGGATGTGAATACTTTGTGTTTGACAAGTTGCTACATTATGAGTTGACAGCGTTACCGTTTTTTCACCCGTTTTGTCTTGTCAGGTATAAAAAGTAAATTAATAAAATGGCAATGTCAGAAACTGCTTAAAAATGTTTGCGAGTCCACCCTGTAAGGTTCAGTGTAGGTGTCTCCTGTCCTTGATAACTGTTGCTCATCAGTAATTCATATAATGGACGTGTGCTTCACAGGTTGGCCTTGTGTTCCCAAACTGACCTGCTACTGGACGAGGGCAGAGTGGCAGAGCGGTGAAGCGAGTGAAAGGACTTTCAGGAGACTGGACGTCAAACTGCATCAGTATCAGCAAAGGGGAATTTGGGGTTTCGGGGGGGAAAACTGCAAAACACATGTTTTCAAAAAATCAAGAAGAGGAATAAAGGCAGAATTAAATTTCCAGATGCATTTCTGATTTTTATGGCAGTTATTCATTGGGTCCAGTTTTTTAGTAACAGGGACAAATTGTTTTTGACGTAAAGGAGAATTTGTGCTGTTCAGTAGATAGACCCTGCACATCCTAACACCTGTGTGTGTGTGTGTGTGTGTGTGTGTGTGTGTGTGTGTGTGTGTGTGTGTGTGTACTTGTTTTCATGACATCTTAGGACAATTTTATGATAACACACTCACAAAATGAGGACGCTCAGAAAAATGAGGACATTTTTGAGGTCCTCATTTTTCTGAGCCTTCTAAAGTGTTCTAGAGGCTCCCAACATGCTCCCAAACCAAAAATCTCGGAAGTCCTGAAACATCACAATTTTATGAAAAAGTGTGTTTAAGTGTGTTTAGCGTTTTTGCTCACTTTCAGTTTCACCGCCTACTGGCCAGTTTTGGAACTTAACACACTTTAAACACACTTTCAGTGACGTCACTCTGCGAGTCCTCATATTGTAGGTGTGTCAGACACAATAACACATTTGACCCAGGTTATACCCTTCTGGGGCTTAGTGGACACATGCGTGGACAGCACCTTTTGGCTCTTATGTCCACAGTCGTATTCAATGTTGAAATGGAGGTGAAATTTATTTGAAACATTCGTGGAATAGTAACAGATGAATTTTGAGGCTTCTGAAAATTGTTCGTTCAAACCTTGCCAATTAAACAATCATTCTAACACACATCAAAATCTTTTCACATTTTTATACATATTAAGGTGAACTCTAAACAAGGGTAACAACAGTTAAATCAGGCAAATCTTGACAAAAATGAAGGTCTTTAGGTTCAGTTATCAGTGCCTGCACAGCTTGGTTTCTTTTGTTGTTGACAAAATGTATCGAAATATAAAGTTTCAACATTTGTCTAATTATATTACTATTAATTAATGAGTCTTACTTCTCAAGATCAATGCACAAATTGTCTGACCTTCACTATGCAGAATGATGTGTGTGCAGATTTTGACCCTTGAAGAGTTTATATTAATCTGAATTAATATAATTGCATCTGCAATCCGCAGTTGAACTTGGAGATTCCTGCCGCTGTCATCTGATTCAGTATGATCATCAGGCTCAGTCTCGACTCTGTGTATCTACAAGAATTGATGAAAAAAGTCAACACTTTATTAATTATATTTTAAATTCAACTTACCTTATACTTTTTACAATATGGTATAAAATGCATATTGTTTCTTTAAAAACTAATAACACACTATTAAAAACTGCAGAATGCACAATTCCAGCTTCATTTAGTAATTCAATTAGTAAATAAAAGTGAGTAATTAAGTCACTTAATTAACTAAGCAACTGTAAATGTCACAGTATACAGAAGTACAATTCAATTTCAATTCAATTTTATTTATATAGCACCAAATCACAAAAAAAGTCGCCTCAAGGCGCTTCATAGGTACAGAGAAAAACCCAACAATCATACTGTATGACCCCCTATGAGCAAGCGCTTTGGCAACAGTGGAAAGGAAAAACTCCCTTTTAACAGGAAGAAACCTCTGGCAGAACCAGGCTCAGGGAGGGGCGGCCATCTGTTGCGACTGGTTGGGGTGAGAGAAGGAAAACAGGATGAAAGACATGCTGTGGAAGAGAGACAGAGGTTAATAACAGATATGATTCAATGCAGAGAGGTCTATTAACACATACTGAGTTATAAAGGTGACTGGAAAGGAAAAACTCAATGCATCATGGGAATCCCCGGCTGCCTACGTCTATTGCAGCATAACTAAGGGAGGATTCATGGTCACCTGGTCCAGCCCTAACTATATGCTTCAGCTAAAAGGAACGTTTTAAGCCTAATCTTGAAAGTAGAGATAGTGTCTGTCTCCCAAATCCAAACTGGAAGCTGGTTCCACAGAAAAGGGGCCTGAAAACTGAAGGCTCTGCCTCCCATTCTACTTTTAAATACTCTAGGAACAACAAGTAGGCCTGCAGAGTGAGAGCGAAGTGCTCTAATAGGGTGATATGGTACTACAAGGTCATTAAGATAAGATGGGGCCTGGTTATTTAAGACCTTGTATGTGAGGAGTAGAATTTTGAATTTAATTCTGGATTTAACAGGAAGCCAATGAAGGGAAGCCAAAACAGGAGAAATCTGCTCTCTCTTTCTAGTCCCTGTCAGTACTCTTGCTGCAGCATTTTGGATTAGCTGAAGGCTTTTCAGGGAGTTTTTAGGACATTCTGATAATAATGAATTACAGTAGTCCAGCCTGGAAGTAATAAATGCATGAACTAGTTTTTCAGCGTCACTAAGAGACAGGATATTTCTAACTTTAGAGATGTTGCACAAATGAAAGAAAGCAGGCTTACATATTTGTTTAATATGTGCATTGAAGGACATGTCTTGGTCAAAAATGACTCCAAGGTTCCTCACAGTATAACTGGAGGCCAAGGTAATGCCATCCAGGGTAAGAATCTGCTTAGATACCATATTTCTAAGATTTTCAGGGCCGAGTACAATAACCTCAGTTTGATCTGAATTAAGAAGCAGAAAGTTAGCGGCCATCCAGGTCTTTATGTCTTTAAGACATTCCTGCAGTTTAACTAATTGGTGTGTGTTATCTGGCTTCATGGACAGAGCTGCGTGTCATCTGCATAGCAGTGTAAATGTATGCTATGTCTTCTAATGATACTGCCTAGGGGAAGCATGTATAATGTAAACAGCATTGGTCCTAGCACTGAACCCTGTGGAACTCCATAATTGACCTTAGTGGGTGAAGAGGACTCTCCATTTACATGAACAAATTGTAGTCTATTAGATAGATATGATACAAACCACTGGAGTGCAGTACCTGTAATACCTACAGCATGCTCTAATCGCTCTAATAGGATATTATGGTCAACAGTATCGAACGCTGCACTAAGGCCTAGCAGGACAAGCACAGAGATGAGTCCACTGTCAGAGGCCATAAGAAGATCATTTGTAACCTTCACTAAAGCTGTTTCTGTGCTGTGATAAGCTCTGAAACCTGACTGAAACTCTTCAAATAAACCATTCCTCTGCAGATGATCTGTTAGCTGTTTGACAACTACTCTTTCAAGGATTTTTGATATGAAAGGAAGGTTGGAGATTGGCCTATAATTAGCTAAGACTGCTGGGTCTAGAGATGGCTTTTTGAGTAAAGGTTTAACTACAGCCAGCTTGAAGGCCTGTGGTACATAGCCGATTATTAGAGATAGGTTGATCATATTTAAGATTGAAGCATTAATTAATGGCAGGACTTCTTTGAGCAGTTTTGTAGGAATGGGGTCTAAAAGACACGGAGGTTTGGAGGAAATAATTATAGAAGTTAACTCAGAAAGATCAATTGGAGAAAAAGAGTAACTTAACATCAACGGTACTAAAAGTAGCTGTAGATAATATTACATCTGTGGGATGATTATTGGTAATTTTTTCTCTAATGATAAGAATTTTATTTGTGAAGAAGTTCATGAAGTCATTACTAGTTAACGATGGTTGGCTCAAAAGTGCTCTGATTGTTTGTCAGCCTGGCTACAGTGCTGAAGAGAAACCTGGGGTTGTTCTTATTTTCTTCAATCAGTGATTGTTGTATTGTATTGTATTGTATTGTATTGTATCTTTATTTGTTTCAGACATATAAAACAAAAAACAATATATACACACTACATATATTTTCATTTACAGATACGAATATATATGTAGATATACACACACACACACGTATGTGTTCAGATAAACAAAAAATATATAATGAAATAAAACAAAATCGTCTGACATAATGTAACAATGTTTGGTCTGAAAAGGAGTAGGAAGAAGTATGAACATACTTATTAATTCCTACCCCTGCTCAACATCTTATTGATCCCACATAATTCACCTAATTCCCATCATCACATACTCCACACGATACACGAGGAGAACCTATATAAACTTGGCTACCGTGACTGATATAATTTGGATATAATTTGATATTTTTATACATACAATGGGTGATCATCTTTATCGGTATCATATTCTTCCAAAATCAGTTTTCGAAGTATTTTCATGAACTTACTAATTCCTGAGCATTGCTGTAGATCTATAGTAAAACTATTCCACAGTTTTACCCCATAAATAGTGACACAAAAGGTTTTAACCTTTGACCGTGCTTTAAGAATCCTTAGATTCAATTTCCCCCTCAATTCATAGTCTCCTTCTCTGTCATAGAACATCCTCTGTATATTTCCTGGTAACATATTGTATCTGGCCTTGTACATAATTTTTGCAGTTTTATATTTTATAAGATCCATAAACTTCAGTATTTTTAATTTCAAAAACATGATGTTAGTATGGTCTCTAAATCCTGCTTTATTAATCATCCTGATTGCTTTTTTTTGAATTTTACATATTGGTTGAAGTGCAGTTTTATATGTGTTTCCCCAAATTTCCACACAGTATTCCAAATATGGCAATATAAGTGAACAATAAAGTACCCGGAGTGATTTGGAAGGCAAAAAATATTTAACTTTACTTAGTACGGAGATGCTTCTTGACAGTTTGGCTTGTATATGCTTTATGTGAGGTTTCCAGCAGATTTTGTTATCTATTATCACACCCAGAAATTTTGTATCCGAAACTTGCTCTATTTCAACATTGTTTACTAATAATTTTGCTCCTGCATCTTTTTTACAATTTCCGAATAACATAAATGTAGTTTTTTCCAAATTTAATGATAGCTTATTTCTATCAAACCATGTTTTCAGTTTAATCATTTCTTGTGTGACAATTTCCAAAAGCTGATGTAAGTTCTCTCCAGCACAAAAAATATTTGTATCATCTGCAAATAGAATAAACTGTAGTATATCTGATGTTCTGCATATATCATTGATATAGAGGATAAACAGCTTTGGTGATGAATAGTAAGATGTTCTGGCTTTGGGGGGGCTTTCTTATAAATCAGCAAAATATTTCTCCAATTATGATGATCCTCTAAATTTGTGACACGCCATTTCCTCTCCAGCTTACGAGTCATCTGCTTTAGGCTACGTGTTTGAGAATTATACCACAGAGTCAGGTACTTCTGATCTGAAACCTTAGTTTTCACAGGAGCTACAGTATCCAGAGTCATATGTAGTGAGGAGGTAAAATTATTATTAACAAGATAATTGACCTCTGTTGGGGTAGCGTTCAGATAGCTGCTCTGCTCTGTGTTGGTACAGGTCATTGAAGATGATAACAGTGGGTGGATTACATTCTTAAACATAGTTACAGCGCTTTCAGAAAGACATCTGTGATAAAGTCTACTCTCCACTGCTGTGTAATCAATTATTGTAAATGTAAATGTTATCAGGAAATGATCAGACAGGAGAGGGTTTTCAGGAAACACTGTTAAATGTTCAGTTTCTATGCCATATGTTAAAAACAAGATCTAGAGTGTGATTAAAGTGGTGGGTGGGTTCTTTTACATTTTGAGAGAAGCCAATTGAGTCTAATAACAGATTAAATGCCATGTTGAGGCTCTCATTCTTAGCATCTACATGGATGTTAAAATCACCCACAATAATTATTTTATTTGAGCTGAGCACTAAATCAGATAAAAAGTCTGAGAAATCAGAGAGAAACTCTGTGTAAGGCCCAGGTGGACAATAGATGATAACAAATAAGACTGGTTTCTAAAATTTTTCAGCTGGGGTGGACAATGTTAAGCATCAGGCTTTCAAATGAATTAAAAGTCTGTCTTGGTCTTTCATTAATTAATAGGCTGGTGTGAAAAATTGCTGCCACACCGCCCCCTCGGCCTGTGCTTCGAGGTTTCTGGTAGTTAGAATGACTCGGGGGTGTTGATTCATTTAAACTAACATAATCATCCTGCTACAACCAGGTTTCTGTAAGGCAAATCGATTGTTCTTTCTTTGTAATTGTTTATGTTTAAGTTGTTTGTTGCTGGTTTTTATTTTGTTTTTCGTCTGTTTGGGAGCTGACACAGTCTCAAAGGAGATGTTTTTTTTTTGGGGGGGGGGTAACAGGAGAAGAGAAGCTGCAGAGAGGCGTGTAAGACTGCAACTCTGCTTCCTGGTCCCAACTCTGGATAGTCATATTATGGGGGGTTTAATTAATTTGTCCATATTTCTAGAAATGAGAGCTGCTCCATCCAAAGTGGGATGGATGCCGTCTCTCCTTACAAGACCAGGTTTCCTTCAGAAGGTTTGCCAATTATCTATGAAGCCCACATCGTTTCTGGGACACCACTCAGACAGCCAGCAATTTAAGGAGAACATGCAGCTAAACATGTCACTCCTGGTCTGATTGAGGAGGGGACCAGAGAAAACTACAGAGTCCGACATTGTTTTGGCAAAGTTACACACCGATTCAATATTGATTTTAGTGACCTCCGATTGGCGTAACCGGGTGTCATTACTGCCGACGTGAATTATGATTTTACTGAATTTACGTTTACCCTTAGCCAGCAGTTTTAAATTTCCTTCAATGTCGCCTGCTCTGGCCCCTGGAAGACAATTGACTATGGTTGCCGGTGTCTCTAGCTTCACATGTCTGAGAACAGAATTACCAGAGTTTGACCCCCGACGGGTGTGTCGCCGAGTGGGGAAAAACGGTTAGACATATGTATGAATTTGAGGAGTGGAACCAAAATGCAGACACAAAGGAACGTGAAAGAAAATTTGAATATTAACAGAAAGCAAGCCGTTTATTAATCTCTACTTTTAAGATTAGGCTTCAAACTTTCCTTTTTGCTAAAGCATATAGTTAGGGCTGGATCAGATGACCCTGGATCCTCCCTTAGTTGTGCTGCAGTAGATGTAGGCTGCCAGGGGATTCCCATGAAGCACTGAGTTTTTTCCTTTCCAGTCACCTTTCTCACTCACTGTGTGTTAATAGACCTCTCTGCACTGAATCATACTTGTTATTAATCCACAGCATGTCTTTGTCCTGTCTTCCTTTTCTCACCCCAACTAGTCACAGCAGATGCCCGCCGCTCCCTGAGCCTGGTTCTGCCAGAGGTTTCTTCCTGTTAAAAGGGAGTTTTTCCTTCCCACTGTCGCCAAAGCGCTTGCTCATAGGTGGTCCTATGATTGTTGGGTTTTTCCTCTGTATCTATTATTGTGCAATCTACTGTACAATATAAAGCGCCTTCAGGCGATTGTTGTTGTGATTTGGCGCTATATAAATAAAATTTAATTTAATTAAAAGATTACAAAACAGAAGGCAGAGGTGAAGATAAACAATAACCTAACCTGGGGAAAATATTTTTTATTAAAAACAAAAAACCATGAAACCTGACATGGATACAAAGATACCTGGAACATGGAAACGTGGCACCAAAGACAACAGATGACCTGACACTGAACAAATTAGGACAGGACTTACAGTGGCTTGCAAAAGTATTCGGCCCCCTTTAACTTTCCCACATTTTGTCACATTACAGCCACAAACATGAATCAATTTTATTGGAATTCCACGTGAAAGACCAATACAAAGTGGTGTACACGTGAGAAGTGGAACGAAAATCATACATGATTCCAAACATTTTTTACAAATAAATAACTGAAAAGTGGGGTGTGCGCAATTATTCAGCCCCCTGAGTCAATACTTTGTAGAACCACCTTTTGCTGCAATTGGATTCCATTAAAATTGATTTGTGTCACGGCTGGGAAGGCGAGCCGTGTGGTGTGGAGGAAGGAGGACCCGAGATGCAAGCAGTGGATGAAAATGCTAGTGAAGTTTATTTACAAGGTGTAGTGGCAAACAAGCAGTGGGGCATGACAAATAACTGAAGACACCTAAACTGGGAAGAACTAAAATAACAGACCTGGAAGCATACGACAAAGGGCTGAGAGGCCGAGACGACGACCAGCAGGACACCGAGTAACACAGACTGACACGGAGGAACAAAGACAAACCGGCAACAGGCAGGAGAACACACAGGGCTTAAATACACACACCAGTAATCAGGGGATGAGAGACAGGAGGGCAATACGGCTGGGAGGAATCAGAGCTGACGGGACAGGGGAAACGTAAAGTGAACACACTCACATCAGACAGAGACCTTCACAATAAAACAGGAAACTCAGACACGGGGAACCAAACAAGACACAGAACTAAACAGACAGATTCACAAACAGACGGGGTGACACCATAGACAGAGACACAGACTCAGAGGCAGACCAAATATAAGACATAGAACTCAAACAATAATAATAATCATCATCATAATAATAAACTAGAAAATGATAATAAACTAAAAGCGCTAGGTCACCGACCCAGGACCATGACAATTTGTGTTTGTGGCAGTAATGTGACAAAATGTGGAAAAGAGGGACGAATACTTTTGCAAGCCACTGTAAGTACACAGAGAGATAATGAGGGGATGAGGAACAGCTGGGACAAGGGGAAACAAAACTAGACTCATTGCATATAGGACAAGGACTTTCCCAATAAAACAGACATCACAAGGGTAATCTAATAAACAAATGAACTTAGCAAACCTAAAGAACTTATAAACAAACATCGACATCCAAACAAACTAAAACTTAAAACGCTGGGTCAACAGACCCAGGAAAGTGACAGTAAAATCATTTATTATATACATTATACTTATTTTCTTAAATTGCTTATCTATTATCTGTATTTTCACTTGGGGGTCTAGGGGTGCTGCTCTTCTTTTCATGACAAATTAGGACATGTTTATGATAACACACTGACAATATCAGGACAATTTTGGCCTTACTCTATCAGTGAACAGCATGCCCATGCTAACTTAAACTAGACCAGCAAGCTAACCCCATGTGTATTAAGTGTTACTTCAGAATAGGAACCAAACAAATTAACGGAACGAAATTAACTGTAACAGCAGTTTGCAAAACATTGTGACAGTTCTCAAGTGTTCCTACCTCAAATACAGCACGTGTTGCTGTGTTTTTGTTGTTAAATGGACGAGGAGAGACCGTGGCTGGTGAGAGGATGCAGCATTTCGTCAGTGGAGCATAGAACGACGTCTCTGATTGGTCAACAAGTGAGTAAAGATGCATCTGATTGTTCGAAAGCCTCAACCAAAGAGCTGCTGGTCACGGCAAGATACAAACTCGCCGGAGCTCTGCGTGAACGGCACATCCGGGACCTTCAGCACTCAGGAGAGATTTATCTTGACGTATGTATTTACCTTTGATATCCATGATTTCACGCACGCTTCGAGGTAAAGTTGTATGTTTAACAAGCTAATTAATGTTAGCTAAATGGAATGGAAACAACACACAATCGATTTGAATAAAGTTAAAATGGTGCATGATGATAAATGGTAATAAATATACTTTAGCTTTATCTTCAGCAACAGATATTAGAAGTTAAATTTAATTGTTTTTAAATTTCCACTGGAGTTAAAGGGCCTGCGGCCCTCTCTGCATCTGCAACTGCAGAGACAGTCAGTCTAAGCTCTTTTTAAGTGTAGGCTACTGCAACACGCATTTTATTTCAAGATATGTTTTCTGGGATTTAAATGATAATATTAATGTTTTCCTGTTTAGCACAAATCAATGACATTAGTGTTTCAGTAATGGTAGTAAAGTGCACAGTTTACAGTATTTGTCCGTGTATTGGCATGTTAAAATTATTCGTGAAGGTAATTTAATGTCACATTACATTTGCAAAGTGTTTGCACTGGTATATTAGTCTGATTAGCAAATGCATTGTGATTTAAGGCAGAAAAATACTATTTAAAATACCATGTAAAGAAAGTACTGGTTGGTTTTGTCTTGCTGACTTTTCGTCATTTTCTCATGAAGATGTGTACAGGTTGAGCAGATTGAGAGTGAAGAACATGTCAAAAAGAAGACTCAGACTTCGTCCTGAAGCAGAGGCTGCTCACTTTATTTTATCTGGAAGTGACAAGACTTGTTTAAAGGCCCAATGGATCAATGACTATAAAGGTATGTTATATGTTGTTCCTTATGGCTACTGCATGAATATTACCAGAGCTGCAACTAATGTTTATTATAATATTTAATAATATTGTCATGGCCCTGCGACCATGACTCGGTGACTTTGTGTTTATGTTCTTTATTGTTATTACTTTCATTATTATTCATGGCTGTTTTGGGATGGTTTGTGTTTGGGATTTTAGACACTGGGTTCTGGGTTTGTGCTCCCTCTGTTGGTCCCTGGTGTTAGTGTTCCCCTGTCTCATCAGGTTAATCAGGTCCAGCTGTGTCTCCCACCTGTGTGTGACTTCCCAGTATCTCTCTGTGTATTTATAGTGTGTGTTTGCCTCTGTTCCTCGTCGCGTCGTCTGTGTTCATACCTGGTGTAATCCTCTGCGTGCTCTCCCTGCTGTTCTCCCTTCATGTTCAGGTTTCCCACTCCTCTGTGTAGTTTATCCCAGTTTAGTTTCGTCCTTAGTTCTGTTTGCCATCTCCACTTTGTGTTTGATATTATCAATAAATCACCCTCACACCTGAATAAGTGCTGCGTTTTGGGTCCTCCTTCCACTCTCCACACGGCCGCTGCCCCGGACCGTGACAAATATATAACAATTGCTTCAGTTTCCCTGAGGGAACCTCCCAAAGCTAGCTAGCTATCTATCTATCATCTAGATTAAAAAATGTTTTATATTTTCATGTATTTGAAATTTGTTGCCAACTATTTTAATAATTGTTTTTTTTATTATTAGCATTTATTTATTGTATCAACTCATTTGTTGCAGCCCTGAACGTAAGCATCTAGATCAGGGGTGCCCAATCCCGGTCCTCGAGAGCTACCGTCCTGCAGCTTTTAGATGCATCCTTGTTCCCACACACCTGAATCAAATGGTTTGATCTCTTCAGCATGCCATCATGTTTGGCAAAGGCCTGATAACAAGCCATTCATTTGATTCAGGTGTGTGGGAACAAGGATGCATCTAAAAGCTGCAGGACAGTAGCTCTCGAGGACCGGGATTGGGCACCCCTGATCTAGATGTTCCCCTCACAATTAAAACATTTTGTGATTGTTTGTTCTGCATATGTTTTGTCAGTGGCTGATCAGCTGCAGTAAACCTGATTTGGATTGTATTACTTAACGCTACTTATTGAACATCTTGTATTAGGACGTGGTGTATTTGCCTCTGAACCAATTGAAAAGGGATCCTTTGTGGTCGAGTACCGTGGGGAGCTTATCTCAGAACATGAACGGGACAAGCGGCAGAAAAAGTACACAGAAAAGCAAACTGCTTTCCTATTTGATTTTAAATGGAAAAATAGCACATGGTGGTAAGTAAAGGCATATACAATATCAGTTGTTCTTTACAACATTATGTTTTTAGTGAACAAAACATATGTTCTTTTCTTCACTTTTAGCATTGATGCCTCCCGTGAAGACGACTCACTTGGCCGGCTGGTTAATGATGACCACAAGTACCCAAACTGCAAGATGAAACAGCTGGCAGTCCAGGATAAACCTCATCTCTGCTTGTTTGCTATTGAAAATATCCAAGCGGAGAGTGAAATCACCTATGACTATGGAGAATCTATGTGGCCATGGCGAGCTCTGGTAAGTAAATCCTCTTCATAGATTGTGCAGTACAGGGAATGTTAAATATTAGTAGATGAAAAGATAGATATTATTCTAGTTATGAAGACCAGAGTAGATCAGTGCAGGGTTTTATTGACAAAATTTGATATTTTTGTCCTTTTACAGATGTTTTTGTCCATTTAACCTGAAGCGGATCAGTTCACATGATTGGATTTCTGGGGAAATAGATGGCTTTACATCAGTGTTGGGTTTAGAGCTTTTATTGCCAACAGCAGGACAAGTTAGAAGTCAGGAACATGAACTCTACATGTGTTCAGTTGTCATGTCCTCATATTGTTTCAAGCTGTGAAGAACATGAGTGTGTTTCAGAATATATATATCTTTGCAGCAGTTACGATAATAATGTGCTGTTTGCACGATGAGCACTGCTGCTCTTTCTCAGCAAGAGCCTCCCCGAAATTGACCGTGCGCTTTGTGTTGTCCGTGCGCGCATCTGTGCATTTCGTGGCGTCTGTGCAGAAATGACTCGCAAGACAAGGCTGCAAACTATTCTCACAGACTTCAAATGTGCACTTGAATCCAAGAAGATAGAAAAGGATCTCTCTCTGTCTCTCCCCCAGCTCTGCTGACTTGCCACTGAGAGAGTAACAACTGCCCCTCCCCCCTCTGCTCTGCAAACAGGTGGCTGTTTTTGCACCCCTCCCCCCTCTGCTCTGCAAACACGTGGCTGCTTTTGCACCCCTCCACTCACTTGCTCAGAGCCAGTGTGTGCAAAGTGGAGCAACATAACACTGACAGAGGTTCAGAGAAGGGAAAAAAAAACAAAAAACGGAGCAGGCTGCCGTTGTTCACTTCAAGAAGGCGGCTCTATAGGCTGTTTTGTTTGCGACCGACACACAGTATAAATATATTCTCAATCACATTCACACCACTCTGTTATATCAGTTCCACTACATCAAGACTATTTTATGGTGATGAGCTGTTTTATTGTCATGTATTTTGCATAGTAAGATAACCATGTCCTGCATTCAAAACCACTGAAAATGTCTATGGTGGTGCTGTACCTAATATTTTGCTCATTTGATCCAAAACCTATTTTTCCTTTATTTTGAAGGCTGAGGCTTAGATCCATTAGGTATTCACGAGAAAGGCATCATCACATGTCAGGATTACAGTATATCGAAAATATGTGATTATAATGGGAGTCAATGGGACCCAAAATGGTACGAGGAACACAGGAGGTAACACTTATGTGAATCTCCTTTGCTATATACCACACCATAGAGGGGATCATTGAATTTTAAAAATAATCCTAAAATGCACCTCATGGCCAAGTTTCATGCAACTAGTCTTTAAAATGATTGATATATTGAGAATCAAAAATCCAAAGGGTCCCTATTTTGACTTAAACCCTCCGAGGGTTTTAAAGCATCAATTTGGTCTTTATTCCAATTAAATTTAATATTTTTGTCCTTTTACACATGTTTTTGTCCATTTAACCTGAAGCGGATCAGTTTACATGATTGGATTTCTGGGGAAATAGATGGCTTTACATCAGTGTTGGGTTTAGAGCTTTTATTGACAACAGCAGGACAAGTTAGAAGTCAGGAACATGAACTCTACATGTGTTCAGTCGTCATGTCCTCATATTGTTTCAAGCTGTGAAGAACATGAGTGTGTTTCAGAATACGTCCTCATATGGTTGGACCAACAACTCTAGTGTGTGTGTTACACTGTCCTCATATTGTTGGGTAGCAGAACTGTACTGTGTTAAGTTTCTATAGAATCTGGCATAAGGAAGTCAGATCCTTCTGTAATAATGTTCACTGAAACAAGTATGATCTGTAGTTAATGAGCTAGTCAGCATTTGTAGTACAGAATGTTTCTGACATTATATTGTTGTCTTTTGTTGCAGACACCAAGTGTTGAGACCCTGTCCCAACCTCCTACAGACCAAGAAGTGAGTGACAAATCCACTTCATTCCTCCAACAGGTTACGCATAAATTTTTGTATTTGGAATCAAGTATATGAGTCAGTTGGGCCTAGTGCATAAATGAAATGCACTTTGATTGTATTAAAACAATCAGTTTGAGTGAAAGTTTCCCAAAATCAACATTAGCATTAGGAGAAGGAAATTGGCTATACCAGTTGTTAGTCCAAACTTTCCCTTTAAAGCATCAATTTGGTCTTTATTCCAATTAAATTTAATATTTTTGTCCTTTTACACATGTTTTTGTCTATTTAACCTGAAGCTGATCAGTTTACATGATTGGATTTCTGGGGAAATAGATGGCTTTACATCAGTGTTGGGTTTAGAGCTTTTATTGACAACAGCAGGACAAGTTAGAAGTCAGGAACATGAACTCTACATGTGTTCAGTCGTCATGTCCTCATATTGTTTCAAGCTGTGAAGAACATGAGTGTGTTTCAGAATACGTCCTCATATGGTTGGACCAACAACTCTAGTGTGTGTGTGTTACACTGTCCTCATATTGTTGGGTAGCAGAACTGTACTGTGTTAAGTTTCTATAGAATCTGGCATAAGGAAGTCAGATCCTTCTGTAATAATGTTCACTGAAACAAGTATGATCTGTAGTTAATGAGCTAGTCAGCATTTGTAGTACAGAATGTTTCTGACATTATATTGTTGTCTTTTGTTGCAGACACCAAGTGTTGAGACCCTGTCCCAACCTCCTACAGACCAAGAAGTGAGTGACAAATCCACTTCATTCCTCCAACAGGTTACGCATAAATTTTTGTATTTGGAATCAAGTATATGAGTCAGTTGGGCCTAGTGCATAAATGAAATGCACTTTGATTGTATTAAAACAATCAGTTTGAGTGAAAGTTTCCCAAAATCAACATTAGCATTAGGAGAAGGAAATTGGCTATACCAGTTGTTAGTCCAAACTTTCCCTTTAAAGCATCAATTTGGTCTTTATTCCAATTAAATTTAATATTTTTGTCCTTTTACGCATGTTTTTGTCCATTTAACCTGAAGCTGATCAGTTTACATGATTGGATTTCTGGGGAAATAGATGGCTTTACATCAGTGTTGGGTTTAGAGCTTTTATTGCCAACAGCAGGACAAGTTAGAAGTCAGGAACATGAACTCTACATGTGTTCAGTCGTCATGTCCTCATATTGTTTCAAGCTGTGAAGAACATGAGTGTGTTTCAGAATACGTCCTCATATGGTTGGACCAACAACTCTAGTGTGTGTGTGTTACACTGTCCTCATATTGTTGGGTAGCAGAACTGTACTGTGTTAAGTTTCTATAATATCTAGAATAAGGAACTCAGATCCTCCTGTCAATAATGTTCACTAATGTATCTGTGACATATATGTGAACTCAATGCAGCCTTTCATCTCAGCAAATATAATTAATGATTGACAGGGTTCACAAATGAATTTTCACCCAAGATTTTATGTCAAAATGACATGACACAAAGTGTGTGATATGTATGTTAAATCATTCTCACTATTAAGTTACAATGCATTGTTTTTCATTTCTTAACCTACTAGCAATGTTTTTTACAGTATACTGAATTGCATAATAATTTTGAGTTAGTTTTCAAATGAATTATAATTACAAACATTGAATTTGTTACGTTTCATGTAAGGCCAGACAAAAATCTCGAGTTCTCACCTTTCACCAGACAGCTACCTCAGAGCAGGTAAGCCAGCTGCCTTTTTCTTCTTCATTCAAATTGTTTATGCTATGTAATTATGCATATTTACTACATGAATGCATTTTCATCAAGTCATGGATTGCAGAATGTTCTGCTACTGGAGGGGGAATGACATTCTAGCTATTAATAAATACAAAGATGCTTTTTCTCCATTTTCGTTCAGATCTCTACTGATGAATTCTCAGATTGTACGGATTATGAAGATAAAGACTATTTCCCAGATTCATGTGGCAGTTCCTCTGACACAAGTCTCCATAGTGTGGACATGAAAATCACAGAATCTGTGGTTCCCCAAAATACGTTAAATGACATGGCATTGGAGACGGCTTCAGGACACAGTGGGAAGATCACCAGTTCAGAGAAACCTACAACATTTAGTTTGTCACTGAGAAGTAGCAGTCACAGTACTTCGGTAACAAGCCGCAGTTTTGATTCATCAGGGGTCACATCACCTAAAAACAGCTCCATAAAAGTCCTACCTTTGCCAAACACGGAAAGACAAAGCAAGTACAACAAGAAGCAATACTGTCTATATTGTAAAAAGGCCATTGCTAAATTGGCAAGACACCTTGAATCTGCCCACGGTAATGTGCCGGAAGTTGCAAGCGCCTTCAGTTATGATAAAAGATCCTGCAAAAGAAGAGATTTGTTGCGCTCTATTAAGAAGAGGGGAAACTTTAACCATAATGCTACTGTGGCAACTTCTGGTGCTGGAGAAATGGTTGCTTGTCGAAGACCCACTACTGCAACAGGATCTGAGGACTACCGTCATTGTAAATTTTGTCAAGGACTATATGCAAGAAATTGCCTTTGGAGGCATGTGAGAAGGTGCCCTCAGAGGTTTAATGAGGAAGCTCCCTCTGGGCAAAGACGGATGCATCTGCAATTACCGAAACCTGATCAAGTTCATGAAGCTGTATGGAAGATTGCTTGTGAAATGAATCAGGATGACATTTCCTTTGTAGTAACGAGTGAAAGAGACATTCTTAGCCTTGGTGAGTCACTGTACAATGGCAGAAAACCAAATGAGAAAAGGAATGATTACATACGCCAAAAAATGAGAGAGATCGCAAGGTTATTGATAACCGCCAGAGCTATGACACCTTTGAAGAGCACAGAAGACCTTGTTATGCCTACTAACTTTCCCCATGTCATACAAGCAGTCAGAGCTGTTGCTGGTTATGAGCAGGAGAGCAACTCGTATAAAACCCCATCCTTGGCTTTGAAATTGGGACACAGTTTGGCTAAAGTTGCAAGCATTGTGCAGTGTAAAGCCATCATTGCAAATCGCTATGATGTTGCAGAGTCAGCCAAGCAGTTTGCCACTCTGTATGAAAAAAAGTGGTCAGAGTCCATTTCAGCTGCTGCATTGGGCACACTTCAACAAGCCAAATGGAATAAACCACAGATTTTGCCATTTACACAGGATGTGTCACTGCTGCATAAGTTTCTTGCTACTAAGTCCGCAATGTACATGAAGGACCTTGAGGAAAAACCCAACAGCACAACCTTCGGAAATCTTGCTCAAGTGACTTTGACGCAGGTAGTGCTATTTAACAGAAAAAGGCAAGGAGAAGTTTCAAAAATGGAGCTCCAGGTTTTTACATCCCGGAATCGCACAGAGTTGAATCCTGACATTATGATCGGCCTAACTGAGTTTGAAAGGAAACTTGCAAAGCACTTTGACAGAGTTGAGATTCGTGGTAAAAGATCAAGAATGGTACCTGTGCTTCTCACACCTGACATGATCACTGCAATGGAGCTCCTCGCAAAAGCCAGAAGTGAGTGTCAAGTCCACACAGAGAATGTGTACTTGTTTGCACGCCCAGGTGTCCTTTCCCATTACAGAGGCTCTGACTGCTTTCGCAAGTATGCAAATAAATGTGGTGCAAAGTACCCAGAGGCCCTTACCTCAACAAGATTGCGGAAACAAGTTGCCACTTTGTCCACAGTACTAAATCTAAAAGAAAATGAAATGGATCAACTTGCCACCTTTCTCGGACACGACATCCGTGTCCATCGAGAATTCTACCGGCTTCCAGAGAGTACCCTGCAGCTTGCAAAAGTCAGCAAACTGTTGATTGCAATGGAGAAAGGAAAACTGTCTGACCTGCAGGGGAAAGGGCTGGATGACATCGTGATCAATCCTGATGGTGAATTCTTTTTCTTTCTTTTTTTTTTTTGAAACATAGTTATCTTTGAATATAACATTTGTGAATGTTCAGCAGATTCTAATATAAATATTTTGTCTTGATTATTTTTCCCCAACAAGATGAAGCAGTTACAAGTGGTGATGATGATTCCAGTGGAGAAACCATCACTGACCCTCAACAACACAAAGGTATCTTGACTTGCCCAGTGTGTGATAATATCTTTAAGTTATGAGACTGGAGACAGTTAATAGGTTCATGTCATGTTAGATGGGCTTAAGGGACAGCAGTATATAAATTAGACAGAATGGTAGACACCATTCATTAATATGGTACTAAAAGATCTGGATACATTGAAGTCTGGCAAAATGCATAAATAAGCAATACAAAGGCAAATATTAAATATAAGGATTAGGAGGTCCACTTCTGTGAGATTAGGCACACAAGTTGAGAGGTAGTGCATGCAAGTAATGTGTTTCTAGGGAGATGCCTGAGTATTGATGAGTATTATTAGTAGATTATGTTCACATGTAAAATATTCATATCAAATGTAAAATTACACACTGCCCAATGCTGACTTTGCCTACAATGCAAACAAAAAATGCATTAATTCTCATATTTCACTGTTACTTTTCAAAGGCTCAAGGACCAAGAATTCTGGGAACCAAAGCCACACACTTTACTCAGCTTCCCTGGACAATATGGAGGGCGCTTCTGCCTCAACCACCCTGGACAATATGGAGGGCGCTTCTGCCTCAACCACCCTGGACAATATGGAGGGCGCTTCTGCCTCAACCACCCTGGACAATATGGAGGGCGCTTCTGCCTCAACCACCCTGGACAACATGGAGGGCGCTTCTGCCTCAACCACCCTGGACAATATGGAGGGCGCTTCTGCCTCAACCACCCTGGACAATATGGAGGGCGCTTCTGCCTCAACCACCCTGGACAATATGGAGGGCGCTTCTGCCTCAACCACCCTGGACAGCAAAAACATCAGCAACACTGCACCAGGAAAGGGTAAAGGTACCCATATACAAAATGTTTTAAGTGAATATACTTGTTATCAATGGACATGTTTATTCTTTTCAGGCATGACACTATTAAGAGCTTTTATCATAATCCGTTTCATCTTCTTTGATTCCCAGCAGAACACAGCACTTCAAATGGTTCATCCCAAGCATCCTTGAAGGAGCATTAAGCAATATCTTTTCACTGCTAGGTGTGCTGTTTTGCACTGCCTGTAAACCAAACCAAAGTCTATGGCTGGAGATCAACACAGAGAGAGGGATTGTGACTTCATGCTGTACTCCAGATGAAATTACACCTCTAATTATTCACATAGCCATTTTTAATTCCTTCAACCTAAGTATGATGAATTGTGCTTATTGCTCCTTTAAAGTGCTCCAGTAGAAAGCAAGGTTTAAGAACATTTTGTATTCACATTAGAAACTAGAATATTTTCTCTCTTATCTTACATTCGCATTAAGATATATATTTTTTGTTTCCATTTATGACAGCTGGGAAGGCAAGGTGCAAGTGGACAGATGATGAAGTAAAGGCTGTTGAGCGGCACTTACTTCATTTCATAACAAGCTGCAAAGTACCTGGCAAAAAGGAATGTGACTCCTGCATCCAAGCAGAGCCGGCAGCTCTGAAAGGCAGAGACTGGGTTGCCATAAAGTATTACATCCACAACAGGATCGTAGCATTGAAAAGAAAGATGAATAAATAAAATTACAAAATGCAGGTTCAGGAATGCTGCATCAGTTAAAATTAACTTGATTTTCATTTTTATTTTTTTTTAATTTTTGACTTTGTCTGTTGGGTTAGTAATGACTAAGTTACTCAGTCCTTTCTCCTGGTTTTTGCCATCATAAGTTAATACTCAAGGGAGATAGTTTGTTACTCTCAGTTATTTCAGTATTGCAGGTCACTCACAGTTATTTCAGTATTACAGGTCTCTGCATTGCATTGTTTATACCCATAAATCTGTTTATTATGGGTGCATTTTGTAATTAAAAAATAAGAAAGGCAGAAAATGTTCCATGTTTTTATTCACATAAACATTCACTGCAAAATTAATGCAATACAATATTAAGACTTAAAAAGTAGACTGACCACATTTTTGAGCTATGTCTCTTTTTAAGTCTCTATACAGCTCAGATTTACTGTGTTGTATTAACACATGAATGTCTGATATTTCTGTCAGAAGTTACCCGACTGGTGAGCATTACTATTGTGCATCCATGCCTATTATATTGTAATCTCAAAAGGAGCCAAGCTGAAAATACAGACCCTACCCTTACCTGGTCCTTATAAGTCATGTATACTTGAAAATTATGTGTGTATCCATGGGCTTCACAATTCACCTAAACATGAAATATCAGTGTGTGTGACCTTATGGTACTCATAAGTCACATAAACCTGACAGTGTCCTCATAAGTAGCAGTAAATTCAGGTTTGACCAAAATTTAACCCTAGCCAAAATCTCAACAGATGGGCGTGTTCCTGGAAGCATGGGTCAAATTTTTTGTGATTCCCATGCCTCTAGGACCTTCAGAAAGGCACGTTCCCATTTGTCACATTTTTGTCATAGGTACTGATATATCATGAAAACACGTATGTGTGTGTGTGTGTGTGTGTGTGTGTGTGCGCGCGCGCACACTCGCAGAAGGGCATGTCGCTGTATTAGTCTATTAGCCTCTGACTAATAGAGGAAACTCATATAACCTGTGATGGCATGACTCTTGTTAGAGTGCAACCAGCACAAAAACATGATTGGAAGACAAAGGCATTAGAGTCACACTCACACACACACACAGTTGTGTTTTCATATCTTTCTGGGGACATCTAATTAACATAATGATATCCCTAGCCACTTACCCTAACACCCTAACCATAAAAAATGAATGCCTGACCCTAATCCTTACCCTAACCATAACCTATTTGTAACACTGACACTAAAACCACATTTTGAGTCTCAAAAATACTTTCAAACTCATGGGGACGTGGACTTTGGCCCCATAAGGGATGTTGGTCCCGACAAGTACAGTAAATTTCCAATTTTTGGTCCCCACAAAGATATGTAAACACAGTACACACACACGCACGTACACAAACCAGTCTGTCTTCTTATCTGCTCTTGCTATTCCCTTTTAGTTTCCAAGTACACCATGACAGGAATGAAGCCATTCAAGTTAAATCTCAACTAGGCATGATTTGTTCCAGAAGTGTGAAAGTGAAACATTAATGAGCATTTCTGGGGGGGTTTCTCTGTAGGGCTAACAGTCAGCAAAGAAGCCAAAGGTAAATGCTGTAAAGTGAACAATGCTCTCACAATCTATAAATCTGTATCTATCACACAGCAGGAAGTTTAGTTTTTTTCTACATCTTAGACATTCTGGAAATCAAGAGCTGACCGTATTGCTTCAGAATAACCTGTTTGTAACCTGTTTGTTATGTTTGATGAAAAAAAGACAAATTACACATATTAAATTTTTGTTTTACTTTCTCTCCTGAATGCAGTACAGTGTAAAAGCTGTTCATTGTACATAGGTTTTAAGCATTCCCTCATTTTTTAAAATATTTTCTGCCTTTACTTGAGAACTACTGCTCAGGTGGCCTTGAATGAAGAAAATGGATTTTTTGTTCTTGCTTTCTGTTTGTTTGTTAAGCCTCGTAACTCCAACCTATGAATCATTTAAGCATAAAGACATACCTAACTCAAGGGACAAACCACAGTTGTGTCTGCACAAAACAACTTAGCAAATACCTTATTTTAATTTGTGTCTTCAGGCACTTTGCTACTAGGAGCCTGTTGCAAAACACATAATTTGTTCCCAGTTCTTTAGTTGAATCTATGAAAAATGCCAATTTTTGCACCAACAAGGTCAAAGCGCTGTTAGCTGTAAACTTGGCATAAACCAGACAAATGGAGGACAAAGGAAGAAACTGCAGGCCTTATAAACCTACATTTCCTTAAGAAAGAGGGGAAAAATCCAGGAAAGACCTGACACAGGACCTGAGAGATGCATCTGGCTCTGCAGCTGTTCAGTCAACTATTCACTGAAATCTCATTAGAAATGGTCTCAGTGGAAGGGTGGCTGTCAAGAAGCCAATCTTAAGAAAGAGAAACAGGAAGAAAAAGCTAAGATATGGCACATTACACGATAACTGCACTGAAAATCAGGGGCAAAAGGTCTTACGTGCTCAATCCAAATGAAAAGTTGCCTATGATAGTTCAGTGTGTGGTTAGAATAAAGGTGTTCATTCCAAATTCTGATTTTCAAGCTCTTAAGAGTTTTCAAACTAAGTTCTTGCCTTAGATGCTGTATTACGATGTGTATTTGCACATGTTTTTGCACCTATTTCTCATTTTCCTTGCAAAATATAAAGAAATGAAGGGTTGGTTCATGACTATTTCACAATGCTGTACCTACAGTGCCTTTCAATGAACACCAGGGTGCGCTGCAAGATATCAAAGCGGGCCTTCGCTTAATGAGCAACCAGAGTGCCAGATATAGAACTCACCTGCTTTGCATTATGTGGTTGCATGTGTAACAAAATCTGTAACATATAAGAAGCAGCGACAGTGACACGCAAAGAGAAAGAGGGGAGAGTGTGTTTTTAAAGTGTTGGGTTTGTATACCCCCCACCCCACCCCATTTTTTAGTTTATGGATCGATAAATAGTGTTAAAGCTTTCAGTCCCTCACTAACAGATCATAGACTTTGCCACTGGCTCAATTATTGTTTTTATTTTAATCAGTGCGGTACAATGCGGTGTATCAAGCAGCACAAACAAGAAATGCCCCAATAAGGAATACACATAATGTAGTCATGTAAAGCTTTTGGCATTTACTAAATTTAACTTCTTGGTATATAATTACTTTTATTTTCTTACTGTACACACACAGACACACACACAGTCATAATTTATACATTACAGCTAGGAAAAGGGGCGTTTACTGGAAAGACGCGAACGCACCGCCGTTTGGTTCCAACCAATCAGAGAAGAGATAGCATTTTAAGTTTGAAGCCACTCGACCTGCTTCCAGTAGCCGCTATCACAGCTTTTTCTCTCTCTGCATACTGACCAGGCAGGACTCCGCCGTGCTGACCCCTCAGTTTCGGTGAAGGGTGGTATGGAGAGCCTATCTGTCTTCTGAAGAAGGCAAGTGCTGACTCATTGCTCACTTTGCTTTCATGCCGTCTGTCGTGCAGGACTCGCTCTTGCCGGTGAAACGCTATCTGACGGCTTGAACTACGTGCTCAGGTTAACGTTAGTGCTGCCACCAAACTTTCCAAAACAGAGCGAGTGTTTGAACAGCTGTATCACAGAGGGTCTCTAATATCTCGACGTGTATGTGGTTGTTTGCTGGCGCGTAAGGAGACCTCCACGGTGGGTCGCAGGTATGTTTACAAGTTAGGGGGTTATTTTTCCCCCCCTTTTTTGTAATGACCGTGTTGTTATGGCGTAACTAACTCCGGTGCTGTCACGCTGGATGTTTGAAGGCATTAGCACAAACTGTGTACTTCCTGTGAACAATTTGAAGCATTTAATGGCTGTTTGAGGAAATGCTCATCTCTGATAGTCGTGCATTTTTGTATATGGAAAAAAAATGTTGCGCACAAGGATATGATGCATGCATTGGGTCGAAACACTCATTGTAAATCGGCTGTCATCGCCTTTTTCATATTTAGCTTCGTATTTTACTCAGTGTGAGTAAAATGTTGCTTTTTATAACACCAGTTTAAATCTTTCTGGTTAATATTGCACTTGAATACGCCTACTACCGGCTTGTTCCCTTTAACTGTATTCATTGAGCAAAACGACTCCAAACGCTCCTTTCCATCTATAGGTTCCCCCCCTTAAGGCAGTTCAAGTGTGACATGTCAAATTGCATGTTAAAGTTAGCTGGTTTTATGCGTCCCCTCACTCTTTTACTTAGGTTTCGGCAAATTAGTCAGCAGAGAGTTGTTGAGCTCACTCTCCACAGAGGGGAACTAACCCTGGGCGCAGTGAGTGAACATTTGAGGCCTGTTCTGCAAAACCACCTGTGAAAACAAAGTGATAAAAAAAAGACAGAGAGAGAGCGATAAAAATGAAAAGGCTTCAGGGCCCACTGCTGTTACAGTAATGTCACTCCAGCTGGCACATAATAGTTTGGAGCCAGAGTCGTGTTTATCTGTGTCAGAGTACCATGGCTGTGCAAATACTCGCAGACTGCTGGGGAGGTGTGTATGATTGTCTTTGAAGTATGTTTTTCTTTTTTTGATCATATGATTGGGTCTGGTTCTTGTCACATGCCACGAAGCATATTTAAATTCAAAATGTTGTCCTTTTTTTGGTTTTTAATGGAAAGGTGACCCTAGAGTTGATTACATTCTGTTCACATGTTTTTCATCTGTCAAAAAGGGTTTGATGTATGATTTCAAGAGTCGCTGTTATTTTTTTCTGAAATTATGAATAGAACTAAAGTTTTTTTTTTTTTTTTTTTTTTTTTTTTTTTTTTTAGAATCCCAGGGGTACTGTGTTTAAGGCTTGACTGTAATTTCCCATTGTAAGGCATTTCAGTGGCTTGTGTCACAACAGGCTTCCCAGGACCATCATGAGCCAGCTGGTGTTGAGCAACTCAGGGGAAAAAAAACCCTGATGCCTTGATAAGATGTACTATGTGCTGTGTGTCAGGCGCAGAACAGGATGGCACATGTTAAAGCATTGCTCTTAATCGCTGTTGTAATGGGGCCTGTTTCTCTGTGGGAATAAACCCAACACTGAAAAGGTTGAAATGCTTAGCAGAATCTAAATAAAAGCAAAATGCTTTTCAAATCCCATGAACCCATATCTTATTTACCATAGAACATAGGAAACACATCAAATGTTTATATTGATAAAATGTACTTTTTGATTTTGAGTCCTATGTTTTGCCAGGTTTACCAGGTATGTCTGATATAGGATTTTACTGGCCTGTTGCTATTTAACCTAATTAGCTGCAAAGTGTTCCTCTAGCTATTTTCTTTATAGCTCCAATTACTTGTCCAGCCATTTGCTGCCTCAATTCTAACTTTTTTGAGACATGTTGATGCAATCAAATTCAAAATGAGCAAATTTCTTTTTTGTAAAATAGCAAAAATGTCTCACATTAAACATGTGATTTTTTTTCTTCTGTTTTTTATTGTGAATAAAATATGGGTTTATGAGACCAGCAAACAATGCATCCTGCTTTTATTTACAGTTCCTCTCTCTCATCTGCATAGTGCTGCCGCACATTACCTGCCTTTTCTTTGAGCCATGCAAAGACCATAAACAAAGAGAGACAGAGACTCCATTGTTGTCAAGCAAAAGTAAGTGTTTTGCAGTGGCATTGGGAGGTATTATCATTCATCCAAACACCTCCTGTCAGTCTTGGGGTGGTAATGGATTGTCCCTGCAGGGATCTTGTTACTCAACACTAGTGGAGAAGTGTGCCGTGGATGAGGGCTTTTGCTGCACAGACTTGTTTGTTTTCTTCTAGAAAACTCAATTCCTGGATCATTGCCATCACAAGAAAACAATAACAAGGTGTACGAGGCTCTTAACCATGGGCCAGTTCCCTGGAATCATCCCGCAGAATCAAAGACCGTGGGACATTGCCCTGCTACTTGGTGGCTGCGCATTTCTTTCCTTGTTCTCTTTTTTTTCTGCTATCAGAGAAATTTCCCTCTTGTTTGCAAGCAACAGATGGGTTGAAGACCTGTCATTAAGGCTTGTTCTGCATTTTTGTGAACACTGTCAAAAATTTTTTTTTTTTTTTTTTTTTTTTTGGTGTTTGCACCTCCGATAGAGTGTTGCTTCGCTCAAAAGTAATTAAGGGATGTTTATTTAAAAAAATAAAATAAAATCTGTAAAGTTAGAGCTGTCAGTTGGGCAATGACTGTTTTAACAAGACTCTAAAGGCAAAATACCAAAACAAGCACACCAAGATTTCCACATTAATTTAAAAAAAAAAAGAAACAACCGACTAAAATCACATTGCTTTGTATTTCAGTTCTCCGAGGAGTCTTTCTGTCTTGTAATTCTTTTAAAGTGATCTTGAGCAATAGTTCTCCAGGTTTTCTGAAGGTCTTCTTGACATTGACTGCTTTTTCACTTATTTTCGGTCCAGTCCTTTCACAGAAATGTTTTCAGAGAAATGTTTTCCTGTTTTTCTTGTTTGCTCTGAATCATTCAAGCATAAAGGCAAAACTCAAGATATGAACCAGTGTTGTCTGCTATGAGTAGACACAACACCTTAGAGTTTTAAATTATATCTATTGGTATTTAGTTTCACTTCAAAGAAGATCGATGTTTTATTTTTAATTTTTATTTTATTTAATCTGTGAAAAATGTCAAAGTTGACACAGTTTAAAATGAATAAAATAGTAATTTTGGAGGCAGCCGACATCCAAAGCAGAACTTTCAATGTCCTTACAATGCTGGCAAACTGTTCCTGAAGACTACTGAAAGAAATTACAGGAAAACTTGTCTAAGAGTTCAGATTCACTCTGTTTTGCTTTATCTACTGTATTTCCATTTATGTTTGCATATGTTTCCATAAATCATTGCACCTACTTCTTATTTCCCAAGCAAAATATAAGGGAATGACGGGGTGGCTCAAGGCTTTTGCATAATACGGTATGTGTGCAGGTCCTACAAAAAGAAAACTTCACGTAGCCTGACAGTGGTAAAACACTGAATGACTGAAGCATTGTTTTGAACAACAACAAGGACATCAGGAAAGAGGAGGAAGTGTGGAAGAAAACATCAAAAATCAACAAAGCACAAATAGGAAGAAGAGTTAAATTACTACTTTTGACAGTTTTTGTAACCCTGGCTTCATTTTATTGTTATCTCTATTTTCATACTATCACTTCTAGTTTGTTTGTTTTTTTTTCTGTGGTAGAGGCTTAGCTAACGGGACAACCGGTTATTCCACATATTTATGACAGTGCCCCCAGGTGACTGTCACTACAACTACAACTTGCTGACATGTGTCTCACCAACAGACTACCAGTGCAGTGCTACGTTGGGACCTTAAAACCCACACAGGAAACCACTAGCAGAAAAGTGGTCAATCAAATTCAGTGATTTCAAGACAATGTCCCTGACCTTTATGAATTGGAAAGGTCCCGAATTAAACTTTTGTTAACTTTGAGTCGAGTGAAGTGACAACTACTGAGAGCCCAGGATCCTGATGATTGTCATATGACAGGGTTTTGATACGTTAGTGGAATTTCCGAGATGTCTGGTCGTGACAGAAGCAATGGGTGGCAGGTATGGACATTCCTTGAGTTTGTTGCCACATTGTAATCACAATCTTATGACTGAAGAAGGCTTTACTCACTTCACAATAATATCCCCTTTGACAGGATAAAGTGTACATGTACAGATGGGCACAAACCTCCAGGGCTGAAAAAATTAGGCTGAATGGTGCAGAACAACTGCAGTTCCTCAGGCGGCCACTTGAGGCTGAATCCCACAAGCCAATCAGTCCTCATAGACTCCTGTATTAAACATAATATAACTTGTTTCCAGCCTACTATATAAACGTTTTTCGGTCTCTGTAGCTAATTCGCCCTTTCACACCAGTTGTGCAAACTCGTTGGTTTTTATTCTAACTTAAATTAAATCAACTTGACAGGTACTCGCTGATATAGGTAGTTTTTATCACACTTTATGTAACAGTCTGTCCAAAAGGTCCCCTCAGTTATGGTGAGGGGAATTCTACCGTTTAATTGTGTGGTACTTAGTGCTAATAGATGGGTATCTCTGGCTGTAGTGTGCATACATAGTGCATGGACACAGCTGGCTAACCATGTCAGAAACCAATAACTTTGGGTTCAGGAATAAAATGAAAACAAAACAATGTTCCAGCATCCAAAAGGCTAAAACTAAGAGTTTAAAAGATGACTCTGCCATCTAATTTGAGTGCTAATGTTTTATGTAAAAGGGAGGGTACCCACTCTGGGCAAGGGACAAGTTGCTCCCCCAAGTGGAGGAATTTAAGTGTCTTGGAGCAGTAATGAGGATGTTGTACTGGTCTGCTGTGATGAAGAGAGAACTGAGTATAAGATGCTATGTCCAAGTGCTTTGGGTAGCATGAGACTGTGGATACGAGTGGCTAAAATAAGGTTCCCCCGTAGTGGGTCTGGGTTCTCCCATAAATATAGGGTGAGGAGTTTGGTCATTCTGGGATTCATTGAAATGAGCCACTTGAAGTGGTCCGGGCACTAGGATGCCTTCTGGATGAGATATTCTGGACAAGTCCTATAAGGGGAGGCCACAGGACAGACCCAAGACATGCCGGAGAGATTATAACTCTCAGCTGTTTTGGGAACGTGTGCAGTGTAAATAAGACAGTTATTAGAGTAGATATTGTTTCACCTGGTCAGTGGAATTTAAGTATACTGAGAATTTCTCAGTCTTTAGCTATAGTGTACTTGAGAAAGTCAGGCACAATTCCACTCAGCCCTGTTGCTCTCCTCTTTCTTGCGCTGACCCATCTTTTCTTCCTCAGCTCTCAGTAGGATTTGATGTCAATTGCACAGCCAAAAAGTTCAGCAGTACAAATATTTATATAAACCAGACGGGATGTGACAGTGTGAGGAATAGGAACTCTACTGGGAAGATGCTAGAGAGTTATCCTTGGGCTAATCTCTACTAAGACATATTTATAAACCTTGCTAGCAGTTAGAGTGGACCGCTTCCAGCTTCAGCGCTAAGATGCAAACTGTATTTGGTCAGCACCACCACCACCGGGACCAACTTCAATAACGACGTCTGTTTAACCAATTTAATATTTGCATGGCACATAAACATATGGTTATACTTCAGGGTTTCGTTTGATTTGCACAAACGCGTAATAGTTTCCATGCGTTGAGGGAGCACAGGGGATTTCTCCGTACTGCCTTTCGCTTTGTTTTTTTAGCTGTCAGAGCCGAATTTCATCTGACACCACCGTCAACTGACAACAAAGCCTCAGAGTAAAATATAAGTGAGGTAGTTAGTGTATCTGCGGTGGTGTTTTTTTTATTTTATTTTATTTTTTTCTGTGCTTTTCAGCCAGCGTTTTTATTGCCTTCAAACCCATATGAGTGGCAGATGTTACCATGAAATACCCATGAATAAAACATGCACAGTTATTGGTAAACCATATTTGGGGGGAGTGTTTAAAGGCAGCAATACTTCCTGTTCTGAGCCAAAGTTTGCATGGAAGTTTTTCAAGCTTACAGAGCAAATCCAAATAAGGCCTCTTGTTCATCATATATGCATGTCATATGTGGGGCAGTAGACGTTATGTAAATGTAATTAGCCATAAACTTTGGAATGAACTGCAAAACAGCATTTTTGGAAAATTCGGAGGGGGGGGGCCTTCACTTTTTTCATGAGCGTTTAATGTCGTATTTCTGCTTTTTCTCCTTACTTGACACATTTTAGTTTGTCTGGCATTAAGTGGTTAATACCACTACTGTTAATACTCTATCTCTCAGCCATGACCCATCCCCCTGCAAGATACTACGCCCCCTTTAACCCTCCACTCACCCCCTGCTCAGTAGCATTCCAGCTGGCCAGATGGTGTCTGCCCTGCACAGTGGACACCACAGAGCTGAGAGGGAGAAACCCCACTGGCAGGATGAGACATTCCACCCCACTAATTCCCCCCCTCAGTCCTCATTTTGCGTCCTCTTTCTCTCTGTTCTTCTTCTCGGTATCTCAGAGGCTGCTATTCTGTGGAAGAACTCTATGCTGATAAGTTGTTGCCAAGCGGAAAAATCTCATTATGGTTTGTCAGGGTCTTCAACTCAGCTGTGAGGAAGAACAACAGCAGAGATAGTTACATGCTCTTATTTCAAATACAGCTATCGAACAGCTGTCTGAAAAGAGAGTGGATTAATTCTCATGTAGTTGAGGTCATGTCATTTTTAGCTACTGAAGTTGCTACTTTAACATGTGCAAACCCATTTATTTGTCAAATGTCCTGCCTCTGGGCAGTTTTTGAATTTAGTTTTGGTTGTGCAACAATATTTGCATTCGATCAAAAGTGGCCTCACAGCAGGAACTACTGCTATAAATCGTGGAAGTGCATGCAGAAGAGAAGAAACAATGGATGCAAACATCAGTTCTCCCTCGCTTAACTGACCCAGTAGAGGTTTTTGTAAAATTGAAACGGCTTTTAGTCATTTACTTTTCACATTTTCCATCGTAAGTTGGCAAAACCGATGTGCTGGAAGTGTTGCTGGAGCACTAAAATTCTTTCTGTGTGCCTGCTCTGGGGGTTGTGGCTTTAATTGCAGCTACTATGCTAGATGTATCCCATTTAACAAAAAAAAAAAACCCCCAACATCTGTCTGGGTGTTTGCTTCTGCTGTGCATGTGTGTGTGTTTGTGTGTGTGCACGTATATGATCTCCTGGCTAGATAAAGTAGCATAAACCCCACCCTTCCTTCTCACCGCTGCAGCTTCCATGATTGCAGTATTTTGTTGGAGAGGCAGTGTGTGTGTTTCTCCTCGCCTATCTTCTTCTTCTTTTTTTTTTTTTTCTTTTTTCTTGTGTTCCCCTCGTTGCATGTGCACAGTGCATTTGTGTGAGTGTTTGCTTGTTTGTTTTTCCCCATATGCAATGCTTAATGGCTTCTCTGAATGGAGGAAAATGGAAAGCTTGGAAGGCTTGGACAAAAATGTAGTCTGTAAATAGAGAAAAAAACACACACTCGCGCTGTCCAGTGTAACTTTGAGGCTTGATTGTGTTTGAATGACATGTAGCCAAATTAAATATTTCCAGGAGGGGAAGCTGCACGCTTTCTTTGTCTTTCTGGTGACATAAGTAGTGCTGCCTGAAGCGGGTCAGTGCATTTCTACAGCACGAGTACCCACAGGGTTGTTATGTCAACTGCTTTTCAGGCTACTGGCTCCAGTCAGCAGGACTTCTGGTAAAAGGGATTTAAGGGACTTTGTGTCTCTGTGAGAAAGAGGGGGGGGAGAGGGGGAGATGGATTAGTCTCAGACCCTGTTGTTTTTTTTGCAGTAGCAGATTTTGTCCTCCTCCCTCTGCTCCTCACCCCCATATCACCAGACTGAGGCCTCTCGGCACCCTGGAAACACATGCCCCACAAAGCCATCACATCCATCCCCCCCTTCCCCACAAAAGCCCATTTTCTCCAGCTTTCTTCCCATCTCCCGTCCTCTTTCCCCACACATTTTCCTGTTGGACCCTCTTGTTTCCGTTCACAATCCCTTTTTTGTATCGTCCTCTGCCCTCCGTACTCTTCTTCTGTCTACAGCTGCTTTTCCTTCCTCTGTCACTTTAACTCCATTTCCCTCTTTTCCCTCACAGATCAAAGGGATAGTTTAGTCATGTGATTGAAGACCCCGTTGCCAAGATAGACAAACACACCCTGCTGTCAGAGTCCGCTTCAGAGTTTCAATCTATTAGCTGCGACGGGGATGCGAGCAGTTGGAGTTGTGGTTCAAATTTGCCAGTTGTTGCAGGCAGGGCACTTAAACCACCTTAAGTGCTGAAAGATTGCTTTTTAATGAGACACACATTGAACACTCACTATGTGGTTAATTGTTATGTGAGGGTTGCTTAAAAAAAAAAAAGTAACACACCCTCCATCTACCGTCCTCCCGGGCCACATCACGGTGCATTTTTTTCCATTTGAAAAACATTGGTTTGATTGCTTGCATGGATCGATATACGTATAAAACATGGGGTTATTGCATTAGGACTAGTGACCTGTGTCTGCTTTCAGTGGAAAGGCACATGACCTGGTTGTAGTCATACACACCCAATGCAACATATTGTATACCAAACAAATCACAGGACTTCTTGTGCTTCCTGTCATTTTTCTGTTATCGACAGTGGTAGGATGACATGCTGCTTTCTCTGGACATAAAAAGAACACAATAATGGTAAGATCTGATATTACTATATTACTTCTTTGGGTAAGAATATTTTTGTGGACTAACTGTTTTTGTGCCAGTGACTTTTTGACTGCTTTTGAAGTGCAGTGAAGGTGGAAGTTTGTCCTCTCGGGTGTTTGACCTGTGACTCTGCAGCAGAGCTCCTGGTGGGCTAACCAGGCCTAGGGCTTCCTTTACAGATGTTTGTTGGACTTAACTGGGCTAAGGATTTAATATTATTACGTGTCTCTCATCTGTTTCTATGTGTGCATGTATCACTTTAACCCTACCCCCCTCATGTTAACACCTGTGGAGAGGAAGTACGATAGAAACCATTGCACAACATACATGAGTCCAAAATGCAGTAGAGACTTGCACACTGAGCTGAGACGTGCATAAATTGGGTACATTTTCTTGAGGGCTGGATGGGTGATGTCACAGTCTCCCTCAGAGGCAGTAAACACTGATCTTTTCTTACTTTTACTGGAATTCATCAGTAAAATTTGGGGATTCACATTAGATGGCCAAATCTCAAAGGAAGGAATACTTTTGGAAGTTGCTCGCATATGCTTCCTTCCTCTGCACTAAAGAGCACACTTTTTTACTTCCATCTTTTGTTTTGTTCCTTCATGGCTCCTGATGCTGGCTGAGGATTTCTCAGCACACCACCAGCTGTAAATCCTTTTTTTCTTCTTTATTTCAAAATTGGAAGGCCAGTTTATTTTTCCACTGGCACCTGGCTTTCTTAGTGGAGCAGAGTTTCCACTCTCCACCCTCTTCCCTCAGGAAGAGACTGTGTCAGCAACTGGCTGGCTCTGTCTTCAGCAGCTCCCCCCGATTTTGTACAATTAGGAAAAGAACATTTCTCTGATGGTTTACTGTTTATGTGAATTTGTGAAGTGGCTAAAATGTTTTCATGATGATACAAAACAACATGTATATCCTGTGTACTAATGGCCATAAAACAACTTGGCAGATTTGAAACCTGAGCGCTGTCACAGTCTAGGGCTGTCAGGTGTAAATGTCTGTGGTGTTTAGGGTTTCAATGAGAAAAAACAGAAGACTTGTGGGAATTCTGGCAAAGCTGAACTGAAACAATACTGAAAGGTTGGACACGAGTTCATATCGGTCTTTGGTTGCGAGCTCAATATGTTTCATTGGTCCTGTGACTTCTCTCATTAAGTTGATGACTTACAGAGCTGTGGGCTTTGTGGTGAAAGGCTGACTGACTGTCTGTCATAACACCTTAAATGTTTGCTAAACAGTGCTTACATGCACTTTGGTTCATTCTTTACCAGTGATGTATTTTTTTTGCATATATACACAGTTAAAAGCCTTTTCCATACAAATCTACTATTCATAGAGTAGAGTGTTGACCACAGTCCTGCTCTGTCCTCTTGTTTGGACATGTGATTTCTGACAAAATCTAGTCTGGTAGACTACAGGTCAATATCTGCCTCTAGGGCAGCATTCTGTCTGGCCCTTATCTCAGAGTAGTTTCTGTGTATGCTGTTCTTATGAATATGTCAACAGGTGTTCATTTCCTGTAACTCAAATCATCAGTGACCAACAGTGACATGGTGAAAATTAACTGGGTTTTCTCATTTGAGCTGCTTATACCAGCCAGTAAAACACTTGACAGTTTAACTGCAGGCAGCATAATTGTTTTATCCAGTGAGTTTAAGTGTTGTAACTTCTGCATTTGTGGTATATTGCATTTCTTACAGACGTTATGTAATCTCAAGTAACTCCTTACTTGAGAGGAGTAAACATTTTAAGATGGCCCTGTCATGTAGTACTTAGACTTACAATATGAAATGATTTGAAGATATTTTGAGTCCAAAATAGATGCTGCCTGAAACAATTCAAAGTTTTTCTCACTACCCATCCCTTCTATTTAAGAGAGCACTGGACATTTGCCAGGGTTGAGAAAAAGCTTTTAGGAAGAAGGATATGGGGCACGGCCAGGAAGTGACATACTTGGCCTGTGTTGAGACAGATCTTCCTCTTGTAGACAGTAACAGCTCCCAATGGGCAACAAAAGGTCAGAGAACACTCTAGTGATTGGAAGCCGATGATTCAGTTTGTTTGCGTGCCCTAGAGCAGCAGAAATATTATTGCCCACATAAATTAGCCGGTAGGACTGGTATAACTACATAGTGAACAAGACAGACACATTGTCACCAGTGACACAAAACAAAAGAACAAGATGTTTTTTTTTCTTTTTGTCTTTGTTAACAAGCTGCTCTCAAATATGTGATGTGATCCCCTTTCAGGGACAATCATACTGAACCAGATGACTTAGCTGCTGTGATGGGAACAGATGTTTTGTTCTGTTGGGAGCTTTGGCCCTTTTTTATTGTTATGTCGACTGCTATTACTCCTTTCACTTATGCAGGCCTGTCTTACTGCTTTTTTTGATCCTGGTAGCTGCTCTTGTCTTCATTACTCAAGAAATAACCATAAATAGGGAAAGGCACCATGCAGTGTTTTGGTGTTGTAAATCACCTAACAAAACAAATATTCTGGGTGAGTCCACATGTGCTGATAGAGGGGGTGATGATTTTTAAAGTATGACTCACAACTGCATTTTGAGTCCCCTTGTTGCTTAAAATAACAGAGGCGGCTTCCAAACAAAGCAGCCTCGACGTTCTGGGTCTCCACGGATAAGCTTTAGTGCACTGTGGAGCTCTCCTTTTATAGGTAGTGACCTAGGTGAATTACGTAAGCGCACACACACGCGTGCGTGCAGTCCTGAAATCAACATCTAAATGAAGGATCCTTTTTGCCTTCATAAGGCTTTGTTTTGGTGTAGCATTGAGTTCAAACCTAAAGGTCAAGTCAAATTAAAGATTTCTTTGTTAGTATTTGTTGCGAAAATGGCTCTTTGCTTCAAACAGGTCAGGGAACGTCACAATTTAGGGTTGTTTTGGTTCTACTTTGATTTTGGTGGTTTTACCATATTATAAGAATGTAAACTGTGAAATACCCTAAAACAAATTAGGCTTGATGAGAAGTCTAATACACTCTACTCATAAATATCTGTTTCTTTTTGAGCTCTGTAACCCAGGAAAGCTTCAGTCTTGGAAGCGGTGTTCCCAGTTGATTAGGCGTGCGTGTTTAATTTCTCATTTGGTTTTCGTATTGTGTTGTGAACTCTGCTTTAAAAGCTTTTGCCTAGTCTAAGCTGGGATGTGTACCCAGAGTCTGTTCTAGTTTAGTTGCAGTTTTTCCCACAGAGCTAGGTTCCAGTTGTGGTCAGAAGTTTACATACACTCATCATGGGCATAAATGTCATGGTAATTTGGGGCTTTTAATGATTAATTCGAGCCGTTTTTCTTCTAGGGTGGATATGATTGTACAACATATCTTCAATGACTTTAAATAACAAATTGGGTGCACAAGTTTAGAGAAAATCCATAATAAATCCAATCCACACAAGAAAAGAAGTATACATACAGCCTCAAATACATACAAACACCCCCAACTAATATTTGGCTAAATGTCCCTTAGTAATTTGTACCACAACCAGATGCTTTTGATGCCATCAACAAGCTTTTGGTATAATTCTGGCTGAAGATTTCACCACTCACATACGTCTTTTCATTTGGGACCAAATATCAAGCTTAGTGCAGATCGAAGAAGGAGAAACTGAGTTTCTTGGACATTTTCCTGAGTATTGGTCAATCCAACGAGTCCTGTCAAACAAATCCTTTTTATGGCAGCAAAGAGAAATTAGCAGTTGTAGTCAATCATGATGACTAATGAGAACTTAATAGGCCTTATTTGTCAATCCTCAGCACCTGTGAAAAGATTTGCGTGAATTCATTTGAGCCTGTATGTGTAATCTTGACCCAGTGTGCCCCAACTCTTGTGTTTTGAAGTAATTGAAGATGTATGCAGCACAATTATTCCACCATGGAAAACCGCTTGAAAAAACCCCAAATTACCATGACAGGATGATGAGTGTATGTGAACTTCAAACCACAACCTCTGGCGCTTACATCATTTGTTGTTAAGTAATACATGTATAAGAAGCTAGCCTTTAAATACCTTAATACCCATGCACTTTGTGACAGTGAATTTTTTCTTTCTTTCTTTTTCTTTGTCTCATGCAGTGGGACAAGAAACCAGTTTCAGCCAAGACTGCACTTGGTTGCAACTGTAGTCCTGATTCAGCTCTGCAGTTCTGGTTACAGCGGCCCTCCAGCTTGCAGCTGCTCATCAGAACAAGAGCAGGAATGCAGTACACAAAAGTTATTATTGTCAAGGCATAAGGCAAAACACTAATTGGAGAGGCAGCTAAAAGTTACCAAAGACCACCAAAACAGCGACTTAGTCTGTGATCCAAAAACGCAAAGACAGGAAGAGCTCGGACCAGCATGCGGGCAGTCACTGAACTTTTAAAATAGATGCAGGGGACTTTTCCATGTGTAATTTGATTGTCGATGGCACATTTTCTTGAAGGCGTGACAGAATGAAAACTGAAGCACTAACATAAGTTGCCAAGCATAGTTTGTAGCACTTAATATACCTGGGCGTCTGCAGGAGAAACGGTGAAATGAGCACAGATGTTTGACATCAGACTAACCGGAATCAATGTGAACTGTACTCATTGACTAATTTTTGGGATCTTTTCTGCACAAAGCAGATTAATAGTAGGTGTCTAGGACATCTGCAGGCTTGTAAGAAGGCTCAGACGGCATGGAGCCGTCCAACACAGTCGCAAAGTAAACTAAGGGAGACACTGTGGTCGCTCAGTGTTTAGAAAATCTCTTATTTTAGGTTGAGGAGGAATGGGGGAGGCCAAGGTGAACACCAACGGACACATTTTCTCTTACTGGATGGCACTCGTATACATTAGGGCTGCCACGATTAGTCGACTAGTCACGATTACATCGACGACTAATTTAATAGTCGACGCGTCAAAGCTTTGTAAGATCCCAAAAGACGCAGGAATAAGTAGTAGGATTTAAGAGTGTAATAACGGACTGAAACAGAAGATGGCAGCACAGCATGTACAAGGATGCCAGCTGCCGTTAAACCCCGAAGAAGAAGAAACTGTGTCCCAGAATTCACTGTTCAATGTTTCCAACTTTGAACAGTGGTGGCAGCTAGTTAGTTTTAATGTTACTCTTATTATTCTTTCTGGGTCACAAAATAAACGTTTAACATATTTTCAGGCGAGAATGTAGCTGTGTAAACTTCAAATATCTGCTCAGTTTATCAAGACGCCACATATTTTCAAAAGCGCTCCGACATTTTCGGAGACGTCTGTTACCCACTAGCTCGACAGTTAGCCGGGGTTCAAGGCTCACTAGAGCCGGTGAGAACACCGGACACCCGGCAAATCGTTTTGAAACCCACCGCCGTCTTTCGCTACTCAGGTTAAACATATATAAGTCACTTAGATAACTTAAAAATGTTATTGTTTGGCTTTTTTTCAGTATTTTATTTGTTCCTGAGTAAATCGGTTTGGCTGAGATTAAAGTTATAGTTTTTGCACAGCTGAATAAACGTCAAGCAGACAGCTGATTATCAGAAGTGTGAGATGCTCGAGAGTATACTCTGGTGTCCCATTATATTTTAGATAGCAAGGAGCAGACGGCTGAGTTTATTAAACTCCACCGAAACAATCTGCAAATTTCATTTAAATTTAATAAACTATCATCTTGTCTTTATTTTTAGTTAGCACATACCTTAAACACTTAAATCTGTAAGCTAATGATAGATATATAAAAGCAGATGCATGCTGGTGCAATAAGCTGTACGATTTACGTCCAATGGACGCATGATCTGATTAGTTGACTAATCGCAAAAATAATCGGTGACTAGTCGACTATCAAAATAATTGTTTGTGGCAACCTAGTACACATACACATTCTGTATAATATACACCAGTTTCCTATGTAATATTTCAAAGCTGTATTCTCTTAAAGGGAGTCATTTATTAACTAAAAGGTGGTCAGAGATTGTAAGCACTCAACATTTGTTCTAGCTTATCACTGTTACAGAATAGGCTCTTAGAGTCAGAGCATTTATTCTACCTTATGATCAGACACACCTTTGTTTTTCCTGTTGCCTTGACCCATTCCTCAGTTTTCCTCTTTCTTCTTGCCTCTCACATTACTAACATTGCCCAGATGCGGAACACTTATTTTCCCATATCCCTGAAGTGTGAGAACTGATGTTCTTAATTAACTCATGCTCTGTATTTATAGGGAATTCGGGGGGCTATGTTTAACATGTGCCCCTCTATGGTATATGCATCTGTGATTAATGTATGGATACGTATACTGGTCATGCACGTGCATTGGCTAAAATGACCTGTGGTGTTGTTGCTTTTGGCTTATCGGCAAATATGAAGATGTTTGGCTAACGTTTATCTGTGGTGTCACATCGACTTTGCTCTGGTTAAATGTTTAGAGATGGTGTGACGAGCCTCTAAAAGACTTTGTTTTTTTTTTGTATAATGACGGTTTCTTTGTTTCCCCAATAAAAATACCTCACGCCCCTCTCTGTCTTCTCTGTGACTTTTCCAAAGCATCGTGAGCATACTTGTGCTGTGAGAAACGTCTGTGGAAAAGCCCCAGTGCTTTTGGTCCAGCGGTCAGAAACGGTGCCTAATTATTATTGCTGTTGTCAGCTGGCAGTGCCATTTTCAGAGCTCTGCGTTCAGACCGTGTGTGGCTTTTTTTCCCCTCCTCTGTGAATACTTACTGGAACAAAGTGAGTTGAACTTAACAGTCTTGTTTTTTCTTTCTCCCTAAATCATTGTGACTCACTTGGTATTGAAAAGTCAAGTTATTTTATAGTGCTTTTTTTGGGGTGCTGAAGAATGTGGAAAGGAGATGATTAAAAGATGATCCTTTTCACAGACACGGGTAGCTGAAGCCTGTCTCAGCATGCATGGACATGTAGAGATGAAAATAAACATTTACTGATACACACTAATGGACAACATAGAGATTTCAATGCACTGTAAAGACAGTCATTACTCTGGATAATAATTCTGAGAGCAGATAAGCTAGGTGCAAAGCTGTAAGGAATAACATGGGATTAAGATAATATTGCATGTGCATTTACCACTCTATACCCCCACCTCAACTTTCCAACCACCTCAAAGTCGGCCGATGTAATAGAGGTTCAAATCGGAGCCTCACAGCGGTGGTCGGGCGTCTTTGATCTGGCTGACATCATTTTCATGAGGTGGGGGCCAGATGTGATACGGCAGGGCTTGGCTGAGAGAGATGCAATTTGCTTAGTTTCTTATGAAAGCTGCACCAATGTGTGTGTTTCTGATTCCTGAGTTTGTCTTGTCAGTCAGTATTTTCGATATTTCCACAGGCTAGCATGGTAATCTTACCTCCCCCAACATCCCACCTCTGTGCATACTACACGTTCAAAAAACAAATAATTAACTAAGTAATTTATTTTCGTCTTATCTCAGAGTTCACAATCCTTCTTTGATGTGCTTTAGCAACGTTTATTATTTTTCTGGATGCAGTCTATTGAGGTCAAGGTTGTGCAAAATGTCCTCCGCAGTATCTGAGCTGTTACTGATATGCACTGATGCCTCTTGTGCCAAGTCTGAAGCATTTACCCATCTGTTTTGCATTGGACGTCTAAGTGATGTTGTACAGGAGTGCCCTCACTTCTCTTGTTTACTGTATGTGTTGGTACATCCGGTTTTAACCAGCTTTAATGGGCCAGTTGTCTGAAATTGTATCTGCAGGATGCACTAATGATGTCTTCCTTCCTTGTTTGCAGCGCTGGAATGATTTTGATGGAGTGAGACATTGCTGTCACGGGAGATTTTAAAGAAAAAAGTTGGATCACATATCAAGAAACTAGTCTCTTAAACCGAGTCGAACAGCGTAATGGATGGAATAGACACCCTGCAGAGCTCTGCGCCAGAGACCAAGGCTGAGCGAATTGCTCGCTACAAGGCAGAAAGAAGGCGGGAGTTGGCTGAGCGCTATGGCAACACAGAGGAGCTCACCTCAAAGTACGTGCGTAAGGACAGGAAAACTGCAGGCACATCCGAAACAGTGTCTTTAACAACAAAGGAGAAAGAGAAATGTGAGGATAATGGAGCAGAGCAAACATGCACCAGGAGGGGCTTCAGGAGTAAAGTAGCAGAACCTGTGGAGCCTGCTAATGAAGAGCCCACAAAGAGAACAGCTCACCCCAAAACAGAAACGACTACATCCTCAAAATCAGAAGCTGTGCCCTCCATAAAGATGTCCTCCCATTCCAGGTGAGTTTATCCACATTGTCATAATATTAGATATTAAACACACACTAACCCGTTGTTTGTGCAAGACCAGTCTCATTGTTGTTTTCATGGTGACATAAAATTGGCCAGGGTCATGAAACAGAGCTGCACAGACTTGTGCAAGAAAATCCCCTAAGAACAGATAACTGATGCACATGTAAATCTCTTAAAACTAATTTCAGGAGAAGAAAACGTAGTGTATTGCTTTTCTGAGGTTTCTTTGATTTAGAGAACATTTGCAACAATTGAGCCATTTTTATTCAGCTATTAAATAACTTTAAATGGGCTTGCTGGCTCCCAGTACGTGAAAAGGAGGTAACAAATCGGCGCATTTGGAGAACACTTTGTGCTATCTTCTGTTTGAGGTAAACACAAGTGCTAGCATTTCCAAAATTGGCCATGTGTGCAAAGAACAGGACTACCTTGTTTATTTTGCCATGGTGTGTTTTGCTGTGATTACGTACATGCTGCTTGCTTTGGTTCACTTCACAGTTATATGAGGGGCTCACAAAACCAGCAAATAATGAACCTCTATTGTCAGCTTGACTGGATGAAGAACCTGGAGGTTTCTCAGAGGAATGCTTGTTTCTGAGAATTGTACACAGACGGAGTAAAACATGTCCAGTCGTGGGTCTGGGGCTGTAATCATGCTGCGGATTCTGCTGCATGCACATAACTGGACTTGTCTGTTCCTGAATAAAGCTGCCTGAGGGAGTGATGCTGGTGAGGAGAAGAACAGAGATGGATAAGAGTGCTGAGATAAAATCAGAGTTGGAAGGGAATGAGTGTAGAGCTGTTGAGCTCTGCCAACTTTTCATGCTTTGCGCTTAATTAAGCATATTATAGACAAGCTATTTTATACACTGGAAAAGACATGACTTGGGTTATGGCCTTAAAATAAAAATAGAGCACAAGCAGCATGGCATGTTTCAGTGTTCTACGTTATCATATTTTATGGCAAGTTTGGCTAGTTTGATTACGTTTTAAAATAAATATATGTCTTTTTTTATTTCTACATGCATATTTTAACAGTGATCATCGTTCTGCTTTTGTGGCTTTATTTGGATTAGAACTTTCTCTCTCTTTTTTTTGTAAACAGGTTATGAAATGTGAGAGGAACTTCTCTCAGTGCGTCGGCTTACCACTGCAGAAAGAGTGTTTGGGGAAAGTACAGAGTGCAGTTTATGGACTGTTTTTAATTACAGAGAGCAGAAAGGCAGGTTGACAGTTTAAGGTGTTTGTGTCACATGCCTGTCATGTTAGCTACTATTTTTGTAAGTTCTGTTATGATGTTCACTACACATCACAGCCCAGCTGTGCACGCTTACACAACATACATAAGTATGGTACTGTAGAAGCTTTTGTTGTCTAGGTATTCCCATATATTAATGGTTTTTAGTACTTCATATATTTTCCTTTATTTTAAGACATCTGCGTTCAGCATTGACTCTCATGTCTTTAGTGGGTCACACATATTTACTGAAACTTGAGCAACATTTTTGTGTAGTCTTTTACAGAAAGAGCGTACAGGAAACTGGAGCTTGGCTGTCTCGGTGATAATGAAAGCTGTCAACAGGCGTTTATCTGCAACAGACACGAATCTTTTCCTCGTGAAGTTGCAGTTGAAGGGTGACATTCCAAAAGTCTGCTTTTTGACGTTAAACTGTTACATTGCACCCTTAGCAATTTAAGAAGAATCCGTTTGGTAATGCTTTGTCATCCAACATCTGATGCGTTTGTGTGCATGAAAGCGCACTCTTTGGCTTCTTTCTCCCTTTATTATGATTTATTTTTTTAAATTTTATGTTAAAGACTCCTGGTTTTTAATAGAGGTAGGAATCGGAATCACCCCACAATACAATATTATCACAGTACTTTCCTCACTGTGCGATATCAACTTTAAATTATGTCCTCAAGTTAAACTTTGTCGATATCTGTTATGTTCGATAAGATAACGTTCGCTTCAGCTATTATTTTGATGCAAAATGTGATTGTCAACACTGTAACTAAAGCCTGCTATTGAGACAGAGTCAGTCTAATATCAGTCTGACTGCAGACAAATGAGCTCAAGTTGCCAACTTCAACTTCACTTCAACAATCTGTTTCTGATAACATAGCAATGACCCGTGCTAAATGCAAATGTAACCACTACATTTGCCCTCAGCATCCTTCTCATTCTATAGGAATATAACCAGAATACAACCAGCTTGCTGCCAATTGAGTCCAGTCCCCTTGAATTGTGCTCATTGACAAAGACTCGTTCAGACTGATGGCAACATGCTGGCAATCTGTCTGAATTGATAAATTAGACATCAGTTATTTGCAAACCTTTAATCTCTCTGAGATCGATTGCTCTCAGTCCAGACTGTGACTGTTTCCAGAAAGTTTGCCTCCTATCAGGTAAACTGTGCAATCTAACATGATGGTGAGTGTGAAACACTCTGGGCAACCATTTAGTTACCACAAGTTATATTCAGTTACATAAGGTTAAAAGCCAACAGTATCTATTTTTTTTTGTGTGTGTGTGTGTGTGTGTGTGTGTGTGTTATCATATGAGTTTGGGATAGTATACATAGAAGTTGCTGCATAGGTCATAGTAATCTTGGTTTGAAAGTGCTCTATGCTATCAAGCATGTGTAACAAACCACAACTATTAATGCTACTGACATGATGGGGTTGGTACCTCTTTATAAACAAAACAGAATTGGGATTAAGGCTAAGGACTGTTTACAGTACTGAGCCACAGCAAAGACAAATGCCTCAAAAAGTTAAGCACACAAATCAGATGTAATAAAATTACAGCTTTTAACAACGCTGCAGCCACAAGTTTTGTTTTTATGCTCTTATTTCATTTTCTCTCATGATATAATTTAATATGATGCACACAAAGCTAAACATAAATTTATGTGAACACTTTTACTGTGAGTGTTTGTTTGATTACACAAGTGCCCAGCTGGATTGGAAAGTTCCCCTCTGTTTTGCTTTTCGCCCACTAAACTGCATTCCGGTTTTCTTCATCTACTTTCAGCTGACCGTCAACGTGTGGGTAGCAAAGGTGATGTGTTTCTGAGACTTATAAGGTTGGTTGTTAAAAATGGGCTGTCCGAGATCAAACAATGAGGTTTACAAGGTCTACAAATACATGCAAGTCAGAGCAATGACCGATTTGGACTTCTGCAGCAAATCATTGTAGAGTCTACAACATAATCTACGCAAGTTGCCGTCACCATTACCAGCATTCATACTTGTGTGAGGTGCATTATGTGTTAATTACCTTGTGGTCCTGTCCTGATGTTTTATGTGCTGCCAGCCACAGCAGAAACAAAGTGCTGGGACTTTTTTCCTCCTGCGTTCCCACTCTTTGTTGTGGTCAATTTTTCTTTTCTTTTGTTTGTTTTCAAGAAACAAACATCTTCGTCCCTCAAGTTTTTCCATTTCTTTGTACAATCCATTGTCTCCATTCCAATAGTTTTGGCAATCTCCTTCCACAAATGAGCTGACATCTGTGAGTCCTTACATTATAATGTTATGATCATTCTCTCATTGATCCAATCAAAAACTGGGGCCCCAAAAAAGAAAATATAGCTGGGAATGCGTAGGAGGAATCAACGGTACTGAACAGGCCACTCAAAATAGTTTGGAGCTGTGTTGACTTGACGTATGGTTGCAGATCTACGAAGGCGCACGTCATGTTGTGACGGAGAATAGTTTCAGAGGGGTTCGTGGTTTGCTTACACACAACATAGGTTTTATACGTCTGTGTTAAATTTAAATCTCTGCAGCCAGAGATTTTTGAGTATTGCATCACTTCAGTTTATTGTTAACTACATAAATACAGGCCAAAGAATATATTGGCCAGTGTAGCATGATGTCTTCACAAAACTATCAGGAAGCGTGGCTGTTAAGAACTGACAAAAGTTTGTGTAGTAAACAAATCCAAGCCAAGAATTACTCATAAGAAACTGCAATAAAAAACACTTCTGTAGTAGTTTTAGGCCCACAAATTACAGCAGTACAGGGAAAAGCGAAATAATACGGAGTCCAAGCCAATGTTTAAATGTTGTTTTGTTCCCTTTTGCAGCTGCATAGTGTAGTTGTAGCTCCTGTGCATGTAAACGGTTAACATTAAGTGTCAGCTAAGAAGATATACTGCTTACTTAATAAGAAAAAGGAGGAAACAAACATCCTTTATGCCTGGGTGTGGCATGCTATCAATTTTGGACTGATGGGCATAGGCAGCTTTCATAAACTGACATTTGATTATAGTATGGTACCTGGCACTTGCTCATCTTTAGCCATATTTGCTCAAAATAGCTTTAGGAAGATTATCAAATCCTGATAATAATCCAACTGTGTCAAGTCTGTCTTTGAGGAAAAGAGGGCTGGAAGAAACCAGCCAATTAATCAGCTTTATTTGCTTAAAACTACTACTTTTGCTTATCTCAGATTCCTTTTATTTCCACTATGCAGAAAGTATTTGGTGACAAATGTACACTGAAGGAACAACTGAACTTAAGAGTTTAGACTCTTAAAGTAGAGGCTAAACCCACACTCCCTCGTTCTCAAGAAGCACTCTGTGATGCAGTTAATTGGAAGCGCTTGCTGCTGCTTGTTTATAGTGTGAACTTTGAGGTTCACTTTCTCACAACAGTGTGTGGTTGCGGGCTTTTAATGAAGCACAGTGGGATGTACTTGAATGATGCATCTGAAATGAACTAGGGTTTGTGTAGCCTCTGCCTTCCCTCTCTCCAATAACCTTTGACCCGTTGCAGATGTCTTCCATTGTATTAAAGCATTTCTCCCCTCCTCCTGTTACATCACTGCTGCTACCCCACAGGCAGCTGCTGTCCCCATCCATTTTTAACGCCCATTACTTGGAAATGAATGGCCATATCTTCAGATGCAAGAAAGGCTTTGCTGTTATATCATAGCTGACACAGGAGTGGAAGAGCAGCATGAGTAAATGGATTTATGTCATATGAGACGCAGTAAGTTGCTTGCTGCAGTTCTTGCAATTTATTTTAGACTTAAGTGTGCATATGTGGACTATAATAGTGTATTTAAGAGGGATGTACATATATTTTGTGCTGTTTGCCAGCATCACTTGTAAAAAACGTGTAACTTCTGTCATCTCTTTATTGCATTAGAGAGTGACCTCATTTCTCTCTGTCTCCCAGGCTGCTGGAAACTGATGACACAGAGGAGCCAAAGGGTAAGATGAACTCTTTCACTGCGCTCTGATCCTCTATTGTTCCACACACTGCCTTATCACTAAGCTCATTCAAGTTCTATTACTCAGTGTGAAGGGAATACTGAGCTCATTGCTGATGTCAGATTACCTTCCTGATTTATAGACGTTGGCTTTTTAATACTCTTTTATCGAGAAGTGAAGAAAAATACATCTGAAATGTTCTTTGCTCAGTTTGTGGTTGATGTATAATTTAAAAAAGCATTGCTTTAGGTTTTCTAAACTGATATTTTTTCCAATAAATAAATAAATAAAATAGAGAAGCTGTTTGTCATTTACTTGATGAGACAGCTAACCAGCTAGCTTTACAAACTAAAGCTGTGTCCAAGCTGTGTAGATAAAACACAGAAACATATCTTACATACAAGTATAGTTACAAGGATTATTATTTGTGTCCACTGTGGAAAAGAAGCTACGGAGAAGTAATTTTTTATCTTCTGTTTACTTATTATTCTCCTCTAAATATTACTAACTGATATAATTGACAATATAAACAAGTTTATTAGCTGATAACCCTTTTTATACTTTATATCATCCAGTGGTTTTGTACTTTGAATTATACACTTTATTGTTAGCATTTGGGCTGCTGCCATCTGGAAGCTTCTATATTAGAATGAGAGGGTGGAGTGCTAAGTCATCAGCTAAATCAGCTAATGCCAGCAAACTTGGTTAGCAAGGAATTCATAAACCATTTATGTGCCTTAGCAGTGCACAGGCACATATACAGTCTTTGCTTTGATGCTAAGTATCAGACTGATAAAATACTATAATTTTACTTATTAAAACTGAAGCATAAACCTGTTTAGATGGTCTGTACCAAGCAGCACATTGTTTGTTTCTTTTAAGATGTTTTGTTAAAATGGTACAAAAGGCATCAACAGCATAAACACGGTCTGTAGGTCCAGTTTAGTGACTGTTGTTAGTGGATGTGAAAGACATACAGGAAGTAGGATGCTAGCCATAAATGTAGTATAAATGCCACATTTTAAACAAAAACACTTTTTTCAAGTCTAGTCAAGTGGCTTTGTTATTTCAAGCATGTGCAGTTGTACCATACACAGTGAAACGAGACAGCGTTTCTTCAAGACCATGCTGCTACACATAACAGACAATCAAGGCAGGACTACATAAAGTGCAAAGTGTGCAAAAATTGCAAATAACCAGTGCAACACCAGACAGAACAGAATGATACAGACACAGAATAAAGAAATAGAAAAGTGCAAAAATCACAGTGGGTTGTGCAAAAGACAGAAACGTTGTGCAAAAGGTAACATGATGTTTAAAGGTGTGTTTGTATGACATTGTGCAGATAAGTGCTTGAGGTGTTTTAGTGTGGATGCATGCAACAATCTGTGACCATGCCTTTCTTTGTCCATGGTTGGCCCACTTACCCGTGTATTTCTCTGCTTACATGTTTGTTGTCCCTTCCGTTTGGTTACCTTGTATTTAGAGATAAGTGTAAGTGCTGGGTTAGACAAAGAAAGTAGAAGGTGAAAGTTTTCAGAATTGTGCGGTGAGCAAAACAGTTACTTTAGTGTTTCACAGCAGAGTAATGTTGTGTAGCATCTTATTGGCACACACAATGATCATGTTTCCTTGTTTTTTTAGTGCTTGAATTCTGGAAGTTAGCTTTAGATTTAATTAAAAGTTGTTATTTAATCATCAAAATCATATGTTAGAGAAGAGAAATGGAGCTAAATATATTCTTCCCATGATTGTTTTCATTTTAGCATATAACAAATTTTAACCTGGACTTGCTCAGTGTAAAAGGTGCACTGCAGGCATAAATTATAAATGATAGCACTATTGTGTCCATAGTGTATTTGACTGAGGTGCACACACACACTGGCTATCACTGGTGTTGCTTTTATTCCCTGCACCAGCTGTAACTTCTCTCCAGTGAACTCGGTCTGATCTGTAATGAGAGGGTTTGAAATTTAAAACCCAGCATGAAACGAGCTGCAGGCAGTATTCTGCTGACTGTCTCAAACTGCCATATTCTTCAGTATTGAGTGACTTTTCTTTTCTGTCAACACCAACAGGACACTGAATCATTGTGTTTCCCAGCTAAATGTACCCCAGCTGGGAAACAACAGGATTACATGACCATTACTTATGTTATTTCAGTTAAACCATGTTATAGCTTTAAACAGCTCATTTCAATCTTGATTTTGGGAACAAAATATTCACAGAATAACATTAAAAAATGATATGTTGGCAGAAGAGTCGATTCTCAGGCAGAACACCTCTTGTATTTACATCAAAGGTTTCTCTGACCTCTCATCAAGTCAGTAATGCATGTATGCAAACAGCTAGCTGGTTCAAATTTAATACCTAACCAAGATGCAGCACTGTTGATACCCACATAATTATTAAACTCTACAAAATAGGTGATGCCCACCACAGTAAATACACTCCATTTGATGTTTGCTGATACTGGCTAAACATCACCTCTGCTGCAAGTTTGATTTTACAAATCTGATGTTTTGATGTTCCCTGGTATTGTAGTGTGATTGTTTACACTTGTCAAGCAGAAGGTTGCTGGTTTAATTCCAGACAGTGACAGAAATTTGCTTTGAAGTTGTGTCAGAGAGGCCATCTGGTGTCAAACATCTGGAGCTATGTGCTGTGGCGACCCCCAATAACAAGGGAGCAGCTAAAAGTAGTAGTGCCTGGCTGTTATTTACATTTGACCTGAGCCTTTGACCTGGGCATCAACAGTAGAACAAAGATCGCAGTCTTGTAAGAAACGCTACCTGACGAGTCTTTAAACTTCAGTGGAAGTTTTTTTTCCCCTCTCTCTAGTTTGGATCTTGGATGGGTGATGATGTTAAAGACTGGACTAAAGTCAAAGCTATAAGAGTACAGTCTGAGTGGAGTCACTAGTCTGCAATGCTTAGCATGATTTAATTCAGATGATGAAACACTATGTTCTCGACAGCAGGGGAGCTCGGAAACATAAATTAAAAGTGGAGCTTTCTTTTTATTTTTTCTTTCATTGGAAACAGTGAGTTTGTCAGAGACGTGCTGTTATTTTGGCGTAAAAATGTCACGTTGTCGGGGCGATAAAAACAGATTTAGAGTGCGGGGATGAATTTAAGTGCGTTGACTTAAGAAGTGTGTGTTGTTTTGGAGTATTGTAAAATTTAATGATTTCCTTTTGTTAAGATTAGAAGATTATATTCTCAGGGCTGTTCTTGATTAGGGAGTTCACATGAGACCCAATTCTATTTCTCTCTAACGCATATGCTCAAGTAAACGTATTCCTCTCATCAGATGTTGAACTGTTGCATTATTGAAAGACTCGCTGAATTCACTGTGGCGCTTCCCACTGACTTTTCAGGCTCCCCCTGAAGCCAGTGGAGCTCATGAGCCCTTTGACATGACTATTTTTTTTTGACCAAGAGAGAGATTGGTGTGTAGTGCATTAAATTACCTGTTATGTCTACTTTTGTACAAGCTTTAAAAATGCAATGTTTTCTGTGCCAAACACACTGTCCTGAATCATTTTCCCTTGCATACACTCCCACTGATCGTTTTTTACTGCACTGGCAGAAAGAAAGACACTTGTGGAGCAATTAATTCTCACTCTTTTATTCGCTGTGCTCATTTTAGTTGATAAAAAGCCTGTGGACTCCAAGAGAAGTGCAACTTCCAGCGTGTCTCTTTTTAAGGTACGGTATTTTGGTTTGCCATCTGTCTCACTTCATGCATTTGTCTGTTTGTATATATTTGCACTTGTTGTGGACACATAAATCTGTTTCTACTGCCTCGTTGTAAGGACCTGGCACCTTTTTAGGGAACAAACATCAAATCCATTCATGAAAATAAAAGGCTATGAGCTTTAGATGACAGATTAGAAATCAAGGTTAGGCAATCAGCTGTTCGTTTAGTGGTAGAACAGTTGCCGTATGTACTGCAATGTATGTGTATTTTTTTTTTTTTTTTTTTTTTGGGGGGGTGCGTTTGTCTTTGGTTTATCCCTTTCAGCCCCCTTGCTGATTTACTCACAGCAGCTTTCCAGTGCAGCTGGTGTGCACTCCAACTCCCCTCTGGAGGTTTGCACCATTAATAACAAATTGAGCCTTTCCATACAGCACAGAGATGTCCTGCACCTGGATGCATGCTTGGCCAAAGTCATGACTTCAGCTCACACAGGCAGTGGAATTGGTGGTGGAAAAATAAAAAGATGCACTCAAACAAAAATGTCGATAATGTCCTCAATCCTATGGGAGAGTTTCACATGTGTTCTTAAAATGAACTGAGTGTTGGTCTTTCCCAGGCTGCTAAGGTTTCAGAAGTGGTTAGGTTTCATGATGTTTGATGTAAATAGCTGTTCTAACTGGGCCTGCAAACTAGGGATGGTGCCAAGACTGGCCAAGTGAACCCAGATGGCAGCAAGTTGCTTGAACCAAAAAATTGCTGGGAAAGTAGCCTCTCTTTGGGAGCCCAACTGAAAATCACAGTACACCCCCACCCCCACCTCCATCCATTCTTCTGACCTAGATCTGTTATTTTAAGATGCCTCACTCGACTGTCAGCAGCAGTGACAGATGCCCATTTTCTGTCTTCACGTTTCCCTTATCACTCATTTCTCCTCCTGTTGAAAAAAGCAGGTGAGTCAGTGTCTCCATCAGAAGAGACAGAGTAGGAGTGAGGTTACAGCATGTCTTCCAGCTCGGATGGAAGCAATAAAAGAGAGATTCAGCTCATTTATACTTAGAATTTCCTGACTGAATTTCCTGAATGTATAAAAATCTGTTCTGCAGAAGGCAGCACATCCTCCCCGGTGGAAAAATGTGTTCCTTCTTTGTAATCAGTGAGCATCGCCTAGGTTGTAAGGAGCCTCTAATTCTCTAATTCGATGGAGTTTAATTTCCTCACTGCTGGAGATCCACTTATCTTCACCAGGTTACCTCAGGGCTCAGTAAAGTGTTTACTGACAAAGGTCCCACACAGCTGCAGGTTTTAAAGAAAAAACAAATCTGGCGATTAGACAGAAATATAAAGGAAGACATGTAAATCCTTTCACTTTTGCTTTCTTGGCAAGTTTGATGAGTAAATTGATGCTATTATGTTACAACACAACATATACAACCTGTTAGTTTACGAGCTTGGGTGAAGAGTTACCATAGTTCAGTCTAAAGGTAGTCATACTTTCTTAATGCTGTTTTATTAGCATTTAAAATAAGCACACGAGCAGAATTGGAAACAACACAAACAAGAAACCTGCCTCAGCGGTTCCCTTGCATTAACATGAAAAATATAGCCCAGCTAATTCCTTTCTTTTTAATTCTCACACTGCACGTACACAGGGTGGATGAATATGTCATACCTGCTCTTTGACATCACATACTTCCTTTTATCTTTTTTTTCCTGGAACACCCTGTTTGCGTTGCAGGGGTTAACTGCTTTTCTCAAATAGAGGGAGGTGGAGCCACATTCATTTATTTACTTCCTATATCAAGAAATCCTTTACAGCTGCCGTAGGACTTCAGAAGTATGTGTTTAAAAACTTAAACCTAGCCTTTAAGATACTACTCCCTCCATTTTTTCTTTACCTGTAGGAGGTGGAGGGGATGGAAGATGGAAGCAGCGGCCGACAAGTTGATGTTAAAGGAAAGCATCAGGTAATCGACAGTGAGGAAAAGGAAACCTCTACGAGGTAAGCAATTCCAGCCAGGTCGAACGCTTTTATTAGATGAACGATATTAACCGTTTAAATGCTGTAGTGTCTTTCTTGTGGGCTGTGATACATTATACAGCACAACATTAATAGTTAGATATACCTTGAAACACGGTGACATGCAGGACGAGCAGACTGAATGGAGCACAGAGGTAATTACAGGCTGTCTAATGTTGTAAACAGCTGCAGAGATAAACCAGATAAACCTGCAGGGCTTGCCTTTAATACTGCTCTGTCTTGCACGCACGCACGCTCGTGCACATGCATCAACACACAAGCACTCAGGTGTCAGTGGTAGCCACAGTGATTCAAACCAGATTGAAGTTAATAGCTGCTGCAGTGAGAGCCACACTGTACTTAGCACTGTAACCACTGTGTGGACAGTTTAAGGTATAACTGAAACCATTCCTGGCCCTTCTGGTCCATGTGGAGTTTGAATGAATCCCACAAACTGTTCTCAGCTTCTCCCCAAGTCAGGAATTGTTTCAGTGTGTATGTATGTGCATTACCATTTCCAACTAAACCTCATCACTGCCTGCAACATGTATAGTGAATAATGGTTAGATTCTTATTTACACCTGCAACATGTCTTCTGTATGTAATCTCATATCTTCTGTATACATTATACTCATACATGCACATATTAAACATGGCTGAAGTTTCAAAGACATCAGACTACTGTTTCAAGAGCTTCTTAAGTTATAAATTAATAAAATACAAACAGTGAGAGTATCATCAGCTCCTTTTTATTACTGTGGATTCACCATGTAAGCTGTCACATTGGCAGCCTTATGTTATAGTAAGCTTAAAGTCATATCAGTGTTGCCAGTTTAATCCAGCAAATTTATATAATGTTTAATTTTGTTCTAAGATCTTTGTGATTTCTGTCTTTTTTTTTTCTGATATATTATAGGCTCCATAAACCTGATCCAGGCAAAGTCATGGAAGAGAAGGAGTCTGCAGACGAACCTTCATGGAAACAGCAACATGAGGACACTGCCACTACAGAGGAAAAGGTCAGCTTACCAAAATGAAAAATAATGCACTCATAAAACTGTGAAGGTATATAAAAATAAGAAGTGATTCTCATGAGTCGATAGGCAAACCTATAAAAGTGAAATTCTGTGAATTCTTTTCTGGGTTGTGTGTTTTGTGGTCAGGTCTCCATACCCCGGATATGTAAAATAAAGATAATTTTTAAAGTAAAAGGACCACTTTTCAGCCGTGTCTTTCTTGGCTCTAAAGAATCCAAAAGAACCGGATTTAATAATATCCTATTTCTAGACATCTGCAATTTCTAGTTCCAAAACTCTTTGCTTGGTTTTGTTTTTTCCTGGTCTGGTTTAGTTTAGTTTAGTTTAGTTTGTTTTTGTAAACTTGATTTATAAATCCCTCATCTGGACAAAATATTATAACGTGACCCAAACTGATTCTCGAAAGTAATCAGATGAAGTACACACACATACTTCTTCGTGTAAATGCCCACACACGTATCGAACTCTGGAGTTCATTAAAGGAGACCACCGAATTAGCACTGGACTTTAATCTTACACCCAGCTGGCTTTGCAGTCTTACTTCTTTGTGGGTCTCTTCCTAAATCAGCACCCTCTCATCACCTTTGACCTCTTAGCGTCTGCTGTCACAGCTGCTTTTGCTAAGTTATAGCATATTAAAGACATGATCATGCCTCCTCTTTTTGCAGGGAAGAAATTCATGGTCTGGCCTTGGAATTTCTAATATTTTCAAAAAGCTTTGCTTTCTGACACCAGTTTCTCTATCGGAATCTTTTCCTTATATTGCAAAAGACAAAAAACTCTTTCAGATTTGTTGACAATATCCGTATTTGATATGTTGACATTCTTAGAGGGGGGGGGGAGTGAGGCTAAGTCATCGTCATATTTAATGTGACTCACTAACCTTAACGTGGGAGTAGGTCACTGAAAGCAGTGAGTAAGCACTTGAATCTGTCTTTGTGTTGATTGTATTAGGTTGTACAAATATGGAGAAGAGAGGGAGAAAGAAAAATAGATTTTCACTATAAATGCCGAAAAACTGAGAAAGCTGTTAGATTTAAAAGTTGTATTTCTTTTCATATTATAATGGCTGCTAATAAAAATAAATTAAAAAATACCCTTCTGTGTTGTTTCCCCTCTACAGTCTTCCAGTCTCCACTCTGACAGAGCTCTCCCACTCAGCAGAAACAGAGACACCTCTCCCCCTCCCAGTCCTCCCTGCCAGTCTGCCGCTGTGCTGAAGCGCCAAGACTCGGGGCCTCAAGGCATCAAGGGAATCCTAAAGAAAAGCCGCTCTACTAGTGTGGAGTCAGACCACAGCGACGGCTCCATGCCTGACCGTTTTCCAGCACAACAAAGTAGTGTCACCCTAAGCCACCCTCAGAGTGAAGACAACGAGGAGGAGGTGGAGGTAGAAGAAGAAGAAGAAGAAGAGCGGGAAGAGGTGGAGCAGCAGGAGGAGGAGGAAGAAGAGATGGAAGAAGAGGTTAATGGGGAAAATGGCAAAGAGGATGAGTCATTAACAGATGAGTTCCCAGACGGAGGGTGCATCAGTATCAACAGATATCAGAGGGGGAGCAGCAGCAGTAGCGGTGGAGGGAGCTATGAGGAGATGCGGAGTCCCTCCCCTGATGAGAGCCTGGAGAAGTCCTCCACAATGTCAGAAGATGTCGAGGAGCTCGAGAGCAGTTTGGATGGAAGTCAGAGCTCGTCATTCAAACAGAGGTCAGCATGTGGAGAAACATGATTGAGACAAAAAAATCAATATCATGCATAAGATGGAAATTTAAACTTCTTTAAAATTACTGAAAGGTTCAGACTTTTAAAGAGAAGCAAAAAGGATTCATGTGTCTTGTTTTCTTTTTAGATTGGCTGAGCTTGGTAGAGAAGGTGAGAAGGACACACCGAAGAAGGCGAGGCCATCTCAGGTGCTCCAGACGTCACTGGCTGACCGCTTCAACCAGCTCCAAGATGCTGAAGGTGCCTGGAAGAAAAAGGTGAGTTTTTACTTACTGAACAAATATGTGATTGCTGGTCGCAAACTTGTTCACTTTGTAAAATTGCACCTCTACAAAACTTTATATTGGTCATTTTTGCTGGAGGCTATTGTGTTGGCAGGGTTGCAGGGCTTTTTCTTCACTGGGAAAAGGGTGGTAATGAGCAAAAACAGCCATATGTTGCAGATTACCATCAGTTTTGTGTAAAGGCAAAGAAAAGACTTGGCTGCGGACACATGTATTCCTTTGCTGAATCAGCTTGTTTGCCTGAATTGCTGCCAAAGAGGTGTGAGGTCAGGAGGGCTTGGCGGTGCAGCGGATATAGGAGTGGCGATGCTAAAGCCAGAGATCCAGGGCTTAGCTAGCCTGCCAGAGAGAATGAAGGACACACCTTTTACCCCTTGTAAAAATAAAATCCTACACCATGACCAAACACCTGCAAGCCTTCCAAGCTTATGCTTCCTTCCTTTGTTGGCTTTTGCACTCTCCTTTCTTCTTCACTTCTCTAAGTTAAAACAATAATTTCCTCCACAGGGTTAGCTTTTTTGTTCTTAACAGACTTTCATTTCTCAGAAATATATATAAACATCCAGATCATACGGTTTTGCACAGGTCAGTGTAAACGGTCTAGTAGATACATGCTAAAGCAACTGTCGTACTTGGCAGTGATGCAAGTTTATGCAGGTTTCTACACGCTCTTCTTTTCTACAAAAACATGACCACCCACACAAAGCAAGTATTCAAGTGGAAACACAAGACTACACCATACAAAAACCAGTCCACTGAAAGTGCTTGTACTGGATGATACTGCACAAGTGAAAAAAATCCAGTGTGTTCTGCATGGACATCCCCAAAACGGTTAAATGGACTCTTAAGATTGAAATGATGTCATATTTCTTTATATATTTTTATTTTTTATTTTTGGCTGGGTGTCTGTCAAGATCAGTGTTTTTTTTCTCGGGGGATTACTGGTTTGGGTTCATCCAAATATGAGCTAACGTTAGAACAAATCCAGGTCTGGAAAAAGCCACTTTATGAGTGAGTGCAAGCAGCCAAAATTTGAGCAAATCCCCAAATACTGAAGCATGATGTCATTTCATATTTGTGTGGTCTTTATTCGTTCTGATAAATCCATGCTAAAGCCATAAAAAAAATTTTTTAGTGTATTTCCAGTGATGGCACAAAAACTGCATCCTCAACACTCGCACGCATGAACGGGTGCCAAGCTGGTGTCTGAAATGTCTCTGGATCGCTTCCTTTACTTCTGTCTGAGGCTTGTGAATTGGAACCTACTGTTTATTGTGGCTGCTACTGTAGAGGTCTGGGAAACCAACTTATGTCACGGATGCAGCTAATACAGGGTTTGACTAAATTACCGGCATTAGTGTCATGTCTGCATTAGCCATGGGGCATTTACTCCCATGTGGAACATGTCTCTCTCATGTGGAAAGGTCATCGGTTTTCATTAGAGCCAGACAAATATTACCAACTGATATTGGCCTATTGCTGATATATCTACGCTGGGGTATGAGTTGTCTGAAATGTAGCAGATGCACAAGCAGTTGTCAGACACTTCATTAGTTGTACCTTGCCTGTACTGGGTTGGACGCACTTTTTGCCTTCAGAACTGCGTTAATTCTTCTTGGGATTGATTCAAGAAGATGCTTCAAAATTCCTCTGGGATTTTCATCCTTGGCATCACATATTTGCTGCAAGTTCATTGCATCCATGATGCAAATCTCATGTTACACTACATCCCTAAGGTACTCTATCAGTTTGTGATCTGTTGACTTCATACCATTGATCCACCCTGAACCTTTGAGCCAGGATGGATTCATGTTTCCATGGTTTTTACACCGTATTCTGACCCTACCATCCGAATGTCACAGTAGAAATTGAAACTCATGAGACTAAGCATCTAGTGTCCAGTATTGGTGAGTCCCTCTGAATGTAGCCTCAGTTTCCTTTTCTTCACTAACAGATGCCAACAGCAGAGAACCCCACCCAGTATGGTTTTCTGCTGCTGTAGCCCATCTGTTTCAAGGTGTGATGTGTTGTATGTTTAGAGATGCGCTTCTGCATCCTATAACGTGGTAATTTTTGAAACTATCAGCTTAGACCAGTCGGACCATTCACCTCTGACCTCTGACATAAACAAAGCATTTTCACACAGAGAACTGCCACTAACTGGATATTTTCTCCTTTTCATGTCATTCCCTGAGCCTTGAGATGACTGTTTGGGAAAATCACAGCAAATCCCTGTCTGGCACCAACAACCATGCTTTGTCCAGATTCACTTAAATCACCTTTCTTCCCCTTTCTGATACTCAGTTTAAACTTGCACACGTCATCTTAAGCATGTATGCATATATAAATGAATTGAGTTGCTGCCATGTGATTGGCTGGTTATTTACATGAACAAGCAGTTGAACATATGCATCTAATAAAGTGTCTAGTGATTCAATTTCAGACAGAGGAAAGCTTTGAGTAAATGGACATGTGCGTTCACATAGTTTGTCCAAAGAATCCTGTCTAATAGATCTGTTTTTTCTCACAGCCTCAAAAATCCAGAATCAGTCAGACTCGAGTTTTCATGTTAAACACTTTCTCTTATCTTATACGCTGCCAAGTTATTTCAGATGTTTTTACTCTTCGGTTACTATGTGGAAGACCAGAAAATGTAACACGCATGGTACAGGCCATGATCGGCTCCAGATGTTTCCTGTTAAGCCTGCTAAGCTGATCTGTACACAGTGGTGCTGTAAAGTGATGCTTTGTTGTAAATTTAATTTAAAGAGGGTCTATTGTGCCTGTTAGTCATAAATTGCAATGAGTGATGGCTACACGTTTCGAGCTAATGGTTAATAACATAAGAAACCAAGCTGTTTTAGGTGTCCTTTACAAAAACATACTGACTCTTGAAGATTGTTTAAAATTGTTTGCTGTATAATCCTTGAAGGCTTGCTAAGTTTTTGGGTTTCATGTTTCAGAGATGACTTAACAAAGAACAGTCTGGCATCCCTCCACAAGCTAACACACTGACAGTGCAGGCCCCACACAGAAACTTAAGTGCATTAACTAGTCATTAGACTTATGTGTGTTGTTCCCAGAAAGTCTATTAGAGAGTCTATTAGCGATCGACAGAGACTCATATGTGCTGTCTCTTAATGCAGCTTTTAAAACAGTCTCAGCTTCACCCACTTTATGCTATAAAAATAATCCTTGTCTTTACTGTTGCCCTTCTTCTTTTCTAATTCTTCTTTTGTTATATTTTTCCTTTCTTCTTCTCCTCTTATATTTTCCCTCCCTTAGTTTCCTCTGTCTTGCTGTGTTCCTATGGCCTCTGTCCTCACATGCAGACTCTTCCCCTTTCTTTGACTTTGGCATCTTTTCCCCACCCCTTCAGGTGAGTGTGCGTGTGTTTGTGTGTGCGTGCACACATACATACAATGCATGGACTTAACTGCTTAACATTCGCTCGTATTTCTCAACTTGTGTCCCGGACAGCCTCTCGCCCTCACAGAGTCCCACTGAGAACTCAGAGCTGTCGACACACTTTCTTTCGCTACATGAATGCGGTCTGCTGAACTACAGGTGGTTGATATCTGTGTTAGTGGTTCGCCCAAAAAGCTGCCCACACTGTACGGTAAAGCGGGGGTGGAAAAGTGGTTTCCTGTGGGGCTTTGAGGTCTTTTCCTCTCCTCCACTCTCTCCGGGGTCCTGTCAGGCCAAGGTATTTCCCTTTTCTGATTGACTCCAGAGGAGCGTGCTAGCTTGAAGGGCTATCGCAATGTGCAAGTGTGTGAGAGTTGTTCCAAGACTTTGTGATTAGGGAGATATTGTTTGTATTATAGCAGGCATGAAATATAATATGGAAGGGGTTGAAGTTGTAGTTTTTGACTGCAAGAAGCAGACTTTACTTAGTCCTGTAGTCCAAAAGTGTGTTATTGGTATGCAGAAATGTTTATTCGGGCTTTCTGGCTCTTGAAGTGATTTTAAGAAAAACACAGAACACCTTGTAGAGTAACTCTCACCCTTTAGTGTGTGAGATGAGCAAAAGAGCAGGAATGTTTTAGAGGGATTTGTCTGTTAGAGTAGAAAAGCTCTTTATTAGCCTATCCAGGTGTCTGTGCATTCCAGCATGGTTCAGTCTTAATTCTTTGAGCTTTTGTCTCATGTAAGGCAAATATTTGAGCACATATGGCAGCACATTCGATATGAAAGCACAAAATAAAGTTCAGGTTGAAATGGCGAGACGCGGAAGGAGAGAGAGAACGTGCGATTTGATTTGGTGGATAATTGTTTGAGCATGTCAGCATGCTTTTTTTTTCCCCCTTCGTTTTTCCATTTTCTCATACACAGTAAAAAAAGCACATTTATTATATTTCAGTGTGCTAAATATAGCAGAGGCCAAAGATATGTTTTATCTCTAATATTGTTAAATATGAGACTGGATGTGCTCTATAGATGTGCGATTTATTGGCTGATCAAAAATGATTTTTCTTGATTCACAAAAGGATTATTTTTTCCTACTAAGTGATGTCTGAAGGTAATGAGATAATGCCCGATGGATTGTTCTTGGAGTGTGCTGATCTGACCTTGGGTCTCCAACTTTGTGCCTGTTGGAGCATCAACAAAAGTCTGTTATCTCATATGAAACACTGAACAGGACCTCGCTGTCTTAATCTACATGGGAGAGAAGCTGTAAATCCAAGTATTTAAAAAGAAAATGGAGGATTAACTGGATGACTGCACTTTGTTGATCTCTGATTTCTGTTTTATGTTACCTAAAAACATAATTGTCTCCTAACTGACTGGCTTGACGTGGTGCTTGAGTGTAAACCTGCCCTCACAGAGATTTGTGTCTGCATACGTTTTCTTTTAACTGTACTTAGCAATTTGCAACAACAACTGTAGAGAGACCTAATGGTACATTTATGGTACATAATAAAGTTTAAATTGCTATTAGACGTTTACTCATGGATGCCTTGAAGGATGATATGAGTTGGTGTGATTGAGGATGCGAGGGATAGGAACAGATGGAGGAAGATGATCTGCTTTGGCGAAACATCTGGAAGAAGAAGATGGTAGTTTTTTCAAATTGTTTTGCCAAATGATTTCGTGTCACTTCAGTGTTAGAAAAATAATGAAAACAACAATAAACTGCACCGACAGCTTGTTTTGAACCTCTGTTAATCCCAAATTTAGCTAAATATGTTTTTCTCTTTAAAGCTGCCTCTAGCATCTGTAAGAGTTTAAGGTTTCTGAGCTTACAGTAAAAATGAGGCGATGAGTTATAGAGTAAGAGTCAACAGATCACACAGATCGTTACTCATCTGCCGAGAACATTCCAGCTGTTTGGTGTGGGGAATCCCAAACATTAGCTTTCATCCTGCGCTGCTTAAATGCTGTACGTACAGCTTGCATGCATAAATGAATGAAAAATCTAATCGTGTAGACCTTTTTTATGACCTTTCATGCTTGGTTAGCAGTTAATTCTGTTTTTTGTTTTTTTTGTTTTTTTAAATCTGTGCAGTCACTGACTAAGCTGTGTGTAATCAACTGCAAAAACTAAGGCACACATTGCGCACGGTGTGACTTACTAATTAGACAGCAATGGGAAAAGTGTGACAGAAACAACCTAAATATTTCAGACTGGAAAATCATTAATTACCGCAACACAGTTCCTGGGCTGTAGGGAGGCCAGTAAACTACTGCCGATTCCCTTTTAATGGTCGAGTTCAGGTGCAAAAATGGCAGCAGGAGTAAATCACAGAAGAAACGGTGTGCTGAATAATGGGTGAGAGATGGATTTGAAAAAGAAAAAAAGGTCTTGGTTTTTGTTGCCAGTATTAAATTTTCCTAACTCGCTGACAGAGTAATATTTGCCTGTATGAGTGTTTCACTCTCCTTCCTTCACCCTCATCAGAGTCTCTGTTTTCCTGATGCAACACTTTTTTCTCTCTCATAGTTACTGCACCAAGTTTTCATGTGTGTCTGCTCTTGTGTACACAGTTTATCAGAGTGTAAGCCTTAACAGATTTGCATTCAAACACACACACAAACAAACACAAAGCTGAAAGTGTTTGAATGTTTCAACAGAAATCCAACGTAGATGTGGAGCCCAAAATGTCGCTGGCAGACAGGATGAAAATTCTCAAGGAGAAGGAGGAGCAGTGGAAATGCAAAGGCAAAGGAGCGGCCAACGACTCAAACCAGTTCACTGTGGCTGGACGCATGGCCAAGAAAGGTGAGACTATACTCTGGGCTTTAGTTGGCCTGAATAAGCTCATTGTTTTCCACTGACAACAATCCTAATAACTGCAGCCCTTATAACATTATACACAGAAATCCAACCCTCCCAACAGACGCAGACGACCTATATTTGATTACACAAAGCGTACTACTTTGAATAGGACGTTTCCAAGCCGTCGGGTTGAATGCACTCGTTGTAAAGTAGATACAAATATCTCTGTAGTCCAGACAGTCACAAAAAACCAAACATTTGAATTTAAAGACCAAAAAAGAAACAAACAAATAACCAATACTGAAACGTTTTATTTTTTTTGCAAGGTCTCGTGTCAGGAGTAGAAGAGTCACCCATTCGAGCTCTGAAGAAGGCTAATGCAACACCCGTCAAACCTCTTGAAGGTCTGTAAATCTTTCTAATACCTCACTGAAAGGTCTTTTAAAAGTATATTCATGATTAAATATGGCTCAAACTGCCACTTAATTACAGATGAAAAAGATAGTTGGAAAATCCACTGAAAAGTAAATGAGTTTTTCTCTGCTGTACAGAAATCTCCACTCGATCTGATGTCAAGGTGGAAGGAGATAAACGGCTCGACAAGCTGGAGTCCTTCCTAGACAAGCTCCACAATAAAGGTACACTTTCTCTGCTTCTGATTATTGTACACAGTATTGAATTTGATGATGTATTGCACAATCGTATAGTACACGATTATACCGAGTCGGTAAAAATGTGTCATTCCAAAGTTAAAATCTAGAGCTGTAGTTAAACCCACTGAAATAAAGCTGAAAGTCTGCATTTCAATCACATCTTGAATGTTTGATTTAAAATCCACTGCTGATCGTTTGCTGAGGCAAAACTACAAAAATTGTGTCTTTGCCAAAAAACAAACAAACCTGATTTTGACCACTTCAACATGTGGAGGCAACATACAGGAACATATTTTTAAGCATTTAAGAATCACGCAGAGCAACTGCCAACACAAATGTTTGGGCCACCATGTGGATTAGTGGAAACGATGAGATTGGCAGAACATTTGTTTTTCAGATTAAATTAAGATTTTGGAGCTTTTTTTTTACTTTAAGGAATTTAAACAAAAAAAAAAAAAGCAAAAATAAATGAATGCACAAGTAAAATTGCAGAATTGTTATTTTTCCTTCTATTCATCTATTTTTTGCCCTGTTTATTATTTTTTTAAGTAAATTTTTATCCCTGTGCAGTTTAGTAAGCTCTTCTCTGTTTCATCCTATTAATATAATACACACTAATTTAATAACATTAAAAAAAGTTGACTTTCAATTAGTGTAAGCATTTGAGCTATAGACATCACAGGACATCCATCACCACATGTGACCTTTGACCTGTAAAATGCCAGAAATGTTATGCACAAAAAGTCTTTGTAGCACTTCCTTTTCCATCTTTTCTTCTTGCCGATGTTATGGCTTGTGGGCGCAGGCTTGAGCAAAAGCAAGACATCCACCATCGAGGTGACAGCAGAGATGGAGAAAGAAGTGATGAAGCTGGACGACGAAGAGACGTTCGGCAACTTCTACAGATCCGTCTCGCCCTCAGCAATCCAGGACACCGGCGTGGTGGTGACTGAGGAAGACCTAAGCCAGATCCCGACTGAGTCGCCAAAGTAAGTTTGTAATAAACATAAATGGGTTTTTTGTCCTTTTTTTTTAGTATTATAATATTTTTAAGTCTTAAACTTTGTCATCAGGCTCACTTCAGCAGTAGCAGAGCACAAGCGAGCGGTGCGACCAGCCAGAAGGAACCAAGGCTCCAGGAACCCTCTGCGAGCTTTAGCTGCCCGCAATGACATCAGGCAGGTCTACACCGAGCAGAGGCTTAACGTAGCCACCGTGGAGACCAAGAGGATCCAAGTGGAGAGGAGTAAGTGCTCAAACTTTCCTACTGTAGCAGTGCTTACAGTATATTCTCACCCAAGATAGCCAGAAAGTCTTGGATAGCTTTAAAGGAGCACAAAAAGGGTTATTTCTAAAAAAGAAAAAAATCACATTAAAGTCAGTGAATTATTTTATACAGGAAATATGTCTGGAGAGTGAATTTCTTGTTTATGTCGTGAATCAGCCGTAACGTAAACACACTGTATGTAAGAAGAAAATATGAAAATGATGTTCAGGTAAAGCTGTGGGGCTGTTGCCAGCCGGTTATTGTATCATATTAGTGTGATGTTTGCTTGAACAAGTATTCTACTCTGCTGACTGACCACAGTGACGTCTTCACAGTTTACAAAAGAGGAAGTGAGCACCACAGCTACGTGTGCTGTGTGCTAGTATAGCTCACATGAAAGAAATAATTAAAGTGTGTCTCGTCTCTTTGTTTATGAAGAATTAGAAAAAGGAACAGAAAATCATCAAAACCTCAAAACAGTTTAATATTTCAAGAGCTGATGTGTAACTGAGTCCCTGTTCTTGTTTTCTCACCTGTCCAGTGGCAAAACACTCGAACCTGGCTGACGTTGCCTTGGCCGGTCTGGCCAGCAAGGAAAACTTTCGCAAGGTGAACCTGCGAAGTGTGAAGTCCACTGATGTTGTGACCAATAACAGTGCAGTTCCTTTCAATAAGCTCATGCTTATCCGCATCAAAGGTGAGGAAACACGAGGGGATTAACTCTTTCTATGATTACGTGTTGAATATTGAAGCGATCAAAGGTTCAGTAAAATGTTTCTTGTTTCATTTCTTAAAAATATTTGGTAAATCAACTTCTTTTTTTCCACAGTTTAAATCCCTTTAATGTTTCAAATAAGTAAAAGGTCTTTTTTTGTTACTTTGTGAAGGCCGGCGGCACGTCCAGGTTCGGTTGGTGGAGCCCACAGCTCAGTCTCTAAACAGTGGTGACTGCTTTCTTCTGATAACACCAAAGCACTGCTACATGTGGAGTGGAGAGTTCGCCAATGTCATTGAGAAAGCAAAGGTAGTGAACCTCACACACTGAATCAGCACCCTAATGACCACATTTGAAAAAACAAAGAGATTCAGAGCAGATAATGTTGTGCATTGACGGGCTGTTTCCATCATGAACTGCAGGATCAAGTTTGATGTTTGATATATTCAGAGTTGAAACAAACGGATTATAAAAGGCTTTAACTATACCTACCAAAGGGACACTGTCCCGTGGGAGGTGATCTCTGCTGCTCTCGTGTTTATTGCATTGTGTAATGTATGAAAGCTTGTTTCTGCCACTGAAATCAAAAAAGCTTGTCAGACGTTCATGTTATGTGAACTTTTTCAGTTATTATATGTCAGTATCTTCACGTGAAAAATGAGTTTAACAAATTTGTCTCTGAAGATCCTGAGGTCTCAACCAAAAATCTTAAAATCCATGAAACCAAAATAAGGTCTCTGACATAAAGACGTCTTTACACTGTTTGATCTGTGACTCAAACAATCATCACACCAAAGAGATGCAACAGAGAACCACTTTGGTTTTAGGAGTTCAACCTAAAACATGTTTGTTTCCAAATGTAAAATATTGAACATAAAAACATAAAATATATAAACAGGGATACGTTGAACCCTCAAACATATACAGGTAAGTAGACAATGGTGTCAGTGTTTATATCAGCTGAATTTCATCAGTAGATCAAAGGCTGTGCCTGAGCTGGAGAGCTGACACTACAGGGTGACGGATTCTTGTGGTTAGAGAATTGCTGAATTAATAAGACACCGGCTGAGACAGGTTCAGATGATTCCTCCACCTCTATTTCATCATTTCTTTTCTCACTACTGGGAATACTTGATTTGGTTGGGTGAGGGCCCTGTCTGAGTAGGGCCTGCAGAATGTGGGACAGCCACAAGTGTTGCCTGTGCTATTCTCACACAAGTTAGCATAGTGTAACTGCTTTGTGTTCTCATTTTCACAAAGTCCGATCACTACAGATGGATTAAATGAGCTAATATGTGTCTGCTCTTACACATTTAGAAAAAAATGTGACTGCTGTGTATTTGCTGTAACGTGTGCTTTGTGTGGACAGGCGTCGGAGATGGCGGCGTTCGTTCAGGCTAAGAGGGACCTCGGCTGTAAGGCCCCTCAGGTGACGGTGCTGGAGGAGGGCATCAACACTGAGAGCAGATGGGCCAAAGAGTTCTGGACCCTGCTGGGTGGAAAGACCAAATACAGAGGTACGTGCACACATTTTCATAAGTAAACACCAACACAGTCTCTGACATCTGTATCTCTAATAATACTGACTAGTACCAGTAGATATTCTGTCAAACTCTCCTTAGAGCACTTCTCTTATCCTCTTAAAGGATTATCTGTCTAACCACTGAGCCCCCACTCCACCACACACATGTGCTTACCCTGTTTTTGATTGTAGGGGCGGGAGAGCCAGAGGAGGATGAGCTGTACGAGAGTGGCGTGGTGGACTCTAATGGCGTGTACAGACTCCAGGGAGACAAGCTGGTGCCTCACGAAGACGCCTGGGCCTCTATCCCAAGTGTGTCCTTGCTCGACTCTAAAGAGGTGATGTCACTCATATGTCTGGGAAGTTCTGATAAGTGGAATAGAAACTCAGTCCATTTCATTCTCCTACAAGCCTTAAGTCTTTAAAAGCTTACAGGAAGCTGAAGATCTTTAGGACACGTCCATAAAAGTCAAGACAGAGATTTCAGTAAACACTTAACCAACGTCTCTCTCTCCTCCTTCCTCTTGCTGCTGTTGTCTCACACCAGGTGTTGGTGTTTGATTTTGGCAGCGAAGTGTACGTGTGGCACGGGAAAGATGTGCCCTTGAGCGACAGAAAAGTGGCCGTCAAACTAGGCAAACAGCTCTACAGCGGCAGCTACGATTACAGCCACTGCAGAGTCAACCCGCTGGATGCTTCCTGCACAGACCAGAACACGCCTCAGTGAGTGTGACATGTTAATCCTGTATTCTGTCCTCTGTGGGGTGCTTTTTAAATGCATGATGTGGTCATCTCACATTTAAAGCAGCTATAAATGGTTTAAGAAGTTTGGAGCTTCAGCAGCACACGTAGTTTAAAGAACAGCTTTATTGTTTGGTTAAGTAATAAAGCTGTTCTTTAAACTGCATGCGCAGCTGGAGCTTCAACCTCTTCAGACTCTTGTTCTTCTCTATGCACTTTGGAAGTAGGTGAAGTTGTGCCAGAAACCTCTATTGTCTGTTCAAGCGGAGAGCTATGTTAGATTTTTAGTTATATTGCAGCCCCTAGTGGTCTCACTGTGCATGTACAGCCACACAGAGAAGACACTAAAAATACTAAAGGTAACTTTCATGTGTGTGACATGTAGGAAAGGGGAAGGTCGTCCGAGCTGGGCTCTGTTTGGTCGTTTGTCAGAGCACAATGAGACGTCCCTGTTCAGAGAGAAGTTCCTGGACTGGGCTGAGAGGAAGAAAGAGGAAGCGGCTCAAGCTGAGGAAGTTAAGGTAGAGGAGATTTGTTTTGTTTGTTTGGGTTTGTTTTTTTGTTTTTTTTTTAAAGTAACAAATTTAAAGCTAATTAAAAGTGTCCTGGTTTGCTCAGAGCCCAGTCCACTCCACTGTGCGCGCCCCACTTGACTTGGAGCTCCACCCATGTGACGCTAAAGATCTGCTGAACAATGAGCCAGAGCCGGTGAAGACCATTCTGGAGGGCATCAATGTCCAGCGGGGTCACGGCCTGGTGAGGACGGAGGATGGGAGGCAGGCAGAGTTAGCAACCGTGGCCGTAGAGGCGTGGCACATAAGAGAGCACGGAGAGGAGGAAGTGCCTGAGGAAAGCCTGGGCCAGCTGCACGAGGGCGACGCCTACATCATCCGCTGGAAGTACTCTGTCACCACGCTCGGTGAGTCACATTTTGGCACAGCCTCAGAATAAATAGTGGAAGAAGATGCGAGCAAAAATAATAATAATAAATTTGTGTGGCTTCACATGCTTACCATGTTGGCACACATTCATCAGAACAGCATGTGAAGAAAAGCTGACTGTTATGTCACTGAAAGCCTGAACCGAATAAGCAGAAGGTTTTCTGTGCTCTGTTCTTCCAGTGGGGAAGCGGCAGAAACCTGGGGAGCTGAGCGCTGGAGGTCCTGGGAGAGAGAGGGCTGCGTATTTTTTCTGGCAGGGCCGCCACTCCAGCGCCAGTGAGAAAGGAACCTCCGCTCTCATGACGGTGGAGCTCGGAAGCCACAGGGGGTCACAGGTGAGTCACAGATGCACCAAAAATAACCACAATAAGTGTTAGAATCACAATCCCTGCTTGTTGAAAGTAAATTTAGATCCAGCTTTGTTCACCTTTTTCTTTGCGGGTGGCTCTCCAGGTGTTGGTGACTCAGGGAAAAGAACCTCCTTGCTTCCTGCAGCTCTTCCAGGGAGGTCTGATCATCCATAAGGGCAGCAGAGAGAACAACACCAACAACACAGGTAACCAAAAAAATGTCATGTTGAAACTTTGACTTGTTGTAAAAGATTAAAGCCTCACAATACTTCATAAACCGAATGAATTATTTAGGTGGTTCTGGTAGAAAACATGAAAGCATGCCACGTCTGTTTCACCTCTGCAGAAGCCTGGAGGTTGTTTTGTGTCCGTGGTGAGGCAGAGTCAGAGGCCTTGCTGGTGGAGGTGGACTGCCAGCATAGCAGTCTGCGCTCTCGTGGCAGCCTGGTGTTGCTTAATGCTGAGAAAGGCCAGCTCTACTTGTGGCACGGCTGCAAAGCTCATGCAAGCGCCAAGCAGGTGGCCAAAAGAGCAGTGGACAAACTAACCCAGAGGTAAGGCACAGGATGTGTAAATGTATGAATGGATGTTTGGCTGCGGCTGCGGATCAACACGTGTCTGTGTCTTCAAGGCATCCGTCAGAGTTAGGCCTGAGCCTCAGCAGCAGCGTGAGAGTGGAGGAGGTGGAGGAAGGATCTGAACCTGCGGAGTTTGTGAAGGCTCTGGGTCTGAAAGACAAGAAGGCCTACGACTGTATGCTGGATGGTACGGCCCAACATGCGCTGCTTAGCAACTATCCAGGTGTTTAGCAGAATGTAGATATGTAGATAGAGAGATAGTGTGTGTGTGTGTGTGTGTGTGTGTGTGTGTGTGTGTGTGTGTGTGTGTGTGTGTGTGTGTGTGTGTGTGTGTGTGTTGCAGATCCAGGAAAGTACAACCACACACCGCGGCTCTTCAGCTTAAGTGCGAGCTCCGGGGTGTTTGAAGGGGAGGAGGTGCTGTATCCCGCCAGGGTAGCAGAAGGAGTCATGGCGATGCCTTTCCTGCAGGAGAACCTCTACGCAGCACAACAACCAGGTAACACAAGCTGCGAGCAATGTCGCATTTCAGTTATTTCTACATTTCAGTTCTTAAAGAAAGTTTAAAGTTAGCGAAGCAAGTTCAGGCTTATCTTCAGCAAACATCTACAGATATGAAGAAAGATGGAATCAAGAGGAACGCCTGCTTATGCCACATGCATCACAAATATTTTGCAACAGTTCAAACGCAACACAAAAGTTCAATGTAATCATGTTATGGCTTGCTATCTTATCACATCACTATTTCTTCTTCAGCCTTGTTTCTGCTCGACAACCGTATGGAGGTGTATCTGTGGCAGGGCTGGCAGCCTGAAGACACACAGTGCACCGGATCTGCGAAAATGCGCTGGGACAGCGAGAGGAAGTGCGCCATGGAAACTGTGCTGCAGTACTGCAAAGGTCAGAGGTCACACACAAGCATTTTGAACATTTTATTTAAAGTTTTGCAATATTCTTCACAAATACTTCATCATCATTTTTAAATATAAGAAAAGAAGAGAAATCAAAGAGAGAGGCCATAAAAATCTTCAGATCACAGATTTCACTTTAACAGTCGAGTCATGCAGGAATGATTTTCGTAGTAACGTGTTTGTCTGAGTAATGTTGTTCTTATGTAAAGTCTCTAATATTCTGTACTTAAATGTCCAGTCTCTTTTTTGGCTTATGTTTTCCTTCTGTTTTTCAATACAACATTGACCTACAGAGAAGAATCCTCGGCGCCCCCCTCTGGCCTATTTGATCCTAGCAGGCTGTGAACCCCTGACCTTCACCAACATCTTCCCATACTGGGAGAAGGACCCCAATATCGCTTCAAAGGTGGGTGATGGCTTGTCTTTTACTGCAGTCTGTCTTATGAAGTGTTGGTGTCAGGGAGCTGTCACAGCTTGAACTGGAGATTATTTTGTCCTAAGCATCGCAGCAAGAGTGCAGTGCTGTTTTCTATCCTTTTATTCAGGTGTTATGTTTGATTAAATGTGTTGCAAAAAGACAGAGTTTGAGCTTAAATGTGGAAAAAAATAGAAAGTAGAGTATTTCTGCCTCTGTGTTCGCAGGCTGGGCTCTCCAAAAAAGTGATCTTGGTGAAAGAGGCCCTGTCCAAGCTCAGTAAGCAGCAGTACTCCATCGAGGAGCTGACCAGGAAACCGCTGCCAGAGGGAGTGGACCCTCTGCGTCTGGAGGATTACCTCTCAGACCAGGACTTCAAGGTAGGACTCGCTCCGTGGCCATTAGAATTATTTGTTACATTTAAATTCAGTAAATAAAGAAAAATGTTATAAATGCCGACATTTATTTTTCCGCTCACTTTTAATGTTTTATAGAAACTTCTTGAGATGAGTCGCGTTGAGTTCAACGCTCTGCCAAACTGGAAGCAAAAGAATCTGAAGAAAAGCAAGGGTCTGTTTTAAAACCGCATCGTTTTCTTCACGCATCTGTTGGGTCTTTTTTATTTTTAACGTGTTTTATTAAAAACAAACAGGCCTCATTTTGTAGAAAGACTTAGGAAAAGCAAATGTACAATTTTGTTCAAATGTTGATCTATTTTTAAAAAACAGTGCCATTTTCCCCCTTTATCAGTGAAATATTCTAGCCTATGTGCAATTGCTAACCTTTTTTTTTTTTAACCCTTGTATGGTGTTCGGGTCTGTGAGACCCATGTTCAGTTTTTTTCAAAAGAAAAATTAAACAATTAATTATTTTTTTCACGTGTAAATGTGTTGTGTCTTTCCACTCACTCCACTTGATTATAACTGATTTATTTATAACATTTTATATAAAAGAAAAACGAGAAGCACATTAATTCATAAATGTGATCTAACAAAGGTAAAGGGAAAAAATTAACCATGTTTGCTGTTCATATGTCTTGTAATTGGGATGAAGTAAACATCTGTTGAGTAATTTAACATAAAATTGTTTGATAGTGTTAATTTGGAAAGCCAAAACTCTAGCGGGTCCACCAGACCCATGAACACTGGCTGAGTAACAAAAATACGAACACCACACAAGGGTTAATAGAAATGTTTTGTTTTACATTTATCCTCATATTATAAATATGTAATATACCATAAATGTTTTTTATCAGTTTTATTTCTCATTTAAAACTGTGTTTGTTTATGAAAAAATGCCTGTGGTCTTTATACTTTGGGAATTTTATTTACTCCTTTTCTTTCTTTCTTTTTTTTTTTTTTTTTTTTTTGAAATGCGTCATGGAAAAGCCACCTCTGTGTTAAGAAAAACAATTGCACAGCAGAAATATGACATATCGACATATTTTGAGAACAGAGGAAGAAAAATTGAAGGTCTGTGCACAATTCCTGTAATCTATGATTCTCTGCTGCTCTTTAACCAGAGTGTTGATACAGACGTCTGATTCACACACAGAAAAATATTCAGTTTTTAGCATTTTTAAATTTGTGCAGATGCATGAGCAACAAAGCAATCTGCAAAACTCTCCCCCCAAAAATTTCCTCGTTGATCATTAATATCGATTAGTTTGTTCTTATAATTAACTGCCCCTCTGGTTATCTGGGACCAAATCTAAGCTTTGTCTCATTTATGTTTTTCTGTGTATGTGTGATTTTTTTTTTTTTTTTTTTTTTTTTTTTTTTTTTTGTGAGCAAGGGTGCAACTTTTAAAAGTATTAGGTGTGTGTTGTGAAGAGAGACTGAGAGAAACTGTGCTGCATAACTGCCTTTAATGCAAACGTACTCCCTGTAATGATATGATGGTATATACAGCATGCTGGTAGTAAAGCTGCCTGTCACGTCTGAACTAGAACACTCTCTGCATGGTGTTCACAATCATGCATTCATTATGTTGCAATATGCATCTTTTTTGTGATTAAATAAGATCTGTATGATTTGTTTGGGGCCAGCTTTTATTTTTTTTAGCACATAAAATAAAAGTTTGGTGGTTTGGAAATGAGATGCTCAGTATTCCCTTTTCAAATAAAATGTATTAAAAAAAATTATGTATTCTGATGTAATTATTCAGAGAGTATTGGGAATAATTTCATCATCACTCTCATTGTTAGCCTCATAAACAAAAGTAGATAGAGAGATAGATATAGAGGGGAAACTGCACAATCCAGTGATAATACGATGAGACGCTTCGAGCAGAGGCTCCAGCCGTCCATTCCAACACAAACACAAAGTATCACTCATAATTCAACAATAAAATAGCTTCATGTTGTGGCCATCACATAGTGATTCAGGATCTGAAAGTGAACAGATTTAACGTACATCATGCTTTGACAGGTTTATCATTTTCATTTCACACGTAAAACAGATTCATTCCAACCAGCTCTCATTCCCAACGTGTAAAATATCGACTTGTCACAATCGTCTGTATTTTACGCGTCAGGATGAGAACGTGTCGTAGGTAAACCTATTCATCTGCTAGTCAGGAAATCACATGGCAGCTACTCGGTGCTTCTAGGTATGTAGATGTGATGTGGTCAGGATGATCTGTTGACTTTAAAATGTTGGAAGCCAGAGGGGCTCCTCTGAGTATTTCAGAAACTGCTGATCTACTGATCACATAATCTCTGTAGTTTACAGAGAATGGTCCGAGAAAGAGAAAATATCCAGTGAGTGGCAGTTCTCTGGGCAAAAATGGGTTCCAATGAGGGCAACAGTAACTAACCAGTTGTTACAACCAAGGTGTGCAGAAAAGCATCTCTGAAGCCTTAACGTGTCAAACCATGAAGCAGATGAGCTGCAGCAGCAGAAGACCAGACTGTCAGCTAAGAACAGGAAAGTAAGACTAAACACTCAAGGTCAGCACATTTGGACAACATATGGTTGGGAAAACATTGCCTGGTGTGATGAGTCTCAATTTCTGCTGCAACATTTGGATTGTAGGGTCAGAATGGACCCATCCTGCCATATAGCCAGGCTGGTGGTGGTGTAATGATATTGGGAATATGTTCTTGGCACTTTTTGGGGGTATTGTTGCTGACCATTTCCATCTCTGACCAAAATATATCCAGTATCTGATGGCTGCCTACAGCAGGATAACTCACCATCTTACAAAGCTTATATAATCTCAGACTGTTTTCTTGAACATGACCATGAGTTCACTGTACTCAAATGGCCTCCACAGTCACCAAATCTCAATCTAATAGAGCACCTTTGGGATGTCGTGGAAGAGAAGTATGAGGTGCCGTAAGGGACATTATTACTGAAACGCTCTCACACACACTACTGAAATTTTAGCTCTCACACACACTACTGAAACGCTCTCACACACACTACTGAAACTTTAGCTCTCACACACACTACTGAAACGCTCTCACACACACTACTGAAACGCTCTCACACACACTACTGAAATTTTAGCTCTCACACACACAACTGAAACGCTCTCACACACACTACTGAAATTTTAGCTCTCACACACACTACTGAAACGCTCTCACACACACTACTGAAATTTTAGCTCTCACACACACAACTGAAACGCTCTCTCACACACTACTGAAACGCTCTCACACACACAACTGAAACGCTCTCACACACACTACTGAAACGCTCTCACACACACTACTGAAACGCTCTCACACACACAACTGAAACGCTCTCACACACACTACTGAAATTTTAGCTCTCACACACACAACTGAAACGCTCTCACACACACAACTGAAACGCTCTCTCACACACAACTGAAACGCTCTCACACACACTACTGAAACGCTCTCACACACACTACTGAAACGCTCTCACACACACTACTGAAACGCTCTCACACACACTACTGAAATTTTAGCTCTCACACACACTACTGAAACGCTCTCACACACACAACTGAAACGCTCTCACACACACTACTGAAATTTTAGCTCTCACACACACTACTGAAATTTTAGCTCTCACACACACAACTGAAACGCTCTCACACACACTACTGAAACGCTCTCACACACACTACTGAAATGCTCAGCTCTCACACACACTACTGAAATGCTCTCACACACACTACTGAAACGCTCTCACACACACAACTGAAACGCTCTCACACACACTACTGAAATTTTAGCTCTCACACACACAACTGAAACGCTCTCACACACACTACTGAAATTTTAGCTCTCACACACACAACTGAAACGCTCTCTCACACACAACTGAAACGCTCTCACACACACTACTGAAACGCTCTCACACACACTACTGAAACGCTCTCACACACACTACTGAAACGCTCTCACACACACAACTGAAACGCTCTCACACACACTACTGAAATTTTAGCTCTCACACACACTACTGAAACGCTCTCACACACACAACTGAAACGCTCTCACACACACTACTGAAATTTTAGCTCTCACACACACTACTGAAATTTTAGCTCTCACACACACAACTGAAACGCTCTCACACACACTACTGAAATTTTAGCTCTCACACACACAACTGAAACGCTCTCACACACACTACTGAAATTTTAGCTCTCACACACACTACTGAAACGCTCTCACACACACTACTGAAACGCTCTCACACACACTACTGAAATGCTCAGCTCTCACACACACTACTGAAATGCTCTCACACACACTACTGAAACGCTCTCACACACACAACTGAAACGCTCTCACACACACTACTGAAATTTTAGCTCTCACACACACAACTGAAACGCTCTCACACACACTACTGAAATTTTAGCTCTCACACACACAACTGAAACGCTCTCACACACACTACTGAAACGCTCTCACACACACTACTGAAATTTTAGCTCTCACACACACTACTGAAACGCTCTCACACACACTACTGAAACGCTCTCACACACACTACTGAAATTTTAGCTCTCACACACACTACTGAAACGCTCTCACACACACTACTGAAACGCTCTCACACACACACTACTGAAATTTTAGCTCTCACACACACTACTGAAACGCTCTCACACACACTACTGAAATTTTAGCTCTCACACACACTACTGAAATTTTAGCTCTCACACACACTACTGAAACGCTCCCACACACACTACTGAAATTTTAGCTCTCACACACACTACTGAAACGCTCTCACACACACTACTGAAATTTTAGCTCTCACACACACTACTGAAACCAGAGGCATTTCCGCTGAACAGGAAGTTGTTTCCTGACAAGGAAACTGATGGAAAAAGTGGTATATTTCAAAACACTACAAGGATTTCTACTCAGCAACCTGCTAGTACAGCAGTCCCCAACCTTTTTTGCGCCACGTAAACGATATAAAAATAAAAAAACGATAAATACCATGAAAACCATAAATAGAAATGTGTTCGAATTTTTGTGGAGGAATAAAACCCATTACATAGAAAGATCTCAGCTTGTGAAGGGATACAATAAAGGTGGTATCAAAACTCCAGAATTGGAATTTATGGTTGGCACCCTTAGAATTAAATGGTTAAAATCTTGTCTGTCACAGCCAGACTCTACTTAGCCCCACATCCCATGATTCTTGTTTAATAAAATAGTATACAGGATTAGACTTTATTTTGAAATGTGATTTTGCGGCAAATAAAATCCCCATAAAGATATCAAACTTTCCAAAACAGACGTTGCATTTTTGGGAAAATGAGATGTACCCACAACTTCTCCCCATAATTCAACCTTATGGAATAATAGGGTAATAACACTTAATCAAAAATCTATTTTCAAGAGTGACTGGTTTGAACAAAAATATTATATTCATAACAGATTTGTTGGATGATAACGGTGTCATTCTAAGTTACACAGACTTTTCAGAAAAATATTGTCTAAACTGTTCTCAAAGAGAATATAACAAATTTTGTGAACTGGTCCCACTGCCTCTGCTTCATTTGATTAAAATTTTTATGATATACAATAATTTCTCATCAGTGCTCCCAAATTTATTGCTAGGGCAATGTCAGCTGTTTGATAAAAATGCAATAAGAAATTTGTTAGTAGTTTCTTCAAAGACAAAATATTTCATAGTTACAACAGAATGGTTACATGGCATGGTTCTAATTTAGTTATTTCATATACACTGGATAAAGCATACTAAAAATTTATGAAATAGCCTATTCTACCTAAAGTTAAAGAAACACACTTTAAACAAAACTAATACTGTGGCAGAATTTCTAAAAAAAGAGATTTGGCTTTGAGGTGGATCAGTGTTCTTTTTGTACTGATGAAAATGAAACCCTAGAACATCTTTTTTTTTCTATGCCCTATCACACAATGTATTTGGTGCAACTTAAAAAAATTGGATTTCCCTAAATATTAATGATGTGCCACTGTTTGAATTACATCATAATTTTTTTTATATGGATCATCTAGCATTGGATGTCTCAGACATTATTAACATCATCATACTTTTGAGTAAATATCATATCCATTGTGCTAAATGGAGGAACGCTAAGCCTTCTCTCCCTGGTTTTATTGATGATTTTAAGATATTTTTCTTTGCTAAAAAAAAGACAAAAAGCACATATGCCAAAAAAATAACCAGGATAATGCACGTCTCCCGCTATTCTAAATTTTGACTTATGCTGAGGCTAATATATTGTTAAGTAATGCAGCTGTCTCACTAAGGTCCAGAATCGATTTGTTCCAGGATTCGATTCAATTCAATTCGATTTGATTATGGGGAATTTTGACAGTCAGAAATATTATAATTCAGATCAGTACATTTACATATTTTTGTATTTAAAAAAAGGAAGCTGACACACGCAAGACTTTATCAAAGGTGTGAGCATCACAGCAGATGCCTTTGTGTCAAAGTAGCTGAAGATAAAACACATAAAAACATGAAGGTGGTTTTCCTGACCTGGGATTTTATAAAAAATATTCTGCAGTACATCAAAAACGAAAGAAAACCATTAATCAACATATGAACGTTACCTCTGACGTTACAGCGGTTTTATTAGAGACACGGCTAACGTTTTGCATTTTGCATAATTTTAAAAAGTTTAAATTTATTCAGTATTGAACGGCAGAAATTAGGTTTTCTTTTCGGAAGTATGTAAAATGAAGAAAAAAAAAAAAAACAGCGGCCAACTGCGCTGTAAACAACAGTAGACTTGTGCCTAACAAGCAAGCGAATAATGCAGAAAACAGATTTTTAGACGGGAAACTGTTCTTGAAGTACAGAGAGAGAGAAAGAGAGAGAGAGGGCTGTGCATGACGTGCGATTTTATCGTGGTGGAAGCAAAACAGTGAGGGAATTCATGACGATGTTTATGTGAAGCGCAGTTTGGATCTTCTTTTGCTGCTGGTTCAGTCAATATTGTTTGGAGAGAGATCAAACTAACAGCTTTAGAATCGGCGCAAAAACGGCGTGAAAACAAAGCGCGGACCTGCCGACAGATCAGAGTCAGCGAGCTGTCGGCTTTCAGCCCTGACCGTGTCCGTGCTGTCGGGTGAGAAAGGCGACATCTCACTGATTCTGATCCGCGGGTCCGCGCTGTGTGTTTACGTCTTTGTGCAGAAGCCGTGTACCTGCTCTCATTTACTGTCTTAGCTGTTTGGTGGTTGTTGAAATTTTGTGAGGTTTCACCAGAGATTCTGGCATTTCGGGCAAAATAAATTTATATTAAAAAATCGATTCAGGATTTTAATGAATCGATTTCACGTTATCCAAGCCAGAATCGATTTTAATCAATAAATCGATTATAAAAACCCACCCCTAACTAACAGGTTGCTGAGTAGACATCTGTGTAGTGGTTTGTTTGAAATCTAACACTTTTTCCTTCAGTTTCCTTGTCAAGAATTAACTTCCTGTTCAACTGAAATGCCTTCCTGTTCAACTGAAACACCTTCCTGTTCAACTGAAACACCTTCCTGTTTAACTGAAATGCCTTCCTGTTCACTGAAATGACTTGGTTTTTCAGTAGTGTGTGTGAGAGCGTTTCAGTAGTGTGTGTGAGAGCGTTTCAGTAGTGTGTGTGAGAGCTAAAATTTCAGTAGTGTGTGTGAGAGCGTTTCAGTTGTGTGTGTGAGAGCGTTTCAGTAGTGTGTGTGAGAGCTAAAATTTCAGTAGTGTGCGTGAGAGCGTTTCAGTAGTGTGTGTGAGAGCGTTTCAGTAGTGTGTGTGAGAGCGTTTCAGTAGTGTGTGTGAGAGCGTTTCAGTAGTGTGTGTGAGAGCTAAAATTTCAGTAGTGTGTGTGAGAGCGTTTCAGTAGTGTGTGTGAGAGCGTTTCAGTAGTGTGTGTGAGAGCTAAAATTTCAGTAGTGTGTGTGAGAGCGTTTCAGTAGTGTGTGTGAGAGCGTTTCAGTAGTGTGTGTGAGAGCGTTTCAGTTGTGTGTGTGAGAGCTAAAATTTCAGTAGTGTGTGTGAGAGCGTTTCAGTTGTGTGTGTGAGAGCGTTTCAGTTGTGTGTGTGAGAGCATTTCAGTAGTGTGTGTGAGAGCGTTTCAGTAGTGTGTGTGTGAGAACGTTTCAGTTGTGTGTGTGAGAGCATTTCAGTAGTGTGTGTGAGAGCGTTTCAGTTGTGTGTGTGAGAGCATTTCAGTAGTGTGTGTGAGAGCGTTTCAGTAGTGTGTGTGAGAACGTTTCAGTAGTGTGTGTGAGAGCGTTTCAGTAGTGTGTGTGAGAGCTAAAATTTCAGTAGTGTGTGTGAGAGCGTTTCAGTAGTGTGTGTGAGAGCATTTCAGTAGTGTGTGTGAGAGCGTTTCAGTAGTGTGTGTGAGAGCGTTTCAGTAGTGTGTGTGAGAGCATTTCAGTTGTGTGTGTGAGAGCGTTTCAGTTGTGTGTGTGAGAGCGTTTCAGTAGTGTGTGTGAGAGCTAAAATTTCAGTAGTGTGTGTGAGAGCGTTTCAGTTGTGTGTGTGAGAGCGTTTCAGTTGTGTGTGTGAGAGCTAAAGTTTCAGTAGTGTGTGTGAGAGCGTTTCAGTTGTGTGTGTGAGAGTGTTTCAGTTGTGTGTGTGAGAGCTAAAATTTCAGTAGTGTGTGTGAGAGCGTTTCAGTTGTGTGTGTGAGAGTGTTTCAGTAGTGTGTGTGAGAGTGTTTCAGTAGTGTGTGTGTGAGAGCGTTTCAGTTGTGTGTGTGTGAGAGTGTTTCAGTTGTGTGTGTGAGAGCGTTTCAGTTGTGTGTGTGAGAGCATTTCAGTAGTGTGTGTGAGAGCGTTTCAGTAGTGTGTGTGAGAGCGTTTCAGTAGTGTGTGTGAGAGCGTTTCAGTAGTGTGTGTGAGAGCGTTTCAGTAGTGTGTGTGAGAGCATTTCAGTAGTGTGTGTGAGAGCGTTTCAGTAGTGTGTGTGAGAGCATTTCAGTTGTGTGTGTGAGAGCGTTTCAGTTGTGTGTGTGAGAGCGTTTCAGTAGTGTGTGTGAGAGCTAAAATTTCAGTAGTGTGTGTGAGAGCGTTTCAGTTGTGTGTGTGAGAGCGTTTCAGTTGTGTGTGTGAGAGCTAAAGTTTCAGTAGTGTGTGTGAGAGCGTTTCAGTTGTGTGTGTGAGAGTGTTTCAGTTGTGTGTGTGAGAGCTAAAATTTCAGTAGTGTGTGTGAGAGCGTTTCAGTTGTGTGTGTGAGAGTGTTTCAGTAGTGTGTGTGTGAGAGCTAAAATTTCAGTAGTGTGTGTGAGAGCGTTTCAGTAGTGTGTGTGAGAGCGTTTCAGTAGTGTGTGTGAGAACGTTTCAGTAGTGTGTGTGAGAGCGTTTCAGTAGTGTGTGTGAGAGCTAAAATTTCAGTAGTGTATGTGAGAACGTTTCAGTAGTGTGTGTGAGAGCGTTTCAGTAGTGTGTGTGAGAGCGTTTCAGTAGTGTGTGTGAGAGCTAAAATTTCAGTAGTGTGTGTGAGAGCGTTTCAGTAGTGTGTGTGAGAGCGTTTCAGTTGTGTGTGTGAGAGCTAAAATTTCAGTAGTGTGTGTGAGAGCGTTTCAGTAGTGTGTGTGAGAACGTTTCAGTAGTGTGTGTGAGAGCGTTTCAGTAGTGTGTGTGAGAGCGTTTCAGTTGTGTGTGTGAGAGCTAAAATTTCAGTAGTGTGTGTGAGAGCGTTTCAGTAGTGTGTGTGAGAGCGTTTCAGTTGTGTGTGTGAGAGCTAAAATTTCAGTAGTGTGTGTGAGAGCGTTTCAGTAGTGTGTGTGAGAGCGTTTCAGTAGTGTGTGTGAGAGCTAAAATTTCAGTAGTGTGTGTGAGAGCGTTTCAGTAGTGTGTGTGAGAGCGTTTCAGTAGTGTGTGTGAGAGCTAAAATTTCAGTAGTGTGTGTGAGAGCTAAAATTTCAGTAGTGTGTGTGAGAGCGTTTCAGTTGTTTGTGTGAGAGCGTTTCAGTAATAATGTCCCTTACGGCACCTCATAGAGAAGAGTGAGGTCATGGATGTGCAGTCAACAAATTTGCAGCAACTGTGTGATGCTATCATGTCAATATGTTAGTCATTAAACAAAACACTATTAAACAAAAATGTTAATTTAATAGATTCTTATTTTTAAAACCACTATACTGATGTCCAGAGACCTGTCTGTTCTGACACGCCTTTGCAATCTGCAGTTTTTAGAAGTGACCAGAAGAGGGTGCTGTCTGTCTGGCCAACCTTCACTCCTGTTTAAACACTGTGTTTTCTCCCCCCTACAAATCTCTCCAGCCTTTTCGTTCATAAATATTTAAAAGCTGACGAGCAGAACAAGAAACTTTAAAAACAAACTTGCCAGATGAAAGTTTCATTTGTAGGCGGATGTTCTGGAAATTTCTTCAACACCATGTCAACAGCAGTCATGAATATTTGTCATGCCTGCCTGCCTGACTCATGCATTGGAATAGCTGTTTTGGACAACACCTGCTCATTTAGGATGCAGTACATCTGTGCCTCACACTCTCAGGGTCACTGACAAGCAAAACAAACCCAGATAGATGTGCACCATATGGATTACACACTCACCACCTCATCGCTTATCTACATTCTCATTTCATATAGACGCCAACAAGAATGCGGCAGTAAAGCTTTCTCTACAACAGATTACAGAATGCTGTCATTGCTCCTCCAACAGCAGAGAGATGAGAGGCCGGTGGGTTTATTTATCATAAACTGTGGCTTGCATTAATCACCTGCATCGTTCTGCCTTCTGGCTCAGGTGCCACAGCAGCCCACGATGTGGCTGACATGCAGACAAACAAAGCCGATGCTAATACAAAGCAGATTAGCTTGACTAATGATGTCCTGGATGTTAGATGACGGAGCTGGGCCTCAGCTGGAAAAACATGAACTAAACTCAGTCTGAAGAAGAAATTAAGAATTAAGAAAATTTAAGAGTTCTTACTTTACACCCCGAGTTTGTACATATACAATGTGCAAGTGACTAGAAACAAATACTCCTCTGTCGACGTTTGTTGCCCATCCAGTTCATAAGGACACACCCAGCTAGGTTATGCAGGAAGATGCAGCTAGTACATGTTTAACTTAGCTTAGCTTATCTTAGCTCAAACACTTGTTTAAAGTGTTATAGCCTACCTCCAATTAAAGATATTGTAATTTTCCTACAAGCACTTGTAAGCTCACTGGTTAGCAATAAGTTCTAAACTAAACTTAAGCGCAGGAATGAAACATTCCCAGATTATATCTTGGGCCTGGATGAGGAACGCCCTGGAGTTTTAGCTAGTTGCCGTCAGCTGCTTCCAACCAAGAAACTGCTCTAATCTCAGTTTATAATTTTTTTTAAAATCTGATAAATGTCATATTTAACCAAATTACTGACAAACAGTTGAACTATGTTAAATAACTGGCTGTTGGACAGAGCCTTAAAATATATGCTTACTTTCATTGTTTTGTTGTTATATTTTTGTAAAGTAGCTTTGAATCAAAAATTCAAACCAATCCTATTTTAATTTTTTGTCTTAAAAAGTGGATAAATAAAAACAGTTGAGACTATGTGTAACACTACAATTTTACCAGTATTTTTTTTTTTTTTACTTTTGCCACTGCCAGACTGGATTTTTTGTGTTATTTGTTGCATTTTTACCTCAGCCATTCAAATTGCTAACGCTATCCTTGTGATCAGTTCCCAAGTGAACGCAGAGCTCTGTGTTCCAATTGCAAGACTTACAAAGGATACAAAAATAGCCTCAGCGTATTTTTTTTCTCATTTTAGTTTGTTTACCTTTTATGCTGAAAGATGGGATGAAGTCATAATTGCTCTGCACGAGCTGAGAACATCAATATAACAGGCTATCAAAAGAAAAAACACTCCACCAAAAGTCTTCCCAGGAGACATTTTAGAAGAACTGATTGTGTGTGATGAGCCAATCAATCCTCATATGCTGTGGACTGTATGTTTACACTCTGGCTTTTTAGAGGCTTTCTTATACTATCATGCATATCATTTGAAGCATCAGATAGCAGCCCCTTATGGACAAGACAAGTGAGTTCTTCAGATTTTAATAACTCACAAAACAGTTCTATCTGGCTCATTTGAAAGGAGAAAAAAAAAGAAAGAAAGAAAAAAAAATCTTGTTTGTATGTGAGAAATCCAACGCTTTGAAAAATTCATTGTCACTCTGAGTGCAGCAGCCAATATCAAAGTGAAAGAAACCTGCAATAACCTTGGAAGTGCCTGTGTGTGTGTGTGTGTGTGTGTGTGTGTGTGTGTGTGTGTGTGTGTGTGTGTGTGTGTGTGTGTGTCGATGTGTGTGTGTGTGTGTGTCGATGTGTGTGCGCACAACTGGTAGGAATAGAGGTGATAATGCTGCTAATCAATGTTGCTCCCTGGCTTCTCTCCCAGCAGTGCTCTGTCTTTGGATTTCTGCTACTGAGATTAAATTTAGTAACTTCTCTGAGACTGCTGGAGAGCTGCAGGATTAATGTACGGAGCTGTCTAATTCATTCTCCTCACAATATGCTTTGATCTATGAGGTATGACTCATATTAAAACACCTCGAACCATTTCAGATTAGTCTGAAAGTTTTTCAAGACATTGAATTTTATCTTACAGTGATTGTTATGCATCACATGTCTATTAAAGGGAATATTAACAAAAGAAATATGAATAAAAATCTGCTGTCTCTTTTCTAGTCAGTGTCATCAGAGTAGTTTCTTTTAGTTTCCATGAAACTGCAGAAAGGAGAATCAGAAGCCACTGATCCTGTGGAAACCTTCAGTTCCTCTGGAATCTCGGGTATAACCCAAACAGTTGGCGAAAAATGTGTTGTTGGTTGCTCAGTGGAATCACAAAGAGGGTGTCCTTGTGATTACAGTCACACTGATACAGAGACTAGTCTGCAACTGTCTGGCAACCACTTGGCAACCACTGGTCAGTAAAAAATTTGTATTCCCCCTGGCAACTATGTTGTACGGCCAGTTGCTGGCAGTCAGTACCACAAAACCAATTGCAAAATGGAATTTCTTTATGCACTGAAAAACTACAGGGTTTTTCGTCACTGCTTCGTTTTTGGTTTTTTGGGTTGTTGTTTTTTTCAGACTCGTACCCAGAGGTCAGACCAGGCATAACCAGGCTGCTGCATTTCAGCCTTGGGTAATACAGACACCAGCTCAACCAGTGAACTAAACTGGTGCCCTCATGGCCACCAGTTTGCATGGAAGATGGCGATTTGTCTGCAAACATCAAATACATGCCAAGCAATAGTAAAAATGTGAAATGCACCATGCAAATTGGAAATAAAGAACTTTTACTTTGAAGGTGAACTTTATTCGTTTCCTGTTTGCAGCACATTTTTTCAATCTTAAATGGTAAATGGCCTGTATTTGTATAGCTCTTTTACTTAGTCCCTAAGGACCCCAAAGCGCTTTACACTACACAATCTTCAATGCAGCTCAGAGATTAAATGGCGAGCGTTCGCAGATAAGTTGGCTATTGGCAACCATGGAAATCTGCTAGTGACTAAAACAATCACAAGGAGGGTTTTTTGCACCTTGTGATAGCTAGCAGTGTGTTGCAATCACTTGCCAACCAGTTGAGGATTGCATATTTTTGCCAGAGTGTCACTGACCAGTCTGTAGGCCTGCTTAAATGTTGCTTTATAGCAATCATTTTTCCAGCAACTGCCATTACAGCAACCACTTGGGTACTGGCTGCAACTACTCAGTTTTCCCTCCTGATTGTTGATTGCCAGATGGTCACAGACCAGCTGTGTTATGAGACCTTATTTATATTATCATATACTGCCACCATAGTTGTCACACATGCAAAATAGCAGAGGAAGTTAACGTCACATAATAAGTGGTCACATGTCCACAAAATATCTAAAGATGCTCAGACGTACTTAAATGATGTGCAAGCATTACAGTGAAAAGCCAAGTTAATCCAAAAGAGTCAGTCTTCTTAAACTTGCTTGTAGCTACTGAATCATTTTGCATATGTTTGCCTGCAGAGTTGCTGCGTAGGTGTTTCATTTCTGTCATCTCCAAAAGTCTGCCTGTGTTGATCCGTGCAGTTGCTCATTATGGTGACATTACAACAGAGATAAGTGTGATACAGAAGTTAGAGCTTCGCCTCACATATATACATACGGTATATTGTATCTTCTTTGCATTATAAAAATTTTCTCCATTTCTCTCGTTTTTTCTAAACATATTGCCAAGGCGAATAGATTTTTAAAAAGAAACTTCCAAACATTTCAGAGGAGCTCAGACAAATCCCTCCACGGCTTTAGATTAAATTTTAGGCTTCTCCCAACCTCTCAAAAGTACAGAACTTTTGGCATTAGATTATCAAGCAGCTCAAACTTCACAAGGCTAATAGCATCCAGTCGTTTCCATCGTCAGGAGGAGGGCAAAGTAGAATTAAAGGAGAAGAAATCATGGCTGTCTTGCTTTGGATATGATGCATAAAGCTGCTCTGGTGGTCAGGGCTGGCCTAAATGGAATTCTCTTCTCTTTCCAGCAGATGGATTGAGCAGCAAGACGATGATAAAGAGGCCAGAGTGATGTATGAGAGAGAGAGGAAGATCTTTTCAATCAATCTGTCATCTGCAGTTCCTGTATCATCTGTGGGAAACGGCACTGATGTCATGGTCGATAGAGGCAGGCTTTTGTCGCTGGTAAATGTGTGTGTGTGTGTGTGCGCGTGCGTTTGGGTGTTTGCATTTAAATGGCATGCAGTACCTGCTATTTTCAGATGGGAATATGGGACTGAGAACGTATAGGGGTTTTTTGTTTTGTTTTTATGGTGAAAGTTGGAGTTTGGGTCCCTGTGCTTACGTGTGTGTGTAAGTGTGTTCAGATGCATTGTGTTAAAGTTAAGTAGGCAAACTGTCACCATCTGCTGCCTGGAAATACCCGCTGACATTTTACATCACACAATATAAATGCTCACTTCAGCGGTTGGCTCAGTGGAAGCAGCTCTACTAATCCCAAACATGTGAGTGTGTGTGTGTGTGAGATGTGCAAGTTGTTGTTTTTTTGTCTTCTTTCTGTTTAAACGACTACGATTTGAATAAACCAAAGCAGCACTTTTAACATCTCCTTTTTAAACAGTTTTTAGATCCCGTTTTCAGCCAACGAGCTGACGTTAAAAAAACAAACTTTAATATAATGCTCTGAATTGAAAACAGTACAGGCACTTTTAAATGCTAAAATATTTCAGTTCTTTATTTTGTTTTTGTCCATCCTACACACATTTCAGGCAGAAATCAAACATCTGGTGCTCTTGTTTCTGATTTGGTGCGTCAGTTTTCGTGGACAGAAGGATTTAAAAGCACACATGACCTTATTGTCTATGCTGATTTAAAAGGCCCTTATTCAGAGACACTAGCACAAGAAAAACTTGCAGGTCACTAAAAGATGTCCAGTAGAAGAAGTGGCAGGGTCGAGGCTGTACAGCTTCTTGTTCCAGCCTTGAAAATAATGGAGCTCATAAAAAGAACCTAAAATCACATATGCACTGCAGAAGGGTTTAAAAAACTTTTTTTTTTCTCTGGTTGGCATATTATTTCCTTCATTGAGGACAACAAAGCCATAGAGCCTTAGTTGAAAATTACTGGTGTGATGTGCATATTGCTAAAAGACTGCTGAAAGAACAGCTTTCTGTGGTTTACAGTGGAATGAGTAGAAAATGTGAACAGATTATGTGGGAGACTGACTCAGTAGAGAAGAAAGCAGCCGGCTGCGTTTTAATATCCATGATCATGCTTAGTGGAAGTCGTAGTTTATCCATTTAGGGATGGTAGTGTTCGTCAGACAGACGCCACTTTTCTTCATCCTGAAACATCACAGGTTTTTAGCTGGATTGGGAAAATGTCCCCAGAGGAATCGGGAGCATCTGATCCCAAATCATCAACACATGATATGATGTTAGAACCACCAGGGATCAAAATTTACTGTTTACTGTGTGAAGCCCTGACTTTCCCTCAAGAATTACCATAAAATTACTGGTTTGTTTGTTACAGTTGCCTGTGGTCTTCTCCTCCTTCAGGATCAGGATGCAGTTTGTGACAGGGGCGACTGCCAGGTGCTGCTTACATCAACTTTATTCCTTGGCTTTCAAATATTTTGGATCATTTTGGAACAAAAACAGGTAAATGATCTGCTGACACCAGCTCTAAGAAGGAAACACGGGTGCATTCTTTCACATCCCGCTGAAGGCAGCATTCGGCACTCTTCACTTTGATTTAGCAGCTGTAATTACATTTTGGTGCTCGTTTCATTTTTCTAAAGCGGAGAAATGATGAAAACAGTCAAAGTTCTGGGAACCTTCAACCCCTCAACCTCCCATCTTGTGGCATCCCCCACAGCGTTGTTTTTTGTAGCTGTTTCCTTCGTTGCCAAGTTTCTAAAACAGCGGTTTTAAATTTGGTGAAGGAGTAACACCACCGACCAGCCAATCAGTGGCATGCAGTCTGCTGATGTCACATTTTTGGATCTCCTCGGATCGCTTGGAAGCCGGGTGGAGTAGGTACCAAAACAGTAGCTGGTACCAGGAACTAGCAACAGCTATTCCGCATTCAGTATGTGGAAAAGTCTGGCACAATTTTCATTTCAAAATGTAAGTTTCTCTAACGCTGGTTAATGACTCAGTGCTTGTCAAAATAATGACATCACCACCGGTTCAGTCTTACTTCATGCCTAACTCTAGCATGCTAACATTCTAAACATAGTTATACTTGTAAAGTAACATTGTTTAGCTTTGATATTATTAGCACTGTGGCAAAGAGCTGCTTATCTTTTTAACTGACAATGACAACAACCATTGTCATCAACATGCACACATTTAAGGCTTAATTCCCCTACAAATGTATTTGTATTTTATCTGAAATTACTATATTTAACTACAAAGCCTTACCAATAGGTACATTCAAAAAATGGGGTAACAATTCAGCCTTTTATAGGAAGAAAAAAGTAATATTTTATAGAAAAAATGACGCAGGAAGTAACTTAAATAAGTGTGTAACTGTGGGTAATTTAGCAGCAATTCCTGAAGTTATGTGGTACTTCAAATTACACAGTACTATTATTTATGCAGTTCTTAAAATTACTTACAATCTATTTTTTCTTCCTTTTTGTGAAAACCTGAATTGTTATTATAGTGTATCTGCTGGGAAATATGTAGGAAAATGCATGATTACATGATGTCATTCATTTCTGTTCATTTCAGGTAACATTCCTTGAAATTCCCTTTAATTCTCTGAGATTTCTACAGGAGTCCTGGGCTATATAATAAAGTTCTATCAAACATTTCAACACAGTAAATGTAGGCTAATGCAAGAATAAATAAAAGCACTGTCTAAAAACAATCCTGTGACTGTAACTATGGAAAATCACAAGGGTGACAATCAAAACCTCAGTTACTATAATGTAAGACGTGTTACTATAATGTATGTCTGACACCAATAGAAACAGACAGTCTGCTGTCACTGAGCTTCGCTAATCTCAGAGGTTCAAAGCAGGCTGAGAAAAATGTGAAATTAATACAGTTCTTCCCAGGCCAACACGTCTCTGTGGGGTTTTAATATGAAAAGACGGCTTTGTAATTAAACCACAACCTCCGTACGATGTTGGGTCTTGCCTATCCTTGTTCTGTCTGTAGATTTATGTGCTTGATATTTCTAATTCTCACTAAGCACACCTGGGTCTTTGGCACAGCTAAACGGGGTTGTCCACTGTTTCTTACTGAGTGACCTTCAGCGTGGCAGAGGAAACTGAATTATTTCTGTGAGGGCGCCGTCGCTGTCCTGCTATCATTTCGTCTTTCTTACTCACTGTCACTCCCCTCATCCTGAAGTGCCTCTCTGCTTGCTGTTTATTACATGAACTGTTTTACTGCAAAATAACAGTTTTCTGCACCGTGTCACCCACTCCTCAACCCGAGCAAACGCTCTCAGAAGCAATCATGTAAAATGAAAAGTGTTTAATTTTTGTGCATGGCAGCATCATCCACTTTGCTCATCATCCCTCTGTCTGTTTTGTGCCTATGATGTCACATATCTTAAAATTTGGGATAAAAAAAACTAATTAAAATGATAATTACAGCCTGCACTGCTTATCTTAGCTTAACTTAAAAACTGAAAACAGCAAGCCTGACTGTTCGGTGCCAAGGTGTGTGTCAGACTGCTTCTTGAGCAGAGGTGGCGATAACCTGTTATCAGGTGGGTCACAGCTCTTGCAATTATTGTCAAATAGGTGAATTTTCTTAACCTGTTTTCAGTCTAATGCTAAGTTGAATGATTTATTTAGGCTATCAGCTAACTCACAAGAAGAAGTAGTGTTGAAGTATACTAAATAATATAGCCTAATTGACTGATTTGTATACATGACTGACTTAAATGAGCATTTCATTTAATCTGATCTGCACTTCAAAACACTCTAAACTTTTTTTCCTTTTTCATGGATTTTTACACACAAACAAAATTGTGGGTTTCTCATTTGAAGCTGCTGAGGGTTTGGTGACAGCTTGTTTATTAAATATAATAAAATCAGTGTAAAATGAGGACAGATGCATATAAAATCTGTGTGTGTGTGTGTGTGTGTGTGTGTGTGTGTGTGTGTGTGTGTGTGTGTGTGTGTGTGTGTGTGTGTGTTTAGTATGTAGTCATCTATTTTGTAGGTAAGCGCTTTGATGTTTCTTCCTACATTAGCCTTATTTTCCAGTATCTCTTACAGCAGACTTCCTAATTATCTGTATCAACAGTATGCACACCTTTATATCCCTCCTGTGGTTTTATACAAATGCCCATGCAGATGCTGTGAAATTGCCTTTACAGTTCTGTTTACCTTCGCCTGTGTGGTTCACTACCTGCACACAGTTACACTCGTGTACTGAAACAGAAACTTTCATGCTGCTACAACTCAACCCAGTCGTATCTAACGTTTTACATATCAGGAAATAATAAAACATTTTCTGGTCTTTACCAGGTGCTAAAATGATTTAAGTCCAAGCTCAGATGAACAGCAACACATGAGATATTACATAGTGTCATTATTTATTTATTAAAAGCCAAGTAGTGTGTGTAAACACAAGCACACCTCATAGTAGCTTGTAGAACCGGTCTCTTCAGGTCCCGCCACAGACTGAGGGCTGGACTTTGACCGGGCCGTTGCAGCACATTGATTCTTTTCTTTTTCAGCCATTCTGTTGTAGATTTGTTGCTGTGCTCGGGATCATTGTCCTGTTGCATGACCCACTTTGTGCCAAGCTTCAGCTGTCAGACAGATGGCCTCACATTTGACTCTAGAAGGACAGACGAGAAGTCTTGCAGTTTGTTCGGATGCAACTTTGTAAACCTAAGCTGTGCTGCCATGTTGTTTTTTTTTAGAGAGAAGATGCTTTCTCCTGGCGGCCCTTCCAAACAAGCCACACTTGTTCAGTGTTTTTCTAATTGTGATTCAGATTCTCTGAATATTGCATGGGCCTAACTTGTGTGAGTGAACGGGAACACTGATACCTGCCTTGAATGTTTTCAGCTTGTGAATAATGTTTCTCACTGTAGAATGATGGAATTGGATTATTTGGAAATGTCCTTGTAACCTTTTACAGATTGGCATGCAGCAGCAGTTTCTTCTCTACGATCATTTGTGATGTCTTTCCTTTTTGGCATTGTGTTAACACACACCCGTATGCTCCAAACCAGCAAACAGCCCAAAAAAATCTCCTTTCACAGAGGTGCTCACGTCTCCTACTTACCCTCATCTTAACTCCTATGGAGGCAGTAAGGATGCATGATTTTAAAATAAGTAAAGACTCGGTGTCTGAGCTTGTGCTGGAATAATTGTAAGACCTGCTGAGAATAAGATGATTTTTTATTGATATGTAAAACATTAGAAATGAAAGAGGGCGTATTTTCTTTTATCTGAGCTATATGAGTTTCAGCATCCCTGCAGGTGTTTCACAGTGCATCAGCCAGATTATGTGTATCATTTCCAAAAGTGTTTTTCTCTGGTATCCGTTCTTCCTCCCTCTCATTTCCCCACCACCTCATCTTCCCCCACCCGATCCATTTTTTTTCAATCTTTGTATATCTATTCTCTCTCTCTCTTTGCCTCTCACTTTCTCTCTCAATCTGTCAGCCTCCATCTTCTTTTCTTTTGCCCTCCATGCTCGCCTTCTCCATCTCCTCTGAATCTTTAACAATCAGCGGCAGCAACAGTTGAAAACTATTTTCTAGCTCCATGCCAAACCCCAGCATCTGAACTTTAAGATCAGAGAAAAAAACATAATGTAGCCTTGATTTCTTGATTTCTTACACCTCTGACAAAGAGTCTTACCCTGGATAGGAGGACTTTAGTCTCATTTGTGCAGCATAAAGGCCTCGGGTTTCTCTTGAGACACTGGATTTTGTTAACTGGGTGCATGAGTTCTTTGTTGCTTGATCAAGAAACAAAGATTAGCGTCTGACGCTAAATCAGACGCTAATCTGATTTACCGTCAAAAACTGCTCTATAATTGCCTCGAATGGGTTCCCTTAACAGACTTATCCCATTTGTGAAAAATGTGTTTGAAAGTGTCACAGGCTGTAGAAGTGGGGGTGAAAAAAAAAAGAAGAAATCATTGTTTAATTGCACGCTTCTGATGAGGATCACAGCGCGATTTAAAATGATAGCAGCTCTGTAATTGTGATGAATGAGGTGTCACAGTGTGTAACAGTGAAGCATTAAGCTCTGTGTTAATTGGCACGACTGACATTACCCGACTGAAGGATAATGGATCCTTTCTGAGCTCGTGAGGAAGTGTTGAGCTCAAGCAATCAACTCAAATCCCCCAACATATCAGTGCACACGGGTAGCAGGCGAAATCGCAAAATATTTAACACACTGTACACACACACAGAAGCAGGCTGAATGCATTCTTTCCTAATCTTTGTTCATCTTCACATATCTGCAGAACATGGATACAGTAAAGTGTTTCCTCAGACAAGCACATCACAAACTTTAATGACATCAAAGAGCCAGCCCTTGCTCTCAGCTCAAAACCTTTTGTTTATTTCCTCTGCTGTACTTCAGCTTTCCCCCGAGTGTAATTTTCTGCAAGCGGCGTGACGTCTTGGCTCTCGCGTCTCTGCTTTTATTTGTAACGCCGACTACTCATGTTTAAGCAGGGAATGTGAAGGTGAGACGTCTGCAAGATGATTTAGATTTTTCATTATTTGCTTTCTCTTTAATATCTACAAATGTTCAGGGAGATTTGCTTTGGCAGAATCCTCTATTGTGTTATATATCACAGTGATGTAATAAATGTGATACAACGGCGACAATTTGGTACGAGAAAAAACTCAATTTCAGCTCCGGCGAGCCAGTTGGTATTCTCTGTGGTGCTGCTGTGTTTCCTCTTCCTCACTTTGTCCCACCCTCGCGGTGTTCATTACAACCCTTTGCTATTGTAAACCTGGTTAGATTCACAGCACTCAAAAGTACAGGGTTCTTTGAATGCATCATAAAGAAATTTCCTGTTCATCAGCGTGTGTTGTGTGGGCTGGAGGCCTTATTTGCTTCCATTTAGTCGGCTACGGCCAATCTCCTTTCGGAACCTAGTGGGTTAGTGAGTGCGAATCGGAGTAGCCTTGTGGTGATTCTACACTGGAAGGCCCTAGACCCATACAATGTAAGTGTTACACTCCACGGAAAGTTTTCCTTCCCCACGAATTGGACAACCCGTGCTTCCCTTCGCTCTCCCCGCTCGTACTCCTGTTTTTCGGCCCCACCTGAGCTGCAGGTGATGCCTCCAGGGCAAACCCGGAAATTAAACTACCAGATGAGGGCTGTAAGTATTACACTTGGGGCCAGTAGGGTGGATCACTTTATTGGGATAGAGGGACACACGTCCAGGTTACACTATCGAAGAAGTTTATTGCAGGCAAATATATTACAGTCATACCTCTGTTTCCACCTGCCAGCGTACATTTCCCATAATAGCACCTCCTTACTTTGACATGTTTGTGAAATAATCTGTGCTGTGACCTCTCCTGACAAGAGGTTATGACCAAAACCATTTCCTGCTGTTTCACAGCCTCCCTGGTGATTTCTACTCCTGCTGCCTGGGTGCATTTTTTTCGTTACACATGGCCCTGATCCATCTCAGCCTGACCCCAAGGTCGACCTGTAATTCTGGGGCAGAGATTTCACGATGTGGGAAGAAGGCTATTCTGTGAGTTTGTGACATGTCAGTGCAAAGGGTTAAAACATAAGTCTGTTTGATCCTGGACACAAAAACCCCACCCATTTTACTCCACTTCCTGTTTTCATTTACATCAACAAAACACATTTCATTGGATTGGTCTTGTAATTAGGGATTCCTGCCCATGTGCAAACAATCAAAGGTTGGAAAAGTCCATCTGAATCACTTTGCTGGTCACACTTGAAACACAGATTTAATCCCACAATGACTCAGCAGCACTTTATAATACGGCCTGTATGTAGGGTTGCAAGACCCCTGAATTTAAATTAAATTACAATGTAATTATATCTATCTACAATTAGTTAAAGATATATGCACTAGAATAAAGGGGTAGCAACTTAAGTTTTGAAAGGGAAAAATCATTATACTATAAGTAAAATTAAACAGTTTGCAGGTAATTTTGAATAAATCACAAGTAATTTTAAGTATTGTAGAACCTCATTTAATTTACAGGAAAGTATACAGTACATATATTATTATGTAAGTATTTTAGGTATTTCCTTTTGATCTTTGAACAGTAATTGTGAAAGAAAATTTAAGTTAGACTTTACTCCATTGTTATAAAATCACATAGACCTGAGAAATGTGATAGTGTTTATTTTTTCATGTACGTTAGTAAGAGAGAACAGTATACATACACATCAACATAATTAATATTAAATAAAAATGCAAAAAGGCTAGATAAATCCACTCAATAATATGGCCCGCCCCCCGAAATGTACAGCGTCTTTATCATGTAAGATTATATATAAGTTAACATGAAACTGCACACTAATTAAACATTTTTGAACAGTACTTAAATCTACTTACGGTATAAACATTTCTGTTTCCTGTAAAAAACAGAGTTGTTACCCCCTTTTTCTTGTGTGTCTACTTTTTATTATTTATAGGCAACTATAATTTAATCACAGTTTTGAATGAAATACATTGAAATACGGCCTGTTAACCTTCTTAACACATCTGCCAAACCAGCTCCATACTGACAGCAGGAGCTAAATAAATTATGTACATAAAACAAGAGTATGTACAAATTTGTGCCTTGTTAAAATAGTTAGTAGTTAGTATAGTTAGTATACACTGCCATCAATTTGAATTCAAATGAATAAAGTCCAGCCCGGAGCACTCCTGCACAGACCCTGGAAGCCAAAGACAGCAAGGTCTGAAACTATGAAATGTATGGTCTCAGCAAGTGGAGCCCCATCATCCATCTTTTATATACATTATAGGGCACACACATGCATGCATATGGGCATTTATCTATTATGAATACATGTATCCAACCTTTTTCCTAAGAGCAGTGCAGCAACAACAAAAAAAGTTTTCCCGTTATTAAATTATTGGCTGTATTGGAGCAGCAGTGAGTTTCTGCTGAGCAGGAAAAACTCCCTTTTAAAAGGAAAAAACCTTCAGCAGAACCAGGCTCAGGGAGGGGCAGCCAATCACTGCAATTGGTTAGAGGTCGGGGAAAGAGCGCAGAGGGAGAACGGACAAAGTGCAAACTATTGGAGAGACAGCCGGACTTTTTTCCTTCCTGTCACCTCTGGCATTGCCATGTTACACTGTGGATGATGATAAAAATGAATAAACAGACAAAATAAAAGAAAAAGAAAACTACAATGGTGCTATTCAATAAGGCAAATTTTGGTGTTGATCTGATACCTATTAAATATAGGGCTGATACTGCCACTACCAATACCGATACTGAGAGTTTTTAACCCACAAAGGCAGCTTATGAAGAGGAGAGCAGTGCGTCATGATCCATGAGATGAACCATGATCAATTTGCAAATTCTGAATACATTTTAATGTCCACTAAATCACATAACAGCATTGGTATTGATACTATTGCTATTTGGTTCTATCTGCCCAACTTTAAAATACAAACAGGAGGAGCCTATAGATTTTAAAGAGCTTGTATGGGAGTTTAATGATGAAGCCTTCCCAGGTGTAGCACACTGAGCAATGACAAACTGACGCTGACATTATCACTGTCAGTTGTGTCCTTTGGTTTTTGTAGAGATTAGATAAATGGAACAGAGCCTGTTAATTTGTTACCTGTAAGATTTTGTAACCTCGTAACATGCTTCAGGTATAACATATATCCAATTCAGTCCGTCCAAATCTGGTTTTGAAATCTCCTCAAACAGTTAATGCGATTTCTGTCAAGGTATAAATTTTACTTACTTAGTCTTGAACAAATGTGTTATATTTGGCAATTGTGTAAACAGAGTTGATCCAATAAATGTCACCTGCTCATGCGTCAAATGCGCTCGTGCTGGATAAAACTGACAGCTCTCCTGGACACCTCGTCCCCTGCGGTTAGCTACTGATCCAGCCATGGGAGGTTCACTCCTCCATTAATACTGTACATGTAACACATGCACACCACATGCTCCACACTTCACTGCACACTTCACGTCCTGTGTGGTTCTCAACCTACCCACTCCGTGCTGAGATGTACACACATGACACACATGCACACCCCCACATTCACTTACACTACTTACTAACACACTTGGTTATACATGCAGAGATGCTGGTTGACACAACACATGTGTTTACTGCCCTGAAATAGAGAATGGCTTCAGCATTCATGCAGCAGGTGCTGCAGGATTCACTGTCTGAAGATTCACTGCTGTACGCTTCTGGGACTCAGTGCTGCTATGCTACAATGGCTCTGCAGTGCGGCTGGGATAGTTGGAGTCTAAAATACAACGCTGTTCATTCCATCTGCATATGACACAGAAGATAAATACACACCTTTAATGGAAATCTAACAAAATAAGGTACTGAGGTGTTGTTTCCAAATGAAATATATGATCTTGGCAGGTATTAAAACTTGGTAAAAACATATGTTACATCCTTTCTTGTTTTCTATTTAGCATTTCATCTGCCTTTGTTCATTTGAGGTTGTGTTTACCTAATTCTAAGACGTGCTTAGGGCCAGATAATTTTTCATTATAGCCTCATGTGCAAAACCTTAGAACTGAACAGATAATAGGTTATTTTTATTATGTATTTTATGCTTTGATTATTTCCTCACTATCACAGTACTCCATACAAACTGGGGGCTACTGGAGATCAGTTATTAGTGTCACATAGCTAGAATTAATCAAACCCTTTTTTATTGTTGCATTTCTTTCCACTTTTTCCTAGTCCTATATTTACTATTTAATTTTTATCTATTTAGCAGACAGCTGTATCCTCTTTATGAATGGCATGGTTTTTGAGATATGTATTGTTTATTGTTGGTTAGTAGATGCTAAATGTTAGATGAACTAACAGTGTCTTTATCAGTACTCTGTTGGGCATTTTCCCCCATAAATGATCTTTTAGATATGTATGAGGAACATTAAAAACACAGATAGACACACACATACACATACATACCCAGCACGCCCCTTCGGGTGGTTTATCCTTCAAGCTCAGGTCCTCTACCAGAGGCCTGGGAGCTTGAGGGTCCTGCGCAGTATCTTAGCTGTTCCCAGGACTGCGCTCTTCTGGACAGAGATCTCCGATGTTGTTCCCGGGATCTGCTGGAGCCACTCGCCTAGCTTGGGAGTCACCGCACCTAGTGCTCCGATTACCACGGGGACCACCGTTACCTTCACCCTCCACATCTTCTCGAGCTCTTCTCTGAGCCCTTGGTATTTCTCGAGCTTCTCGTGTTCCTTCTTCCTGATTTTGCCATCATTCAGGACCGCTATGTGCTATGGGCTTGAAGATGGTCTCTAGTGTTGTACGCCACATCCCCACTGAGTTCCTGATGAAGGCTCTTAGGGTCCTGTTGATCTTGTATAGTTCTAGGGATTCCAGGATCCATATGTGGGGCATTGAGTTATAGGCCTTCTTGTGATCAATCCAGGCAGTGCACAGGTTTGTCAGTCTGGTCTTGCAGTCTCAGCTGATTGTTCCCCACGCACGGGGCGATCCACGTTAACTCGCTAACAGAGATTTGTCATTTTAACGAGATTAACGCTGACTGTACTAATACATAAATTTATATACAGATATAAATTTGTTTGATCAGGCTTTAACAAACTTCACTTTACTTAAGCCTGTGACTAAATGTCAAAGCAAGTTAAGAACTAAAAATTATAATAATTTAGTCTTTTTAAACCACAGCTAAAATGATAATAATTTTTTAAAAAGTGAATAAGTTACTGTGCTGCACATGCATTGGCAGGAAGACAGGAGAAAGCATCTGGCCTCCATAAAGAGCTTTGTCCAGAGTTTGTTGAACGTCAACAATGTTTTGTATGAGAATTTTTTTTCGTTGTATCATGGTTTATACATTTGGTACTAAGGAAAAAAGAACCTCAGTTCAACCCTGAGAGCAGACAAAAATCTCTCTAGGGTTGTGCCAGGAAGAGCATCCAGCATAAAACTCTGCCATATCAAAACATGCTGTGACCCTTTGCAAATAACGTAGCAGTCAAAAGTATCTGTACTTTATTTCTCGAGAGAAGCGAACACTGAATTCCACCATTAGTACCTCATTCAACCTGCGAACCATGGTGGTGTTGATGTCATGGTCTGAGCCTGTTTTGCTTCATATATAGGGCGACCATTTCTGATGAAGCAATGAATTATACCAGCAAATGGGTGCGTGTTGTCACAAAGGTGTTAAAGTGTTGACCCAGAAAACCCCAAACTGCTCCCAATGCATCCATCAGAGTGTGAATATGTGCATGTGTGATAGCTGGAAAGCATTTAAAGGCGTAGAGTAAAACTTGCGTAGTAAAGTGCTTTGAGTGCTCAGTTTGAAACACACTACACTGTACAAGCACCAGTCCATTTACCAAATTCTATGGGAAAATGTCAGAGCACCTATCAGTGAACTGAGTCCTGAAGAAATTGTCATGTGGTGGAATATCAGGAGACAAAACAAATGAGCTTAAACTACTTTAGGTTGATGTCCAGGGCTGGCAACAATTATTTATTAAATCTTATTTAATTAATTGCTGAAAAAAACGGTTAAAATGTTTTGAACACAGATATGTATCTTTATATCATTTTTCCAATAAATAATATTTTGACTTTCAGCTTTCAAGATCTAACTTATCATCACCAAAAAAATTCATTACAAATGTGTCATATGTTTTATTAAAGGTGCAGCTGTAGCTCAGTAGGCAGAGCAGGTTGCCTGCTAATTGGAAGGTTGGTGTTTTGATCAAGTCCATGTGACAAAGTGTCCTGGGGCAAGATGCTAACCCCCCAGTATTACGAAGTGGCTGATCAACTCTGTCGTGTCTGTCGTGCATTGAGTGTGCAGACTTACAAGAACATTATCAGTATAAGACTCCATTCCCATATTGATCCATGAGACATCCTCATAGTCCTGCATCTTGCATGAATGTGTCACATGTGTCACTTACAGTCCTGGCTTTATGAACCCCTCCATGAACAGGGACATGGGTTAAAAATCAGACTGTGTGGTGGGAGTGAAACCCATGATGAATAGCTCGGATGTAAAATGCAGAAGCTTTCTTTTTTTTCTTTTTTGAACTACTGACTCAGTGAAGAGGAGCACGCAGAGTATCAGAGCATGAGTCTGTCCATGTGAATATACGTGTGGACGTGAATGTGTGTGTGCGTCATGTGTCTACCAGATGGAGCTCTTGACAGTGAACAGTTTGGGGGTGAGGGGGGGAGAGCGACAGAGGCGACATTGAAATGATGTCACTCAGTTCTCTTCCTGTGTCTCTATAATTAAATAAACTCTCTCTCCCTGTCTGCTCCATAGCCCGCTCTCTCCCTCTGTCTCACTCTAATTCCATCAGATCCGGATCCCTTTGCGTACATTGCAGGGGCAGGAGATGTGTGTGTGTGTGTGTGTGTGTGTGTGTGTGTGTGCGTGCGTGCGTGCGTGCGTGCGTGCGTGCGTGTGTGTGTGTGTGTGTATATGTGTATGTGTGTTAGGAGCACATGGGGTTAAACATGCGGATAAGACAGCGAGTGCAGTAAATTCACGGCCTTCTCCGTTTGACAAATGACTCTGTCAGCCTCTGGAAGGGCAGCGGCCCCTCCATCGACCCTCAAGGTGCCCTTCCACACATTCATCTGCCACTGCCAGGATCTAAAGCGCAAGTGCAATAAAGTTTGCGAGAGGATCTGCGGCCTCTGGGGATCACAGTTAACACATTTCATTGTATCCTGCAATGCAGTGCATCCACCTTCCTCAGGGTTAGCTGCAGTGGGAATTAAACTATCAAAAGGGCTAATTTTATGCTGACTTATACAAGATGATTCGTTAAGAGGGAGCACTGAGTCGACAGAGGTTGTGCAAATTCGCCGGGCGTTAAAGCTCTGAGCAGCATTGTTTAAGGTTTGTCCACATGCAACCTTCAGTGTTTAGGCTAGAGAAAATGTATTTTAACATATCATCCAGGGTAGCAATGTGCAGAAATATTCACACAATGACGTCTAGAAACAGAATGATGCTGAAGATAGATAGTGACGTGAAGCTGATTGGACGGACACATGGACATCACTGGTGATGAAAACTGGAGGTGAAAGGGGAGAGCACCGCATCAATATGACACTGAAATGACAGCTGACAGCAGCAGAGAAAGCAACCTAATGACTGGGTGTGAGACACGGGTTATGGTAAAATCTGACAGAAGTCCCCTGCTTGGGTAATGTGATGAGATGGACACAAAGGGAGAGGCAGAAGAAGGGCATAGCTAACAGGAGAACACAATTATCTTCCTTACTGTAATTTTTTACTTAGATTTATGTTACAGAAGAGGAGATGATGCCCACACCTTCTGATAATTTTATTTGTAGTGACTCAGGATCACTTAAAGTCAGGCAAGAGTGTGCAGTTGCATAAGGTCACTTTACCCTTGAGTCTTTATGAGCTATATCTTTATAGCTCCTTTTAGACATAGGATACATAACATTGTTAGCATCATTGGCACAGGTCACTTTTATATTACTGTCTCTCACAGCTCCTGATTCAACCAAGCTGCTGTCCTGAAATTAACATTTGTATGATTTCCCCCAGGGTAAATACTGCTTCAGCCAATCAGTGTTTTTAATGTCATCACAGAGAGTCCCTGCTGTCATTAAACAAAAACTACAGAAACTTAAGGACAGCATGAGGGTTTAGGATTTACTTATTGGTTTACACCTCTCTGCTACTGCAGCTTTGTTGTTATTATCATGACATGATGATATTAAAATGTTCTTAGGCCCAGTAATATCAATGAACGTCTCCATTTTGAAACATAGTACGAGCAGGAATTACAAAATGGACTTAATGCGTTTTATTTAATTTCACCCAAAACAAATGACTAAGCCTATTAGCTCAGTAGGAAAGTGTTTGGAGAGGACTAGTCACAAAAACTGCTTTGCCAGTATAACATCAGGCCAGTTAAAATTCCGAGACATTGATCTGGTCGGTCAGGTAGCAGATGGGGGTGCTGATCAGTTTCAGCTGCTTCAGTGTTGATGACAGTGATAGTGACAGTGAGACAACCCCCCAAACAGGAAACATTTTACAGGTGGAGGCCACTGAGTTGGGCCAGTGTCCTTACTCGTAGTGTGAGGCGATACATGGACCCTACAGAGGTTGCACAGGTATCCAGAATGGTACATGTGCATACCTTTGTGAGAAGGTTTGCTGTGTCTTCCAACATAGTCTCAAGAACATGCAGCAGATTCAAGGAGACAGGCAGTTGCTCTAGGAGGGCTGGAGAAGGCCGTGGAAGGTACTCAACTCATCTGGAGGACCAGTCTCTGCTCTTTTGTACAAGGATGCTGATTGCTAGAGCTACCAAAGGACTTCCATGAGCCCAATGGTGTAAATGTCTATGGTCAAACAATCAGAAACAGACTTCATTAGGGGCTACTGTCCTCTAGTGTGCCCTGTGCTCACTACCTGGCACCATGGAGTCTGATTGGCATGTGGCAGGTGTGGAAGAGTCTGGAAAAGCCAAGGAGAAAATTATGCTGCCTGTAACATCATTCAGCATGACCGATTTGGCAGGGGTTCAGTGATGGTCTGTGGAGGCATATCCATGCGGAGCACCAACAGGCCTTTACAGGCAACAGCAACATGACTGCCATTAGCTATCAGAATGAAATCCTTGATCCCACTGCCAAATTCTAGGCTGGGTTGTGGGTTCCTGCACACAATTCCTGGCCTTAAGTGGTGAGAATATGCAGTAAGTTCCTGCATGATGAATGAACTGATACCATTTTCTGGCCCCTAGCACACCTGACAAAAATCCAGCAGGACACCTTTGACATTTTGATTCAATCTATCTAATGCCGACCATGTCAGTTTTTTACTTTGACTCTCGTGATGTCTTTAAATTCATCCCTCTGCAGTTGATAGTTTTTCTTTCCATCAAACGATGTGGCATACTGTCTGTGAAGGTTCTCAGTCATCCAGGTTATCGTAGTCTAAGGAGCTTGGAAAGAAAAGGACTTCTTTGAGTTGCTTGAAGACGTTTCACCTCTCATCCATGAAGCTTCTTCAGTTCTAAGGTAAATGGTGGACAGTCCCAGATTTAAGCCCTATGGGAGTTTCCTCCAAGAGGGACATGGACGTCCTACCTAATCACATGAGCCAAGGTGTGAAAACGGGTGTAGGTGACAATCAGCCAAGGTTTCGGGTGTCATGGTCCTGGGCCATGTGGGCCCAGTATTCTTAGTTCCTTGTATTTTTGTATTTCGTTCCTTATTTAGGCCATGTTTTCTGAGTTGCCCTGTTGTGTTGTTCCCTAAGTGTTTTCCCTTCATGGCTTTTACCCCCTGTGTGCCCCTCTGTGTATCTGTGAGCCCTCGTCTCTCCTTATGTTTTATTCCATGTTTCCCCTGCCCATTATGTCTAAGTTCTCCCCGTGCTCTCTCTCCCCCCTGTGTGCCCTCTATGTATTTATGAGCCCTCGTCTCCCTTTGTGGTTGTTTCATGTTTCCCCAGCCCGTTATGTCTGTGTTTTCCCCGTGCTCTCTCTCCTCCTGTCTGAACCTCTGTGCCTGTACATGTCATGTTCAGTTCACCCCGCCCTGTCTCGTTATGATTATCAGTGTCACCTGTGTTCCCCGTGTGTGCCCACTTTCCTCGTTTACCCTCTGTGTATTTCTGTCTGAGTCTCCCTCTGTTCGGCGTCGCGTTCTCCCTCATGCCGTGTGTGGTTCTCCCCGTGTCTTCCGGTATATGTTACTTTAGCTTTTCCCAGTTTAGTGTAGTTTTGCATTGCTTTTGTATCATCGTTATTGTTTATCACCTGTCAGCAATAAAGCTGCATTTTGAGTTTATCCCCCGTGTCTGTGAGTTTGCAATTTGGGTCCTCATCCTGCCTGCCACACGGCCGAATCATGACAGAAGAACGCGACCACAACATGGACCCAGCAGTTCACAACCCCTCCGCGGACCTCCAGGACGACGCGACCATGTCGGACTCAGCGGACATTTCAGAGGAGGTAGGGGAGGAGCTGAACCGGCTCTGCCGCATTATGGATCGCATCATCGGATGCGCGGATCCAAGTGTGGTTTCCACAGGATTGGCGGCCGTGGACGCCGTTTTGTTGCGGGAGCCACGGTTGCGACAGCTCCCCCACCTCGTCGAGGCGTTTGACTCCCTGGGCCCCCTTAAGGAGGAGCTTCGTGCCCGTGCGCTGGCCCAGAGGGTCCTGAATGCCGCCTCAGCACCCACACCTCCGTCCCGTGAACGGGTGTCATCGCCGCTGTCTCATGAGCCAGTAGCGGTCAGAGTTGGAACGGTGAGGCTCGCCACAGACACACCTTCCGCCCGCACCCCGCCGGCTTCCGCGTCTTCACCGCGGTCTGGCCGCACGGCGTGGCGCACAGAGACAACGGAAGCCATAGACTTTGGCGAGGAAGAGCGGCAGCAGGTGTTACGGACTTATCGGGAGGACGAGCTCCGGCGGAAACCCTGGCTCATCCCGGAGGAGGACCTCTCACCTGCTGCACAGCCTACCAGCCGCTCGCCGTCTCCGATCCGCTTAGGCTATTTTTCGCCTGTCTCATTTCTGGCAAGGATGGGGGCGGACGACGGGGAACTCACCACTACGTCACCCTCTGTGTTGGCGCCATCAGCGCCCATCGCGCCAGCTTCCTCTGCTCGAAGGAGGCGGCGCGCCCGCCGCCATAAACCGGACAATGCTAAAACTACAAAACATGAAGTGGACGGCGGGTTCATTTTTGATAGAGCTATTTTTGTCGACCCTGAGCCTGCTCCTTTTCCTGCTCGTGTTTCTCCTCCCAGGCCAGTTCAGTTAGCTCCCTCGCAGCCACCCTCAGTTCAGTTAGCTCCCTCGCAGCCACCCTCAGTTCAGTTAGCTCCCTCGCAGCCACCCTCAGTTCAGTTAACTCCCTCGCAGCCACCCTCAGTTCAGTTAGCTCCCTCGCAGCCACCCTCAGTTCAGTTAGCTCCCTCGCAGCCACCCTCAGTTCAGTTAGCTCCCTCGCAGCCACCCTCAGTTCAGTTAGCTCCCTCGCAGCCACCCTCAGTTCAGTTAGCTCCCTCGCAGCCACTCTCAGTTCAGTTAGCTCCCTCGCAGCCACTCTCAGTTCAGTTAGCTCCCTCGCATCCACCCTCAGTTCAGTTAGCTCCCTCGCAGCCACCCTCAGTTCAGTCTCCAGTGTCACCCCCAGTTCAGTCTCCAGTAGCTCCAGTGCCGCCTGTAGCGCAGGCCCCAGTAGCTCCAGTGCCGCCTGTAGCGCAGGCCCCAGTAGCTCCAGTGCCGCCTGTAGCGCAGGCCCCAGTAGCTCCAGTGCCGCCTGTAGCGCAGGCCCCAGTAGCTCCAGTGCCTCCTGTAGCCCAGTCCCCAGTAGCTCCTGTAGCCCAGTCCCCGATAGCAGTATGGTCCGCTGGTCAGCTTAACATTCAGCCAGGGGTCCCAAATCTCCCTGGCTCTGCATCAGCTCCTGCTGGGAGCTCGGATGAGCTCATCCAGGACTCCGCGGCTCCCACGCCGCCATCTACCTCATCCGCTGGAGGGTCCGAGGGGCCCGTTCAGCCTCCTGTCTCCGCTGGAGGGTCCGAGGGGCCCGTTCAGCCTCCTGTCTCCGCTGGAGGGTCCGAGGGGCCCGTTCAGCCACCAGCTGCTCCACCGGCAGCCTCGTCCACGTTTGCTGCAGCTCTAGCGTCTTCGTCTTCGCCTGGCCCGGCTTCATCTTCGCCTGGCCCGGCTTCAGCCTCGCCTGCCGCAGCCTCCGAGTCTTCAGCCTCGCCTGCCGCAGCCTCCGAGTCTTCAGCCTCGTCTGCTGCGGCCTCAGCCTGTGCTTCGTCTGCTGCGGCCTCAGCCTGTGCTTCGTCTGCTGCGGCCTCAGCCTCAGAGTCTTCGTCTGCTGCGGCCTCAGCCTCAGAGTCTTCGTCTGCTGCGGCCTCAGCCTCAGAGTCTTCGTCTGCTGCGGCCTCAGAGTCTTCGTCTGCTGCGGCCTCAGCCTCAGAGTCTTCGTCCTCGTCTGGCCCAGCCTCAGAGTCTTCGTCCTCGTCTGGCCCAGCCTCAGAGTCTTCGTCCTCATCTGGCCCAGCTCCAACTTTGGCTTCTGCTCCTCCTGGTCCAGCCTCAGCCTCTGCAGCGACGCCTGGTCCGGCCCCCGCATCGCCATCGGCTGGTCCTGCCTCGTCTGGTCCTGCCTCGACTGGTCCTGTGCCCACCAGGCCATGGCCAGCACGCCTGAGACTGGAGAGCCGCCGCTGCCTTCCGCGCGGTCGGCCCCCTGAACTGCTCCGTCGTCTCCTTCGTCGCCGCCGCTGCCTTCCGCGCAGCCGGCCTCTTGAACTGCTCCGTCGTCTCCTTCGTCGCCGCCGCTGCCTTCCGCGCGGCCGGCCTCCGGACCAGCTCTGCCACCTGTGCCACCCGCCTGGTCGGCCCCCCGACCGTGTGACCCGTGAACTCTTGTGCCTGTGGGCTCTGGGTCGGCCCCCTGAACTTTATTTTGACTATGGTCATGTGCTCCCGTGTTTTCTGTTGTTTGTTTTGTTTCCCGTTCTGGTCCCTCCGTCCTGGTCCCCCGCCTCCCGCCCTGGGTGGGTTGTTTTCTGTTTTTGTTTTTGTTTCTCGGGTTTGGGCTGTCGGGAGCCAGCCCTTTAGGGGGGGGTGATGTCATGGTCCTGGGCCATGTGGGCCCAGTATTCTTAGTTCCTTGTATTTTTGTATTTCGTTCCTTATTTAGGCCATGTTTTCTGAGTTGCCCTGTTGTGTTGTTCCCTAAGTGTTTTCCCTTCATGGCTTTTACCCCCTGTGTGCCCCTCTGTGTATCTGTGAGCCCTCGTCTCTCCTTATGTTTTATTCCATGTTTCCCCTGCCCATTATGTCTAAGTTCTCCCCGTGCTCTCTCTCCCCCCTGTGTGCCCTCTATGTATTTATGAGCCCTCGTCTCCCTTTGTGGTTGTTTCATGTTTCCCCAGCCCGTTATGTCTGTGTTTTCCCCGTGCTCTCTCTCCTCCTGTCTGAACCTCTGTGCCTGTACATGTCATGTTCAGTTCACCCCGCCCTGTCTCGTTATGATTATCAGTGTCACCTGTGTTCCCCGTGTGTGCCCACTTTCCTCGTTTACCCTCTGTGTATTTCTGTCTGAGTCTCCCTCTGTTCGGCGTCGCGTTCTCCCTCATGCCGTGTGTGGTTCTCCCCGTGTCTTCCGGTATATGTTACTTTAGCTTTTCCCAGTTTAGTGTAGTTTTGCATTGCTTTTGTATCATCGTTATTGTTTATCACCTGTCAGCAATAAAGCTGCATTTTGAGTTTATCCCCCGTGTCTGTGAGTTTGCAATTTGGGTCCTCATCCTGCCTGCCACACGGCCGAATCATGACATCGGGAGAATCCGCTGTGATACCTAGCCCCACCATATAGCCCACCAAGTCTTGTCTTCTATGTTGTGCCATGCGTTTATGAAGTGGCTGATTGGTCTCTCCAATGTAGAGGTCTGAGCATTCTTTGCTACACTGTACAGCATACACTATGTTGCTAAGGTTGTGTTTTGGAGTTCTGTCTGACTGACTGTCAGATGTAGATTACTGTTACTAAAAGCTTACTGTCGTTCAGCCTGAAATGACAGTATAGCAAAAAATATAAAATTACAGTGAAGTTACTGTAAATAGTTTTTTGCAGTAACTTTATTGGCAGCTAGCAGCCAGTGAATACTCTAAAATTGACAGTAACCCGTTTACAGTGTTTCTGTGATGTTAACAAGTCATCTGTGGTACTGGACACACTGCTGCTCTGCTAGGTTGGATAACTTAGGCCAGGGCTGCCCAATCCCAGTCCTCGAGAGCTACTATCCTGCAGCTTTTAGATGCATCCCTACTCCAACACAGCTGAATCAAATGAATGGCTTGTTATCAGGCCTTTGCCAAACACGATGGCATGCTGAAGAGGTAATCAAACCATTTGATTCAGCTGTGTTGGAGTAGGGATGCATCTAAAAGCTGCAGGACGGTAGCTCTCGAGGACCGGGATTGGGCACCCCTGACTTAGGCTAACTACCTTAACTTAGCTAACCTATGTTTGATGCTGACCATCAAAGTAAACAGAAGAAGTAATGTGATGCTCTTAGAACTTACATTACTCAAGTATCTGTCACTTAGCCTTAACAGTTAAAGCTGGACTAGAAGCATTTAGTTAGTTAGTTTTATCTTTACACCCAGACTCTTTCTCTTTTTATCCTTTCTCTTATCACTCTGAGAAAGATAATACCCTTCGTTTTCATTGAGTGGCTTTCCTCATTGAAATTGGGTTTGTTTAAACAGAATCATGCAGGCCACTTGCAACTGAAGTGAGTGCGGTCAAGTGGGGCCCCCATAGGGAGGTCAGGTCTCTCCGACTGTCACTGCAAATGTTGCATATTGCTCACTGCTGTAGTTTGAAGTTTTGCAGCCATCAAAAGCTCCCTCCACTGCAGCTCTGTACATTCAGACATAAAGCCATGTTCAGATCCTGTCAGATTAATGGGAAGGAGCTCATGTCTGCAAGGGGCTTATGCAAAACATAAAAGCAATCAGGCTTTTGTACCATCGATGCATCCCAGGTTTGTCATCCTCCTTTTGTGGTGGTAACACCTATAGTTTTAAGAGTCTTCAAACTAGCCTTAATAATTTCTGTGAAGTGTCTAAACACGCCTGAGGGCAGAACTGTTTATAGCTGAAGGTGGGAGAGAAACTGCCATAACTGAGCAGTGAGATGAGTCATCAAAATGGGGACAACAGGGGACACATTCAGGCACACTGTCCTCCAGTGTCTTCATGCTACTGCACTTTTTTGAATGCATGAAAAGTGACTGGAGGGAGCATTTAATTTTAACCTCTGCACATGTAGTGGATCACTGTCTAATAACTGTGCAAATGAGGAAAACAGAGCAGTTTAAGGCAGGCTGACACTTTTATTAAGGGATATAAAATTGTACTTGGTTAGTTGTATTTTTAAGGTAAATGTAATTGTCTACCTACATAGACAATTACTGCCTACATTTAAAATTGCTTATTGACATTTCAGAGATAAGAAACAGTTTTTCAGGAGGAGTCATTTTATCTCGTCTCACTACAAATGCTGGGAAGAAAATTAAAAAACAAACAAACAAACAAACAAACAAACAAACAAACAAAACGTTGTTTAAATGATGCTTTACATTTTAAAAAGTGAATTTTAAATTCACTGAATGATTGGCCCATTCTTCCTCGGGCTAAATTAAACACTTTCCTTTCCAAAACCTTATTAAAAGATGTTTTCAGTGATGACATTTGGAAATGAAAATCTAATCAAAACCATCAAACAGCTCAGCTCTCAAATATTGACTTTCTGCACCCATTAAGGGAAAAAAAGAAAAGCGAATTAGATTTTCAAAGTAAATTTGAACTGCTCCATAACACGAGGTGGTTTAGCTGAATCCGAGTGAATTACAGGAGAGGGAGGGGGGAGCACTTCCATTAGGTTGGATGATGTGTGACAGCAGGGGGAAATGAGTTAGTTTGGAGTGGGCGGCCGGGATGTGACTCCCTGCATTGGAGAGGGATAAGGGGCTCTGTTTGATAGAGTTTGGTCAAAGTGGACTGGTAGAGTTGAGCTTTGCTGTTATGAAAGCAGCTCTGAAATGGAAGCATGTGGGCGCCAAGTGCCTCATCGAACACTTGCTTATCTAATTGCACATCGACAAGTGGGGAAGGGGATGGGGTGGGGTGGGTGGGAGTATAACAGGGAATTAGCTCTCACTCCGTTTCTGCGTTCATTCATCCCCTGCCTATTGCAATTCCTTCATATGAAATCCATATTATTGCTTGTGTGTTTTGTGGTTTCCTGTGCCAGCCTTTGTTGTCATTTGCTCTGAGGACATAATTAAGGTTATTTACTCATCTGAGTCACTGAGTGTCTGTTTTCGTTCAGCTCATACTGTACTTTCGTGTGCGTGAACTGGGTCTCCCTTCGCTCATAAATGCTGCCGCAGTGACTCGGATTTAAGATCTAGATAACTAGTGTGAAGATTCAATACAACAGCTCCCCTGGTGGACAATCACAACAGTTCACTTGAGTTTTAGGCATTTGCGAGATTGCTTTGGTCTTTCACTGCCGTAGTCTGCTTTACTCTTGCAGTAGATGTTGAGAAAAAGTGTTGCCAACGATGAGAGATCTCAGGACGGATATGTAGTGTTTATATAGTTTTAGTAAAAACTTTTATGGACTTTGGAGGACTTTTATTGGTTGGCACCAAAGATTATTGGCCATTATCCAAGAAAATGTGAAATATGGCCACAATCTCCCCTTCTGTTCCTGGAGTATTTTTTTAAATAACAGCTTGAAAAAGCCTGTAATCGCTTCATCATATTATCCTCTTAGACATCTGTGTGACATTTTATCATCATAAGAGGAATTTATTCTTGAGTTTTGGTTAAAAAGGGGTTTTTTTTTGAAGTCATAATGACCTTTACTTTTGACCAACAAACTTTTAATACTTCATCCTTGAGTCACAATGAAGGTTTGTACTGAATTTAAAGAACTTTGAACAAACACAAGGTTAAGGATTTTCTTTTAAATCTATGAAAAGAATAATAGTCAACTAAATTCTGGAAAAGCATAAATGAGAATACAGCATGTGACGCCATATGGTAGTGTCACGTATCAGAAGATTATACCAGCCTCCACTTTATTTTTCATGATCTTTATTAAACTGACATTTGATTTTCGTGTTTGTCTTTGTAAAGGAGGATTAGCTGTCCCAGGTGAAATGCAGCTGCTGCACAAATTTCATAATACTGCCTCAAAGAGCACAGAGTACTTTAGCATTGCTACCTCACAGGAACAAGGTGCAGAGTCCAAAGATATGCTTGTTAAGTTAACTAGCGACTCTAAATTGACAGTAGGTGTGAATGTGAGGATAAATGCTTGTCTGCCGCTCTGTGTTAGTCCTGTGTTGGTGTGTGTAAGGTGTACCACCATCTCCCACTGGACTGGAAAGTGATTTGCTTTCAGTGTGTTTACTCGTTGATTTTAGTGGTGAAAAATGTCCTTTAACATCCATGTTAAAAGTGGTGCATTCCTGATAATGAGACAAATGCATCAAAATAAATAATATTCCTCATTCATCTTATCTTAGTAATACAGTGCACAAGAAAAATTAAAAAACACACACACACACATTTTAAATACTGTACCAGAAAAATCTTGAGCAAAAGGGCACTGATTGCATCTTTTCACTGTGCTACAGTTTTGTTAATTTAAATAAAATCATAAAAAATCAGGTCTTTAGTCCCCTGACTTGAGTTTACCTGGTAGAAGCAGAATAGTCTTTCACTCCATTCACAGCTGGATGTGACTAAATCTTGGATGCAGTGTGGATATTGCAATTATTTAGAAAAATAATTGCCTCAGGAGATAATAAATAATAATAATAATAATGGATTGTATTTATATAGCGCTTTTTGGGACCCCTCAAAGCGCTTTACAATACCACTATTCATTCACGCTCACATTCATACACTGGTAAAGACAAGCTACAGTTGTAGCCACAGCTGCCCTGGGGCAGACTGACAGAGGCGAGGCTGCCATATCACGCCATCGGCCCCTCTGGCCATCACCAGTAGGCGGTAGGTGAAGTGTCTTGCCCAAGGACACAACAACCTTCCGATTACAAGACGAACACCCAACTCTTGAGCCACACAGCTGCTGTCCACTGTGCTGAGCATTTTCCTGAAGCCTTCATTACTGACCGTGTCCACTGAACACAGTCAGTAATATAGGGCATGTAGACCTATTTGTGATTTCAGTGTGTCTTTGAGAGCCGATAAACACACTGACAGCTGAGTGAATAAGACATAACTCTACATCACTCTTTGCATTGGATTTGCTCTTGTTAAACAAAGCTTGTAGTAAATCCAACAGTATTTTCAAACAGTGGATAATGAACTGCTTTGAAGGACGAACTCTTCGCCTTCGGCTGCGCCAGACATTTGAATTTTGTTGTATATCTGCCTTTTAACATAGTGTTACACATCTAGACTTGTCCAGGATATTTCAAGCTGCACGGTGCAGGGAACGGCTGTGATTTAGGGAGTGCTCGCTTTCTATTGGTGGAGCACACATTTTCAATATTGTTCAGTTTCTTTCCTTTAAATGTGGGAAGCCAAAATTATGATTCAGATCTGAAATGTGATTAATTGTGGTGCCCTACAAGGATAGTCTCTCTCTCCGCTGTACTCGACTTCTGTGGAGAATCCACAGATTACAGAAAACTGTATATAATCAAGAACAGAAATATTAGTATGTAGTGAAACAAACATACAACAACTTCATGGATTAGGGCTTTAATGTCTGTGACAAACAACACTAAACAGTTGTGACAAGCATGAACAGGGAAGATGTACGATCTCCAGGTTATTCGGTGTGTGTGTGTGCATGTGTATTTTATGTATTTGTAAGGCCGTACATAGTGGACTTTGAGGGTAAAAACGGTTTTTGGAAAGACTTTTTAAAGGTTGGGATTAGACAGACATACATAGAGAGGCTCACAAAGCCAGAAATCCCAACATGCACATGGAGAGGGCTTCATCTGTGCAATATTGACAGTTTGGTATAAGCCCTCAGCTAAGCCAAGCACACTGTGCACCTGTTACATTATTAATGAGCACTGTGTTTATGGATGAGTAACACACGAAGAAGACAACAGAGAGACGTCATCACTTTGCCTCCAACCTTCAGCAGGTAAACATCAAGGTTCAAAGGTCAGCTTGAGTCCGAAACTCCATTTAGCTGTTCACTTCTCAGACACAGCGAATCTCTCAGTAAGAGATGATGAATATCACTGTTTTCTTTGTGAGGCCAAATGAAGTATTGAGGCATGCTTCACTCAGAAATGAACAGTGAGCTTGGAAACTGTAGAATTCATGTTTCATTCATTGCGGCTTCCAGCAGCAAACGGGAAGAGTGTGAGATCAGGTGTGGATCTGCATGAACTATAAGTGTTTACAGTTAAAGATGGTGCATGGGCACTGTTCCTTGATAAACAATATGTTTCATACATGCATGAATGAACAGTGGTTGCGAGTTAACCTCTGAGAGCAAAGCTTGTGTGCATGTACAGTATGTGTTCTGGATGAGAGAGCATATGCGTATGTAGCTATTCAGGGAGTGTATGCTTTGCATATAAGACCAGACCTCTGTGCTTACTTTCAATACGCTCCTGCTGTGCAGCAGCAGCACTGCTAAGCCCAGCCTCCTCCAATAATGCGTCTTATAAAGACACAGGCCTTGATTCTTTTGTTTAATTAATCACTGATGCATTCGGAACAAATCCTTATCTTCCCTAGCTTCAAAATATTCCTCTGAGTAAGAGCAAAACATTAAATTTAAAGCGATACTCCTCATTAGGTTGTTTACGCTCATGTGGTGAAGAATTTTGGGATCTGGTGGTATCTAAACAAATTACATGCCTCTTGAGCTCCCATAACTGGACTGTAATCTTATATAATTTACCCTTGATGCTCATACTACTTAATAATAAATGAAGAACTGGCTGAATACATATATCAGCTGGGAATGCTTTGTGCACTCCATTTTCATTTTGGCAGCATTATTAACTGTAGGCTATTCAGTGTCAACATTCATCTCATTATTAAACCGCAGGTCTGTGGCTCATTTTGTTTAGTTGACTACTTAACTAATGGATCTCCTAAATTCTAGTAAATTGCTTCAGACCTGTATTGTGTGACGGTGCCCCCAGGCTGATTACTATGTCTTCTTTGGACAATATGCTGTCCAGTTAGCTTGAAGGACCAGGTCATTCACATGACCCCAAAGAGCATAATGTTTTATAATTACTGGATAATTGCACCTCTCTGCTGCTCTGTTCAAATAAACCAATTGTCTGAACAAGAGCTGAGAGGTTCCATGAAGGCAGCTTCATTTAAAGTTTGAAAGTAACCTCAGTATTAGGCTAAAATGTCAATCACCCATTCACTGGACATTTATTTTCATAACAACGTGTTATGTATTTGTTATATTTTATCATTAGATGTCTGTCTACTGTTCATTGAGAGCTTATTTTTGCATGGAGAGCAAACAGTCAAGCCTGAGTGTTTTCCATGTTGAGGTTTTCCTGCCATGCAGCATTTAACCATGCAATGTTAACTCATTCGTCATTTTGCATGTGTGACAATCTTGTGTATCAGTGTAGGATCAAAAGAATGAGGCCCCAGTGACACAGAGACTGCTCCGCCCACTATCTGACAATTACCAGTTGTCGAATGTGCGTGGTTGCTGGAGGTTGATGGCTGTTAGTAAAAACCTCTTTGTGTTTACTTTGTTTGCTAGCATATTGCTACAGTCAGGTAATCTCCCAGCTGTAGTAAAAAGTGTAAAGCTGCTGCTGCCAACATGTTTCAAAAGGCATCACTTTTAATTTAAAGTTTAAGTGACTTTAGCTAACCTTCACCATTTCTGGTTTGTGCTGCACTTTTTAACTTTTACTAATGTTGAACTGGTAGCTAGTTAGTATGAAAAACCATAGCAGTCTGCCAACAACCAAAACAATCACAAGGAGGTTTTTTGGTCCAGCACCACCAACCAATCTCACCAAGTCAAGAAGGCTCCTGGTTTAAGTGGAGGTTTGCACGTTTTCCCTCAACCTGAGCAGATCTGGGTGCTCTGGTTTCCTACCACAGTCCGAAGATGTGCTCGTTTGGTTAACATCTAAAATGTTACCTCTATGCAGAGCCCATGACCACATTCTTTTATACTCTATGTGACCGTGGTGCTTTCGTCTATTTGTCTATCTTCTCCAGCACTATTTCAGAAATCTCCCTGAGGGCCTATCTGGGAATCCCTGTTCTGTCATGAAATGTCTGTGCAAGCAGACTTGCTCACACAGCCATGCCTCAAACCCGTTCATTGTCCAATTGCAGTGGCAATGGCTAAACTGTATAGTTACAAAAGTTGAGAGGTGCACGACTGGCCGAAACAACAAGCCCCAGTGAACATGATATCACTTTTTGTTGTCTGGCACCATTGACAAGGCCAGCACAAATGGGTTCTTTCACCTGTGTTCATTTGCAATGCTTTGCAAGTCTGCCAACAGAGAACTAGATGGTGAATCTCTCTTTGAACTTATCTATTCTCTTCCCGTCCATTAGGAAAAATGTAGTGGTAGAAAAAAAAGACATGCTTTAGGGTTTCAGAAGGGTTTACGATGAAGATGCACCTATGTTGCAGAATCATAAATTCACCATTAGCCCTGTGATTGACTGTCATGGCTGGGTGGCCGGTGTGTGGCGTGGACCCAAAATGCACACAAACTAAGGCAAGACTGAACTTAACAAAAATATCAGGCTTTTTTGGTGCTTGATACACAAACATAAACCAAACGAGGGGAGCAACTAGAGGAAAAACTAACATAAAACCTAAACTGGAAAAAAACCAAATGCATGAAGCCTAGAATACCTGGAATGTCTGGAAATACCTGAATGCATGAGACAAGGAGACACAAGATGATCTGACAACGATCACAGGGAAACAGGCACAATCAAATCAAATCAAATCAAATCACTTTTATTGTCACATCACATGTGCAGGTACATTGGTACAGCACATGTGAGTGAAATTCTTGTGTGCGAGCTTCACAAGCAACAGAGTTGTGCAAATACAATAATGTAAACAAGCAAAATACAAGAATGGCTACATCTGAAACTAATAAATATATGTACAATATATAATAGTATATGCATTTCTGGATGTGTATACTAATATTTTTCTACGTGTGTGTGTGTGTGTGTGTGTGTGTGTGTGTGTGTGTGTGTGTGTGTGTGTACACATATTTTACAAATTAAATAGAGTAAACAATAAATAAAATATATAAAAATATACAGAGTTGAGACATGTGCAAAACAGTGGCATTACTGTACAGTATGGAGTGCATAATGTTAAAGTTCCAGTAGTGAAGGTGCACAGCAAATTCAAAAGTGTTAAATGTTTTGGTGTTAATAGTCTTCTTGCAAAAGTAGAGTTAATTTTACTCTAAGCAGAGTCACATTCTTTTAATGTAACTCTGAGGTGTAAAATGATAGTAGTTAAAATCGAGTGTTAAAAATGAGTGTTTCTCTGTCAAATCTGGAGGTGTTACAATGGAAACATTAACTCTTGACCTCTTAACTCTGAACTCCTAGAGGGGCTATGACACCAACAGAGTAAATTCACAGACTCCGCCCCCAGCACGGCTCCAATCGAAGCTGAAGTGAAGCCGTTTCAGAACATTTTGCTCTACATATTTGAGTTGTTTGCCATGCTTGGTAAGTCATTTTTTCAAAGATTGTTTCAATTATTATTATGAGCTTTTACTTCTGTGGCTCTTTGGAGTTGAGACAAAGCTGTGTGGAAGGCATTAGCCATGTTGCTCGCTGATAGCATAATATTCTGTTTTAGCTAGCTGAAAGGTATTGTTTGCGGGCAAATACCACAGCCTTGAAAAAAAGCTTGCATGTGAATTTTCAGTCAAACTTTTGGTCAAATACACCTAAAACAATGTCTAGAATGTGAAATGTTGGTATAATGGTGCTACTTGAAGCCTGAAAACGATCGCCCATTAAAAAAAAAAAACACGAGCAAACAGCAGTAGCAGACGTCCTGACTGGGTTCTACGTTAGCATAGATCCCTCCAGAGTTTTGTGCACACGGTTTAGGTAAAAATTAAAAAGGTTGAGGTTTTACATTTAGTTCAGTATTACCTGTTGCCTGTGTCTTTTGGGAAAATACTTTACACAAGTAATGGCTCAAAGAGGATTCCTTTTTTTTTTTTTTTTTTACTGTGCTGCAATTGTTTACTGGATTATTTGTGCCATTAATTAGTGTCAACTAATTTTTATTCAATCTCCGCACAGGATATGCTTGTGAAGATGGAATATGGGGGAGAGCAGAAGTGCGTTGAAGTTCCACAAAGGGATGAATGAAGGACATGCATATTGTATTGAAGAAATAAGTGATGAGAATGCTGTTATTTGCATTTACCATGTCAGACCTTTTGATAAACAAAATTCTAATGAAAGTGAGAACATGTATACTGTTACATCTTTCAGAAAATGTTTTGAAATTGTGGTGCACAGTTCAGAATAAATGTTTTTCAAAAACCATTGCATCTTTTTAGTAAATGTTTATTTCCAAAAGAAATTTCTAGAAGTTCAGAACAGTAAAATTCCCGCTTTTTAGAATGAATTAGAAGATAACTCTTACGTAGTTAAACTAAAATACTCTTTGAGAGTTAATATATAAACTCTTAACACCAAGTGTTAAATTATCAACTCCAGACAGATTTGGTGTTTAACACTAAATCAGAGTTAACGTACCAAAAAGAGTTAAATTAACACTCTCTGGTGTGGACCCATATAGACACTTTAATAGTGTTGAAATAATTTGGACATGCTGGATTTGCTGTGTGAGGTGTCTATGACGTGTTCAGCAGTCTGATGGCCTGGTGGAAGAAGCGGTCTCTCAGTCTGCTGGTTCGGGACCGGATGCTGCAGAACCTCCTTCCTGAGGGAAGTAGTCTGAACAGTTTATGGCTGGGGTGACTGGAGTCCTTGATGATCCTCCCCGCTTTCCTCAGGCACCGCTTCCTGTAGATGTCTTGGAGGGAGGGAAGCTCACCTCCAATTATCCGTTCAGAGCACCGCACTACTCGCTGGAGAGCTTTGCAGTTATACACACGAAGGTGACAAGGGAAGTGGAAGCACACGGGAAACACAGCAGGAACGAGTTAAACATGACAAGACATGAGGAAGCAACACCTGAACACACCGGACACGAGACTGCCAAAGTAAAACAGGAAGTACACAAAGACTCAAACTTGACACATGAGCGGGGATAAACAAACAGGGAGGCAAAAGGTGAAACACACGGAGAGGAAGAGGAAAACCGGTAAGGAAGACAAAACAGTGACAAGATTTAGACACAGAGGGCGGGGGAGAGGGAACGAGAGACATGGAGGGAAACGGAGAGAGAGGGGTCTAGGAGAACACACCTGGATGTACGAGCATGGAAACCGAAGAGGGAGACGAAACACAAAGACATGACTAAGACATGTGTAAACACAAACGACAAGACAGAGTCTCATAGGAGACACAAAGAAAAAGGCACAAAAGGGAACCTAGCAGACAAGAAGCTAAACTGGGAGCACAAGAAAACTCAGAAGCAACTTGAAAGGTGTTATGCAAAGAAATCTAAAGGTGAATGCTTTTCAAATTACCTTAAGCAGTTAAACATAGCACCAAACCAATTGCGTGAAGGAGTACATCCTTCTTTCTTTTGCTTTCCGTAGTACAACAGACACTGCAGTAGCAACTTCAGCGCTGGTGGTTGACTCATGTTGTTGTTTCAGTTCAAGTCACTCGCTTTATCAGACGGAAGTATTAGAGCTTCTCAAAGGCAGTGACCCCGACTACACCGACACATCCTACTCTACACCTCACCTTAGGACCTCGCAGAAATCTGGCAATGAGCTTACAAATAGATTTTCTTGACAGAAAGAGACAAAACCAGTGTCAGCTGAAATGGTGCTGTACCCGCTGATTCGCCTGAGCAATCTTCTGTTATCTCCTACAGGGCCAGAGCAGCACCGCTGGCTCTAAGCTCTCAGCAAAACACGTTTTCTTTCTCGGGGCCAAAGCTACAAAGGAACATGTCTTTATGGGTAATCCATTTTTAAACAGCACTTCTTGTATTTAGTATAAATGTCTCCATTTTTAATATCTCTGGTTTAATCTGTTTCCCGTGGCCTCAGCTGTTTCAGGCCTTAAGGGTAGAAGAGTGGAGACGTCTTGTGTTACACCTCTCACCCAGCGTTGTGTAAGAAGCATATATGTGCCTTTTTAAATATTTATATGCTACAGCACATGCACTGTGCTTATGCTTTTTCTCTTATAGTTTGGTTTTCCAGATTCTTGGGTATATGAATACCTCACCTTTAAAGAGGATAAATTGCTGTGCATCTATACTTAAGGAATTAATCAGTAAAATCTAATATTTTAATATTCTGATTGCAAATAAGCCAGTACAAACCTGAGGTTAAGCATGCTAGCTTCTCGGCTCAAGGGGATGCAGAAATTTGTAACTGAAATACTGCTAGGATTTCTAACAATCCAACAAATGAATTTTGAAAGCATTGTAAGTGTTTCTAGTCTTCCCCGTCTGTGCCTCTGCTTCTTGTTTTTCAATTCTCGTAATGGCAATTACCTCATCACTTCTAAACATGTTCCCAAACTAAATCTTACCCTACAAAGGAATCAGCAACTCTCTGAAACTCTCTGTTTCAAATCTAATAAATAAATTAAAAATCTATAAATGAAATAAAAAAAAATATATATATATATAATTACATTGTGTTTATATTTCAGAGTCTTCCGATCTTCTCCTGCCTTGTCCTGTCTGCCAAAGCAGCTTTTCTCAAGGATGTCATAAGGTCTGCTTGCTCCCTGGTATAACGATGAAGTTATTAGCATGCTGCAGCACATCAGCTTATGGGACATGAATATTGACCAGAAATCACCAACTGTCTCCGAGCCTACGGGTAAGACGACCTTTCATTCTTTTCGCTGAACCGGGGGATTTTTACCTTGAAATACTAATGGAAATATGCTATGTGAGCACATCTAGAAGGTCAAGCTGAGGCACAAATTCACTGCAACCAAAATTCTAGAAATTTCCCCATACGATCGGCAGACTGTGGTTTTTATTTAGCAAAGGTTGTTTGTGCAATGAGACAGTAAAGAAGTGTTTAATGTTTTGGCTGCTGTGACAGCATAATCTCCCTATTTTTGCAATAAATAAAATATATCTTTAAATCTTATCTCACATTCGCTTCACAAGAAAACAGATGGGTTTTTTCATCACAAAAAACATACAAAAGCCTTTGGAACTGTGGCTAAATCAGTCAAATCATGTGTGACTCGTCGACCTTGAAGAAGAGTGCTTGAACGAGTCAAGATTAAGTAGTGCTCCTTCAGTTTTAGGAGCAAGTCGTGCTTTTTCTTCGGAAAACTACTTCCAGACTGGCCTCCGAGTCTGACCCCATGTTATTCATTAAGCCTCTCAGATTCTCATTTTTCCTGGGTTGTGGCTTCATTTGACCCGTTCTCACATCTCTGTAAAAAACAAAGTTGTTGTGAAAAGATTGTTATAGCTCACCCAGCATAGGAAAAAAAAAAACATCTGAATAAAGGTGGAAATCACAAATAACCTTGCACTGTTTCAGTTCACTTAATACGTGTAATCACTCATTTCTGTCCCTCTGGCATGAACTTTCTCAACTTCTAGATGGATTGAAACCCTGGCATCATCTCCCTGGTCAAAACTATGAGACTATAAAAGCTGCAATATAGACGGATGCACATCAGCGCTGTTTCTACCTACAATAGAAGTCTAGTCAGACTGTCTCTTACCACCTGAGAAGTACAGCTCGGTCTTTGTCCGTCTTTGTTTCTTTTTTCTTTTGAAGAATGTGGTTAGACATGCTTATGAACAGATGGCCCTGCAACATCTTCCCCTCATACAAAGACTTATTTTACAGTTGTTTTTTTGTTTTCTTTTGTTTTCTTTTTTTATTGAAAATACACAACACTTTGTCATGTTCCCAGGTTTTTCTGGATTGTTTGTTGTTGTTTCTCCTTTAATCCTCACCGCCAGGGCAGAGTCTGGCCCTGGTCCCCACCTCAGTGTTCACCTGTGCAGCCTCTTCACCTGTCACCTATGATGAATAATTACTCACCTGCTGTCCATTATCAGTGACTGCTCCCACACTTGGCCTGAGTGAGTGAGCGTGAGTTTGGACTGGATTAGTGTGTAGACTGTCGTGAGTCACAGACTGTGTGAAGAGGAGTTTGGACCTTCCCCTGGTTGCCCTGGTCCTCCCCCCAGCACTGTATATATGTATATATCTCACCTGGTGACACCTGTTTAAATAAACCACCTTTTGACTTTTCATTCAGAGTCCTGCATTTGAGTCCTGCACTTGTAATAGTGATAACTTTCATCAAATCTGAATATTTTACCAGTAAAGATGATGACAGACATATAACTGCCAGAAGAAAAAAGCTTTTAACAGGTTAACAAAGGCTTAAAGGGTTAATGCAATGTTTCAAGGCCAATATTTTAAGTGATTATTGCATTTAGATTTCTCTTCAAATAACTTTTGAACTAAGTGCCCAGAAATAGCAGGACCTGGAGGAATCAGTTTGTATGTAGGCTGATGATCTCCTATGGTAACATCCTTATACTAGTTGAATCCTGGCTAGTTGTTGCAGAGCAGTCCTTATATATCATTTCATATATCACATAATGTAGTTGGCTTAATGCACAGGGAGCAGTAACCTCAGAAGCAACATAGGAGAGCTATGTGACTTATTACTAAATGAGCAAATTCCCCATGGTGCACTGCTATCTTAAGAATCTTGCTTTTGTGCACTGCATGTTGTTTGATTTTCAATAATGCTACACTACCATAATTCATTTTTTCTATACATGATTACCCATGCTGCATCACGCTGTCTCAAATAATCACTTGCTCATTGTGTCTGTAATCTTCCCATATTCTTTTGTTCACACATGAAATAATTACATAGAATTTAACACTTCTTACTGATTAAGAAAACAAAACATACAAAAAACATGCACCAGGTTTTATATATATATATATATATATATATATATATATATATATATATATATATATATATATTTAGCAGGCATAATTTTCTAATGCCGCGATTTATTGGAATGTGTATATGTATAGTATGTAATGCAAAATAGAGTTTGTATAGTTCTAATGAACTCAAAGTCAATATTTAACATGGCCATCCTTATTCTTCAAGACAACTTGAACTCTCTTAGTTACGCGTTCTTGTGAGTTCTTTAAGCGGCCTTCAGGAATGGCTCTCCAGGCTTCTTGAAAAACGTTCAAAGCCCTCCTTTTTCTGATCTCACACTGATCCAATAATGTTGAAGTCCTCACTCAGGGGAGGCCAATCCATGACTAAGAGTGTTTTTCTATCCAGGCACTGGTAGTGTGATTGGGATCGCTATTATGCTCAAAAATGAAGTTGTTCCCAATCACATGCTTTCCAGATGGTACTGCAGTGTTGATCAAAATCTGCCGGTAATTCTGTGCCTTTATGATTTCATTAATTTTAAGATTTTCAACACCACTGGCAGAAATGCAGCCCCCACAATATGCAGAAATGACATTTTTTCATCCCTTGATTAGAGTCGGCTTTTTATGAGGGTTTGACTAAAAATAAGTCTGAAGAACTATTTATCGAAACCACTTTTGAAATATGACGGGAAAGTCTTGCTGCTTGGAAAACAAATTTAAAGAAACTTTTGCGCAGTACTGCATTACTATGAATTTGTGATTCTGAGGTTGATTTCAGGTCATCATAGAAATGTAATTTTTGATCAGATTTGAAACACACACAAAAAACTTGTGTCTTTGAACAGTTTTACAGTAAATAGACTCGAGGTCACCTGAGGACAAGACGATCAACAACAATCAAATTATCCCGCTCGTGAAAACATCCTTAAATCTCTCCTTCTGCTTTTCACTTTGTGAACAGTTCATTGTCAAAGAATTTTAATAAATCTGTTTACTTTTTGGTCTTTGAAGGTGATCAAATATCAAGAATTGGCAATAAATATGAAAAGATGTGATTTTTTTTTTGCTTTTTAAAAAAACCACTTTCATAAATTTCCTTCTGTTACCTGCCCTAGTCAAGGACAGTCTTAACAAGCTGCAGCAATTTTCTTAGTAGTTACTCTGTTGATTAAATCAGAGTAATCAAATCAATCAAGTAATCAAATCTAAAAATTTCACCCAGCTGATGGAACACAAGGTTGTATAAGAAACCACAGACTTCCACAGAACACACAATCTGATTAAGTCCCTCCCAAACGTAATTTGTCCGTTCTTAATGAAAATGAATGTAACCTGTCTACACACACAGTCTCAGCAGTCAGAAAGTGAGGATGCAGAGCGGTGTAGTTGGTCTGGTCGCTTTTACTTCCATTTAAACGCATATCTTTACTCTCAGCAAAGTGCTTCAAGTGTCAGTATGAATTTATTTTCATTTTTGTCTTTAAGAATTAAGCGTCTCATCTTGACACGCAGTTGGACTTAGGTAGGAGACTGAGTGTGCAACACATCTGGAAACAAAATAAAAACCTCTGGTTATTGTAGAGACGTTTGATATTAGACTTATATGATTTTTAATGTAAAGTTTCCCTTAAATAGTTTAATTTTAGTGTGTTAGAACTGGAGGCACCAAAAAACTCCAAAAAGGTTCATCCTTAATGTGTGCAAAAAACCAGGGACTCACAAAACTGTTACAGTGTTGATGACACACTTGCTAAACACGAGTAACAACACCACAGGACGAAGTCATAGACTTAGCAAACTGTGATGTTTGCAAAGGCTACGTCCACACTAGCCCAGATAGATTTGAAAACGGCGTTTTCGTTAGAAAACGCTCCGCGTCCACACTAGCGTTTTCAGGCGTTTTCACAGAGTTGCGCGTCCACATTGAAATGGTTACGTTCCAGTACTGCGCATGCGTGAAACGCAAGAAGATTCGACCCGCCTCATTTCTGTCTGCCGTTTATTTACAAAATGTAGAGGAAAGCACTGAGTTTTTTAAATGGACTAACAATGAGGTGGAGTTGTTGCTGCGAGTAACCCAAAAGTACAAAGTTGCAAAAGTGAGTGAGAATTAAAGAATTTGAAGAAAAGCTATCTGGAGCACATACAGACTGATATTAATCTTTAATAGGACTGTCATAAATCAGAGCAAACAAAACAACTGCTGCATAATGCCCTCCATTATCCTAGTTTTATTGGTCACATGACTGCATCATATGACTGACATGCGTCATCGTTTTAGAAGGTCTGCGTTTTCGCTGTCCACACTGCGACACGAAAGCACCATTTTCAAATGTATGCGTTTTCGAAAGCGTTTTGTAAATGCTGTGTTTTCAATGAGTGAAAACGCCGTCTCAGTGTGGACGGGAGGCCAAAACGGAGAGAAAACGAAATTTTTTTAATTTGTGTGGATGTAGATAAGTCAGTCAGCAAACATCACAGGTCTTGACTGTCACAGATTTCGCTGACACTGTCCTGAGCTCTGAAGGAACCTTTGACATGAGTGATTACCTCAGTCGTGAAAGGCGGCCTGAAATATGAGTTGAGAACACAAACCAATAAAAAACATGATACTCATTCAATCTTCGTTTTTGTACAGCTTGCACTCTCTGTGAAACAACACTTTACACCCTTAGGAGAGGACAAAGGTGTAAAAACACGGCTTATTTCATGCATATACTATAATGTTTCTGCAGTGGCTTTATCACAGAGAAGGATGCTATGGATTTCATAAAAAGCACTGTGAATTCAGCAATTATGTAGATGTGATCTTTCATTATTATTTTTTGTTAGAGGAAATACTTGCTATAAACTAAAGTCATAAGCTGCTGATCATGTGGAACAAATTAAACACAACCCTAAAACCAAAAGGCTCTTTAAAACTGCAGCAATTTCTGAATTAAACACTGAAAAACTCGTAAACAGCCTCTTAGCCAGTGTGCTGCACTTGAGCACTTTATTTCTTTGTGCATCCAAACAGGTTTCACATCTTTTTTGTTAAAAGTTCAAAAGGTCAATCTTGGAAAGAAAGAAAAAAATCAAAGTACCAGGCTTTTTCTTGGAATATTGATTTGTCATGGGAATGATATTCTGAGGAGCAATTTTGTTTGCCTGTTTCCCCTCTATGGTAAATTAGAGCGTGGCAAGTCTTATCAAGTGCATTTCAGGACACAGGAGACGCTGTGAATACTGATGAGAGCGAAGGAGTTGCAGCGTCTCCGTGCAAAACTGGAAGTGAGTCAGTTAAAGAGTAAATCCACTTAGTGTTGGAAATCATCAAATGACAGCGAATGTCTGCTTAGTATCTCCTGTGTAGATATTTCGTGTCACATTAGCCACTGTTTTCACTTCCTGTGCCTCTGTTGGATCTCATTTTGAGATCAATGCATTTAAAAGTTCTTCTCTTGCTTACGTGTACCTATAAATATGTACCTATTAAAGTTTGTGTGTGTGGAGCGGTGTTGGAGAGTTTTCAGAGCCCACCCATCATTAAACTTGTTTTTTATTTTGATGTCTCTAGGACTGGGTTTTGCAATTGTGATACACAGAGAGACTCGGGTTAAAGGGGAAACCAACACCAGGTGGTAGAAATCTGAAGTACAGTCCGCAGGTAATGAACAAGAGCTCATTGTGCCACTTAAAAGCCTGTCTGTGTAATGCACAAAAATGCTTGGCTGTTGAGGGGATTTCATTGTAAAGTAAATTAGTGCTTTAGCCTACCCTGTCAGGCAATGCTTCTTTCAAACAAGCACACATGACATTAAAGTCAAGTTTTATGTTCGTATCTCCATGGTGATGAGAGTGGTTATGAAAGATTTGTGTTTTTATGAGTTGTACCTTGAATGTTTGCTTGTATATGGTTGCAAAAGTCACATTTTATAGCCTAAAAACATCACATCTGCCATTCTGTCATAGCATAAACCGTAAATGCATGCTGTGCATTTTAACATGCGAGCCATCCATGTCCACTGTGAATGATCCTCTTTGAACAGAGGCGGTGGCTTACAACACCAACTGTCTGCCATCTATAATGCAGTGTAGAGATCCCTTCCCAGACACCTTAATGCCCATTCACATCCTGGGACTTTTGACCTCAAGACATCACATGATAGGGTGGGGCAAAGTCTCACAATGGGGTCACCTGAAACCTTGGCTGATTGTGACCTACACCCGTTTTCACACCTTGGCTCGTGTGATTAGGTTGAGGATCATTAGGGGGTCCATGTCCCTCTTGGGGGCACACTCCCATAGAGCTTATATTAGGTAAAATAAATAAAAAGGGGGTAGTTGGGTCATTTAGTTATCTTTGACAGTCTTTGGAAATGGATCTTGTCACGACTACAAGCCTTTGATTGCAAAACTGGGAACAGATTTGCTATTTGTGCTGCAGAATAATAACCAATACAACACTGTCTCACACATTTGCCAGTTTCAAGGGAAAAAATGCCCAAAAAGCAGCTGAGCAAACAGGCTCTCCAGTCTGCCAAACGCATAAACGTTGAGTGCACATGTCCCAGACTGGCCACAATGCCAGTCTGTCTTCTGGGAAATGATGCAGCACTAGCAGAAGCTGCATACGTATGCACCCTGAGCCTTAAACGCCTGCCAGTCTGATTTACAGCCTCTGGGTGAGGTTAATCACTGCATGGTTTGGGGACAAATTGGTGAGGCAAATGAGTCACTTGCACCATGAATGCTGACCTCACCTCTCACCATACTTCACAAGCAGATTATTCTGGTTTCAGGGTAATAGCTGCGAGCAGAGCAGCAGCACTGCACAGCCAGCAGCATTTGAGGGGGGAAAAAACCTCATATGAATCTGGACCACAGTCACGGTTTAAATTAACCTGAGAGAGAATGGCACATTAGGCCTATATATATGTCTAATATAGTTTTTGAAAAGATGCAACAGCTTCTATTAAATGTCTTCTTCTCACATGGCAATGGCAGTGACCTCTGCAGTGTTTTACACTGGCACTGGCATCCCCAATCAGTTGGGAGTAGCTCAGTCAATTAGTTCTGCATTATTTACCTTGCAAGTCCCTGTGGTGATCACTCAGAAAACAGCAGATACAGTAGTGCTTATTGACTCTCCAGTGCTCTGGCTGGAAAGCTGATTTCAAGCTAACAGATACTGTACATGTCTCCCACTAGTTACAACTGATTTATATAATTATTATGGCATCACTTTATAATACAGCCCATGACTAAGGGTGTAACTCCACTATTTACTGACTGATATTTCTTATAATACTATTATGAAGAGATAATGAGTTTTTATTGGACAGAAGAAATTATAAATTATGCATACTAAGTAATGAGTAATTTCCAGGTAAAACCAAATGTCCCCGTCTTAAGCGGCATACATGCTGTAGTTTTAGGGGTACGGGCTTATCCTTGTCTTTTCCATTTTTATTATGCATTATATAAGTGTGCATCATTCATCCACTATTGAACTCTCCTCTTAGATTATTATATAAACCACTGTTCTTCTTTTCTTAAAAATAAACAGCAAACAGTGCAGCAGAATTTTTAAAGGAACTATAAGAAAAGTACAAAATAATTGGATTAATGTGAATGAAGAAAGACTGCTATAGAGTAATTAGTTTTTTTTATTTATATGCAAAACCACAACTATAGAAACTGTTCCTAATTGCTATACTACCAATACTTTTATTGGTACAGTTTAGTTTTTTTGTTTTCTTTTTCATCAGAGAGAATTCATTCGTCAAAGAAAAAGGCCAGAGAACCTTCCTCTTCCTCCTCACGTTCATTTTCACACAAAAGGTAAACATATGACAAAAAGCAAAAATAAAAAAAATACAAATAAAAAAATAAATATAATTATCTAACAATTTCAGATAAAATACATGGAAATTCTCTTTAATTACACCCTTAGTCATTGACTAAATGTAACAGTACTCCTTTTGTCCAGATGCAGATGTTAAACTAAAAAAAATGAATTAAATTGCCTCCTTTAAAAAAAATGTTAAAAATTTTATTGAATATATTTGCTTTAATTTTGATTCTTACCATTTATCATTTACATAATCCTCCTCTACACTTTACATTGACCATCTGTGACTAGAGTGCCAGCAGCTGATGGGCATGCTAAAACAGCTAATGCACTGACAAGACTTGCACTTGGGGGAATATCATTAGTCTCCAGTTAGTGAGGGAGATGGCCATCCGTGATTACAAAGCAAACCCGAGTGTTCCTTGTCTTCTGGTGTAAAGGAACATTTGTTACAAAATTATTTGTGGGCATAATTTGGAGTAGTTTTTGCTCTTCACTTTTTACTTTTATGAAAACTATGGCACAAAAGAGTGACTTCTTACCTCTCCAATTAGCACAACTACTGCATTTGGTCAGTATACTTCAAACTAGTCACAGAGCCATGATAGATAATAAGATCGAAAAACAGTGTAATAATATTGGGAAATCTACAGCGTATGCCATTTTCCTTCACCGTGTACCTACCACCGAGGTCAAGCAAAGTCTCTTACAGGGCTTAAATGAAATGAAATGAGCATTAAAGGTATCCACCATGGGAGGTTTGGTGACCTAGTGCAGTGTCTCAAATCGTGTGCCTTTGATATGGGTCAAGAGACCTGTTCACACCAGGATTTGTCAAAAAGTCTTTTCTCTCCTCCTTTCTTTTGTCAGTGTTACATCAACGTAGACGTTCAAGGTAACTATCATTCGAGTAGAAGGGTGGCTTCTAGTCTAAGGATCTTGGAAAGACAAGCATCTGGACTTTAAATTGCTTGAAGACGTTTCACCTCTCATCCGAGAAGCTTCTTCAGTTCTAAGGTCAAATGGTGGAGAGTCCCAGATTTAATCTTCCTGTCGTGATTCGGTCAAATCGCCCCGATTTACAACTTATAACACTCATAAATATTGTGTTTTACATCTGATTGCCTCAAGGCCTTATGGGATCCTCTACACTATGCACTTGAACATATAAAAGTGATGAGCATCTCTTTCATTGAACTTTGAGTATTTTAATCAACCTTGTTACATCTGTGGTGTGGTGTTGCCTCCATAGGAAATGAATGGGAATTCACTCAACCCACGACCCACTGAACAATCCACTGATCGACCCACTGAATTATGTGCCTATCCCCCATGTGAACCACACCTTCCATCATCTTCACACAGACCCCATATATATAGGGGTCTGTTTGGAGTGTTTGCCTTGCACTCCTTTTACTCTGACCACAATGAGTAGGCGTCTGACCAAGTGGTTATCTGTCAAAGAGGTTCTGGTCCGGTTTCTGGACATGAAGAGGGCCCTGAAATTAAAGTAGAGATAAAGAAGGATGGATGGACCCAACCTTCAAATCACAGATAGCATTTCAATACGAGACTTTTCCTAGCAGAGCTGGGGAAAGCTTTGGTGACTCCTCTTATTCAACGGCGCCAGCACATTCCCCCCACACCAGCCTCTGCTAGCCTGGTTAAAAGGGTGCAAGCCCCAGCCCCAGCCACTGCTCTGGCTCTCCCCCAACAAGGACATGAACAGGAAGTGGTGTGAGCTCTGTGCCCGTAGAGACAACAAAACAAGCCTGAGATGCTGCAAATGTGATGCCTATGTTTGCAAAGGCCACTCTCATCTGAGTGTCACATGCCACTCATGTGGATGAACACACACACATGTTGAGTTTGGTCTTTGGTTTTCCATTTATTTCCATTTAGTTTTTTACATTACATGTTCATTTTGTAATACATTCTCAGTGTCTATTTGTATTTTCACTGCAGTTATTTTATGTCTAATTCTATTAATTCATGTGAAACACCACTTGGAGACATTGTTCACAGCTAAAGAATATTGAATAAAAATTTGGTGGTGATAAATGGGTATTGTGCTAATTTAAGAGCAGTTAAAACGGACTGGTCGATTCTGACCGGGAACAGTAAAGTAGGGGCACAACAGGCCTTAATATAAGACTGTGGAAAAAACATTGATTGTGTAATATAATCACTGGAATAATGATGCTCCTCACACTGCAACAGTGCCTGTCATGAATGCCCACAGAAACATGACAACTTCAGGCCTCAGTCACACAGATTTAATGAATAGTAGTCAGTGAACCCCCAGTAGGTATATGGCGCTGGACTGGTTTGCACCAAATGTATGTGATTGCTTTAGTCACTAGCAAACTGCTGTGGGTGGCTGTAGTGGGTGCCAAGTTGTCTGCAAATACCCTCTATCTACATTCTAAGTTGTTAACTTTTAAAAATAAAAGTTGCAGCTTTTGAAAGATGCCGATTTCCGCAGTAATGGACAAATTTCCCTTGAAGGTGAGCAGTCGGTTTCTGGTTTGCATTACAGTATTTTCAAGAGTCACTACTGCTCGGTGATTACCTCTGTGACAGAGGTACATGTGAGAACACAAATATCAGACACAGCTGAATCAGGTATTAGCCGGTCTTTAACAAGTTCTGTGATGTATGCACATATACTCCTGCTGCTACTATGCAACTGTGTAAAATTGCACTTAAAAAGCATCAATAGAAAGTTTAGACTATGGCCTGTTTTAATTACCTTGGTGTAACCCGTATCTGCAGTGATCTCAAGAGATTGGGGTTATGTGTAACGGAGAAAAGCAGAAAAATCTCTCGCTTGGATGGTTTTATTTTTTGTTTATAATTTGAATATAAATAAATGACTTTCAACCGCCTGTCAAAACAGTGATAATTTATTCATTTCACTAATTAGTTTTTTGGGAGTTTTTTGTCAGGTTAGTTCAATAAAATGTGATTTGAATGTATTTCACACAATATCTCCTGTCTTAAAACTGCACAGTGTGTATCTCATAATTATCAGACTAGCAGGGGAGGATGTTGTGTGCTCTTTTTGAACCAAGTCATGCTTCCCAGGGCACCCCTGACTAAAATCTGCTCGCAGGGAACACTCACCGTGTGCCCGACTTATTACCAGTCCTGTCACTCTATTACAGGGTGGCAGAATCTGATTACATGCCCCTTCTTGGCAGTCTAATTGGGTTTTCCCACCAAGACTTTTTCAAACCCTTTGAATTACAATCCCACCACTGTGAATGCAAAATCACTCAGCGCACATTAGCAGATGATGCACCTCAGGAGCAAATACAGTTCTGAATGAATAATTGTCCTTCAGTTTTTCATGGGTTTTTTTTTTCCTGTTGAATGACGGACTATTAAATCTTTTACAAAATTCAGGGAAGAGTTAGTGAAGCAGACAGAATCATTTATGGTCTTTGTCAAACTAGTTCAAGGCTGAAAATTCGTGAGCACTTTCAACTCTCTTGTGTAACGCGCGCGCTTGTCTAATAAATATTTGATTGATCTTTTAATAAGTGAGAAGCACTGCTTGGGGAAGACCCTCTTGTTAAATGTGTGACTTCATCCGGATATGAAGAGCACTAAATAAAAAACAATTACCTAAATATTTTAGGTTAAAAGCTACGCCTGGGAGCCATTTCATTACAAGCTTCAGAGGCTTGGTTTTTTATCATGTTTCTTGTGACAAATTCAGTAACTCAGAGGAGTGGATCTTCATTTGCTTTTGATCCATGCAAGGCTGAAAACTCAATTTGTTTCAAGGTGCACATTGTTCTACTGTTATTCAAATCAAATTAAAGTCCTCTGTGCTTCTCCCCCACACACTGCTCCTTCATTTAGATGAGACCTTCAGCGAGTGACAAAGACATCACTGCCTGTCTGTTTTGGCTTTGATATGGGAGAAAAGACACAAAAAAAGCCCACTCCGCCATCCCAATCCGAGGAACACTAAAACCTTTGATCTAAAAAGGCCTTGTACTACTCACACAATTTGCAGTCTTCGTCATTATAATTTATCTTCCCCCTCTGGATTACCTAAGTAACACATCCAGTAAATACCATATGGGCTAATTTAGTAATCTTCAAAGAGAGGCTCGAGAAAGATTTGTTCACGACCCAGAAAATTTGCATATTTCCAGAAGAATTTGCATATTTTCTGACGTCTCAGATCCTCTTCTTGATTTCCATCAACCTCACATCTTTTAGATTGGAAGATTATCTCCAAACTGCAACACATGAGATGTGTTCCATGTGAAACGTTTCTTTTCAACTCTAATAATTTCAATCCACTACAGGATATTGGCTTTATTATTCTCTATTGGGTCAGTATTTTCAAGCTTTGTTCAAGTGGATCCTATCAAATAAAACTGCTTCCAACGCAATTAAATCTGATGAGCTGAGCACACAGAGTTAGTCTGTGACAACTCTGTGTGACAGAAAGTGCTGTGGTGGCTGATTGAGTGATAAATAATTCAAATGTTTATTACATGCAGATGCTAGGGCGCAATTCCCAGAGAAGCTCAGACGCCACCCAAAAAGTTGATTCTGTTCATTTGGACGTAGCGTTTTCAGTGGGAGATACGTTTCATCACTCATCCAAGTGACTTCTTCAGTTTCAGCTCACTGTAGGTTTCCCAACCTTAGTGTTTAGAGAAAATCCATCTCAGCTGTTCCGATACCCTTGACACAAAAGGAATCCCTGGTTTCACGTAAACAGCAGTTGTCCTTCTTCTCTCCTCGATCGGCTGGAGCTTTCTTTAGGTGCCTAACCACATTTACTCAGGGCCTTCTTGATGTGATGTTCTTCTGCTTCCCTGGCCACTCTGTCTGTGGGGATGGTGTTCGCTCTGTGTTGTAGCGTCCTGATGACACCCAGTTTCTGCTCCAGTGGATGATGGTGTCAAACCTTAAATACTCACTCGTATGCGTTGATTTATGGTACACATCAGCTTTTACAGTGGCTTGCAAAAGTATTCGGCCCCCTTGAACTTTTCCACATTTTGTCACATTACAGCCACAAGCATGAAGCAATTTTATTGGAATTCCACGTGAAAGACCAACACAAAGTGGTGTACACGTGAGAAGTGGAACGAAAATCATACATGATTCCAAACATTTTTTACAAATAAATAACTGAAAAGTGGGGTGTGCGTAATTATTCAGCCCCCTGAGTCAATACTTTGTAGAACCACCTTTTGCTGCAATTACAGTCTCAAGTCTTTTGCAGACTCCAAGAGGTTTTATATCAAAAAAGGGTTTATATCAAAATCTTAGATTAGTTTAGATGAAACTTTATTAATCCCTCGGGTGGGTTCCTCCGGGAAATTCGGTTTCCAATAGCACAGCACCGACAGAATATACAGAATGTGAGCAGAAATATACCATATATACACATCTATAAATACAGAGTATACAAAAGGGATAAATAGAATAAATAGGAATACGAATACATGGGCAGCATGGTGGTTAGCACTGTTGCCGCACAGCAAGAAGGTCCTGAGTTCAATTCCACCATCAGGCCGGGGTCTTTCTGTGTGGAGTTTGCATGTTCTCCCCGTGTTTGCGTGGGTTCCATCCGGGTATTCCGGCTTCCTCCCACCATCCAAAGACATGCAGCTTGTGGGGATAGGTTAACTGGATAATCCATATTGCCACTAGGAGTGAATGTGAGTGCGAATGGTTGTCTGTCTCTGTGTGTTGGCCCTGCGACAGACTGGCGACCTGTCCAGGGTGTACCCTGCCTTTCGCCCTGTGACAGCTGGGATAGGCTCCAGCGCCCCCCGTGACCCTTAAAAGGATAAGCGGAAGCGGATGGAAGAATACAAGGGAATTGCACATTTCAAGTATGTGAGTCGCCGTTGGATATTATCTGAGGATATTAAGGCAAAATCTTGCCTATTCCTCATTTTCTCAGTAAAGTGGTCCCTTCAGATCTGATGTTTTCACAGTCCTGGTCATTAAATACAAGAGATTTCAGTCTTTGTGTTTTTTCTTATCACTTCTCAATGATTTGAAACATTACTGTATCTGCACACTTTCATTCACAGTTTTAAAGAGTTTGAATAGAAAACCTGACGCATTAGAATCAAATGTAATCAAGCTGCAATCATATAGTCTCATCAAGGCAGATTATTTCCTTTCCTAATTTCAAATAATTACGTAAAAATAACCAAAGCTGCTATTTTCCACTGATAATAGCAGCTTTAATGTTACTGAGAAAAACCATTGATTTGAAGTTTTACAGACTTTCCAAAAAATAATATTCTTAAAGACAAATTTCATTTTAAATAATTACAACTGAAAAACTAAACAACTAAAAATATGTATTCATTTGCCTCTTCTCTATAACAGTTTGACTTATCAGCAAAATGGTGCATTAACTTGACGTGGAGTCATTCTATTCATGTGGTTCCTTACAGCATAAGTCTGATGAATAGAGACCTATGAAATTACATTTCTGTAGTGTGTAGTGAAGGGGAAACCTTCAAGGGAAAAATTACCTTGAGACAGTCATTTTTCAGGTGGACGCTTTCTTGAGTTACAGAAACAAGTAAATTTTCTTCCTTCCCTCTTCTGGAATCACAGTAGATAGGACACCATGGCAATAAAATGCACTCGAATTGTGAGTCATGGAAAAAGTAAAGAAAGAAAAGCAATTGAGATTCTGCAAGGGAGAGCTGAGCACTATTTACCTATGCTGCCCAGAGTGAGCCTGTGGGCACATTATACAGATGGCAGCACAAATAAATGATGCCTTATATTGATCAAAAGGAAATGTTTTAAAAAATCTGCTTGATTTCCTCATTGCTATTCAGGCATAATTTCTGTTGTGCAAAATATTTTGGAATTGTAAGGTTTTGTCTTTGATATTTTCATGAAATTCTGAATTACATTATATATGTCTATATATAGGTTTTTTACTTGTGGTATTTTTTCTTTCTTTTTCAAAACCGAGTCAGTTTATTTGTGCATTTTAGTGGAGTTTGAATCATCTGGATAGTACAAGAAACTCCCAGTTAACATTATACTTTCAAAGCAGTAGTAGCCCCAAGGTGCAGATTTATTAATAGTTCATGCATGTAAATGGCTGTATTTGTGTCAAGAGGCCAAAACGCAGTTGAGCTGTACCACCACATCCCAGATGATCTCTTATTTCACATGATCGTCCAGTTCATGAAGTTAACAGTGTAGAGAAGCAGCGATTTTTGTACTCATTGACTATGCATGAGCATCTGGTCAATGTGGATGTGTGATCATGGTGCTCCAACCGAGAGCTTCTCGCTGTGTTTCCCTACGCAAAAGAAAAACATGCAGATATATGGGGCTCGTGGAGTCACGTCCTACTTTCACTTCTGCCTTTGTGGTTGCATAAAAATGCTATTTGAGACAGACATGACAATGATTCAAAATGAAATCTAAATTGGTACAAAAAGGACTACAGTCTACAGTCAAACTTTAGAAGCCTTACTGTCTAGGACTGGTAAGATTTGTGAAAATGTCTCTTTTGGGGGTTTAAAAAAGCAATGAAGCTGGAAGTAATACAGCTGCATATCTTTGTTTGCTTTACTTTCGTAATAAAGTTCCCTTTTCACTGAGTACATACTGTGGAAATTGAGTTTTATTAAAGGATAATCATAGTGGAAACCTTTCTTAATCACTGTAACTAGATACAGTGCTGATATACTTGTTTTGTACTCCACTACAATTCAATACAAAAACAGTGCTTCTTAGCAATAACTATTTGCTTTTTAGATTACTTTTAGATGACTTGATATGTCTGTAAAATATTAAAAACCCAAATGTATACACTCACATTTAAACTTGTAAAAGTAATGAAAATAACCAGTTTAAGTTCAAACCAAGCACCAGAAAGGGGAAGAAAGGTGATTTAAATGACATACTATGTGGCATGGTTTCTGGTGCCACACACAGTGGCCTGACATCTCTGGGGTTTACAGAGAATGGCCCATACGAGAAAATATCTAGAGAGTGGTAATTTAAAAAATACCTTGTATACCAGAGGTTTGAGGAGAATGGTCAGATTGCTAAAAGCTGACAGGAAGGCGACGGTAACCAAAGAAAGAAAGACACTTGTTGAAGTCAAGGTATGCAGAAGATCATCTCTGAATGCACAGCACGTCAAACCTTAAAGCAGATGGGCTACAGCAGCAGAAGACCACACCAGGTGCTGCGCCTGTCACCTAAGAACGAAGAACTGAGGTTACGGTTCGCAGGGTCTTACCAAAATTAAACATTAGAAGGCTGAAAAAATGTGGCCTGGTTTGATGAATTTTGATTTCCGCTGCCACATTCAGGGTCAAAATTTGATGTAAACATGAAAACATGGATCGATTATGCATTGTATCAACAGTTCAGGGTGACAGTGATGGTGTTTACTGGTGTAATCTTATTGGCACAGATTGGCACCCTTATACCAATTGAGTACGGTTTAAACACCACAACCAACCTGAGTATTCCTAATGAACATTCCCATCCCTTTATAACCACAGGGTACTCAGGGTCATCATTGAGATGCAATAGAATGGGAGATTCACATGGATGTTTGTTCTAACAAATCTGCACCAAATGTGTGATGTTATCATCTCAACATGGTCCAAAATCTCAGAGGAATCTTTTCACCAAATTGTAAATATTTTGGATTCAAAAGGGGGGTCATGGCCATGAGTGTATAACAATTTATACACCCAACTCTTCCTCTTTGATATACAGAATCAAAATATGACATGCTTAATATGACAGCATTGAATGTTGATGTGATAAAACACATATTACTATTAAAGTAACATTTCTGTTTTTGTTTACTTTTTAGGTGGTTTTCACCTGCAGGGCCATTTTCAGTATGTGCATATAATCTACAAACTACAAAAAATAAACCATTTATGCACAATGAGTCAAAATAATATGATAACTATCAACACATAAACACTACTTTAATGTTACAGCTAGGTGAGAGCTTTTAACTCCTTGAGATAGTCAAATTAAGTGATAAAGCGCAGTAAATGTATAAAGTTTCCTAGTAAGTTTCCAAGTAATGCTGTTCTAGAAGAATTAAATGCACTTAAAACAGTCTCAGTTATATTTATTTAGTTGATCAAGTTTGGGAAGCCTTCTTCACACATTAGTTAGTTATGGAGTTCCACAGGGTTCTGTACTAGGACCAATACTTCTTACATTATACATGCTTCTCTTCAGTAATGTTATTAGAAAACACTTTATACTTTTTCATTCACATACAGATGATACCAAATTATGTAATCATCTTTGATGCCAGATTACACAAATTGATTACTACAATTACAGGGATGTGTTAAAGACATGAATGGCTGGATGACCTGTAATTTCCTGTTTCTGAATTTAGACATAACTGAGGGTATTATAATTGGCCCTAAACAAATTTTCAAAACATGGTACCTAACTTACTCTGGATGACATCGCATTGGCCTCCAGTAACACTGTGAGAATTCTTGGTGGGTTTTTGTGATTAGCATATGTCCTTCAGCACATATACTAAACAAGTATGTAGGACCATTTGATCAGAAACGCTCTTTCTAACAGTTATATTGAAAAGCTAATTCGCACACATTACATCTAGGCTGGACTATTGCAATTCTTTGTTATCAGGCAGTTCTGAAAGCTCCCTGAAAAGCTTTTACTTATCCAGAAATACTGCTGTGAGAGTGGTAACAGACGGGAGAAAGATCATATTCTCCCATATTAGTTTATCTTCCCTGGCTGTCTGTTAAATCCTAAATAGAATATAAAATCCATCTTACAATAATCAGGCCCCATCACATCTTAAAGACCTCCTAGTATTATATTACCCTAATAGAACATTTCAGTCTCAGATTGTAGGTTTAAGTAGAATGGGAGGCATAGCTAATCAGACACTGTCCTATAGAACCAGCTCTCAGTTTGCTTTCCATTTTAATAATCATTAAAGCTGCAAGCAGCGTTATGAGGGCCCTCGCACCCCGGCGTGTCGAGCCACGCCCAACACCTAAAACCAGCACGTCCAATGTGATGTCACATTGATGGAATTCATGCATTTAACCACCAGCTAACATTTCATCTCATTGAACCATGATTATAGTCGTCCCAATAGGTGGCGCTCTAACTATTACCGACAAATGGCATACCAAACATTTCCGAGCTCGAGTCTCATCACACCTGGGACGTTTGGGAGAGATTGGACATTGTGTTTTTGAGTGACAGCAGATTATTGCTTTTTGGAGAGTGATTCAAACTCTAAGTGCCGCCATAACCATCCCGTTTCCTTGAACGTAAAAAGCTTCGCAATTTAACATCACAAAGGTCTTTAGATTCCACAAGCTGAAGAATAGTGCAATCTGATGAAATCCCTTGGAGGAGTTCGTCAAAGAACGATGCCTGAAAAGAGGGGAAAATGTTGCCAAAATTGCACATTAATTTTAAAATGGCTGGCTTCCTGTTGGATTTGGGATATTGCTCCAAGAGACTTTTTTGTACATCTTGATATCTCCTATAAGCTTACCAGGTTTCAGACTCATAGAGAAAACACAGAGCAGGGGCTGTGATTTTGAAATTTTGTAGGGGGCGCTGTGGAGCCATTTTGGGATATTCAATGAAAATGATCACATAACAACAAAGCCTTAACCACATTGGAGGTGTGCGCTAAATTTCAAGACTTTTTAAACTTTCCAAGCCCCTCAAAAGCCACTTCATCTTTCATGGTGAACCGCGTTGCCACCAGGGTGCGGCGTTCAGTTTAAAGTCACAATTTTTGCACTGAAGCATCACAAGGGACTTATGGTGATATTCACCGCTTTTGAGGTGGCCACGATGAACCTGTGAAAATCAGTACAACAAAATTAAAGCCATGACATTTCCTGTTCCCACTAGGTGGCGCTGTCCGTATTCCCGACAATGGGCACATCAATCTGTTCAGGGCGGGTCTGACATCATGCCTGTAAAGTCTGGTACTGATCAGACTGGATTTCATTGAGTTATACTAATTTGTTTCTTCATGGCGTGACATCAAAGTTCGCCATGCTGCTGGGGTCACACCCTTTTGCGAAAACTCACAGTTTTCATTGTAACCCTAGACCAACTCCTTAAGGCTTTTCTGGAGAAATTTGAGGCTGCAGATGTCACCCATCACTATACTGTACCCCAAAGTGTAAAACATGACATTTCCTGTTCCCACTAGGTGGCGCTGTCCTTGATGTAAAATATGGCAGTTGAAATATGTTCAGGGGTGGAGCCTTATCATATGTGTTCACTTTGGTCAAGGTCAGAAAATGTATGACAAAATGAGAGGCAATAAGATTTTCATGGCGAGTCATCGAAATTCGCCATGGCGCCACGGCCTCATAGTATTGTGAAAACTCAAAAGCTCCGCAATTTAACATGGCACAAGGGTGTAGTTGACACTGTCCAAATTTGAAGGTTATGAAATGAAACCCCAAGGAGGAGTTCGCAAAAGTTCGAGGCATGGAAATGGCAAAATTAGAGCCAAAATGTCACCTTCTCTTCCAAATGGCGGACTTCCTGTTGGGTTTGCGTCAATGGGCCCACAGACTTTTTTGTTCGTCTTGGCATGATACACATGTGTGCCAAATTTCATACATGTAGCTCAAACGATGTGGTCGTAGGGCTGCATTTAACAAGGCATAGGTGGCGCTGTAGAGCCATTTCCCAGTGCTCATATGTAAAACCATTAAAATACAAAATTTTTCACCAGACCTGGCATGTGTGCAAAATTTCATGAGTTTTTGAGCATGTTTAGGCCCTCAAAAAGGCCCTTGTTTGGGGTGAATAATAATAATAATAATAATAATAATAATAATAATTAAAGCTGCAAGCAGCGTTATGAGGGCCCTCGCACCCCCGGCACGTCGAGCCACTGCCAACACCTCAAACCGGCACGTCCGATGTGATGTCACATTGATGGATTTCATGCTTTTAATCACCAGCTAACATTTCATCTTATTCAACCAGGATTATAGTCATGCCACTAGGTGGCGCTCTAACCATTATTGACAAATAGCATAACAAACATTTCCAAGCTCGAGTCTCATCACACCTGCGACCTTTGGGAGAGATTGGACATTGTGTTTTTTAGTGACAGCAGATTACTGCTTTTTGCGAGTGATTGAAACTCTACGTGCCGCCATGACCACCCCGTTTCCCTTAACGGAAAAAGCTTCGCAATTTAACATCACAAAGGTCTTTAGATTCTACACACTGAAGAATGCTTCAATATGATGAAATCCCTTGGAGGAGTTCGTCAAAGTATGAGGCCTGAAAAGGGGGGAAAATGTCATCAAAATTACACATTAATTTTAAAATGGCTGACTTCCTGTTGGATTTGGGATATTGCTCCAAGAGACTTTTTTGTACATCTTGATATCTTACACAAGCTTACCAAGTGTCAGACTCATAGATGAAACACAGAGCAGGGGCTGATGTTTTGAAATATTGTAGGGGGCGCTGTGGAGCCATTTTGCGCTATTCAAGGAAAATGGTTACATAACAACAATGCCTTCATCCATTTGGAGGTGTGTGCCAAATTTCAAGCCTCTATAAACTTTCCAAGTCCCTCAAAAGCCACTTCATCTTTCATGGTGAACCGCGTTGCCACCAGGGTGCGCCGTTCAGTTTAAAGTCACAATTTTTGCACTGAAGCATCACGAGGGACTGATGTTGATATTCACCGCTTTTGAGGTGGCCACGATCAACCTGTGAAAATCAGTACAACAAAATTAAAGCCATGACATTTCCTGTTGCCATTAGGTGGCGCTGTCCGTATTTCCGACAATGGGCACATCAATCTGTTCAGGGCAGGTCTGCCATCATGCCTGTAAAGTCTGGTACTGATCAGACTGGATTTCATTGAGTTATACTAATTTGTTTATTCATGGCGTGACATCAAAGTTCGCCATGCTGCTGGGGTCACACCCTTTTGCGAAAAGTCACAGTTTTCACTGTAACCCAAGACCAACTCCTTAAGGCTTTCCTGGAGAAATTTGAGGCTGCAGATGTCACCCATCACTATACTGTACCCCAAAGTGTAAAACATGACATTTCCTGTTCCCACTAGGTGGCGCTGTCCTTGATGTCAAATATGGCAGTTGAAATATGTTCAGGGGTGGAGCCTTATCATATGTGTGCTGTTTGGTCCAGATAGGAACATGTATGACAAAATGAGAGGCAATAAGATTTTCATGGCGAGTCATCGAAATTCGCCATGGCGCCACGGCCTCATAGTATTGTGAAAACTCAAAAGCTCCGCAATTTAACATGGCACAAGGGTGTAGTTGGCACTGACCAAATATGAAGGTTATGAAATCAAACCCCAAGGAGGAGTTCGTCAAAGTTCGAGGCATGGAAATGGTAAAATCAGAGCCAAAATGTCACCTTCAATCCAAAATGGCGGACTTCCTGTTGGGTTTAGGACATTGCCATAATAGACTTTTTTGTTCGACTCTGAACATTATATAGGTCTACCGACTTTCAAACATGTAGGTCATACCCATACCGGGGGCTCGCGTTTTTCATTTTTCTAGGTGGCGCTACTGAGCTAATTTTCCCTGGCCATGTCTGAGAACATTAAAATACGTAAATTTTCACCAGACCTGACGCGTGTGCAAAATTTCATGAGTTTTCGAGCATGTTTAGGCCCTCAAACGGCCAATTCATTTGCCGAAATAATAATAATAATAATAATTAAAGCTGCAAGCAGCGTTATGAGGGCCCTCGCACCCCCGGCGCGTCGAGCCACGCCCAACACCTAAAACCAGCACGTCCGATCTGATGTCACATTGATGGAATTCATGCATTTAACCACCAGCTAACATTTCAACTCATTCATTCATGATTAGTTAGTCGTTCCACTAGGTGGCGCTCTAACCATTATGTACAAATGGCATAACAAACACTTCCAAGCTCGAGTCTCATCACACCTGAGACGTTTGGGAGAGATTGGACATGGTGTTTTTGAGTGACAGCAGATTACTGCGTTTTGGCGAGTGATTCAAACTCTAAGTGCCGCCATAACCACCCCGTTTCCCTGGACGTAAAAAGCTTCGCAATTTAACATCACAAAGGTCTTTAGATTCCACAAACTTCAGATCGGTCCAATCTGATGAAATCTCTTGGAGGAGTTCGTCAAAGTATGAAGCCTGAAAAGAGGGGAAAATGTCGCCAAAATTACACATTAATTTTAAAATGGCTGACTTCCTGTTGGATTTGGGATATTGCTCCAAGAGACTTTTTTGTACATCTTAATATCTTCCATGAGCTTACCAAGTTTCAGACTCATAGATAAAACACAGAGCAGGGGCTGATATTTTGGAATTTTGTAGGGGGCGCTGTGGAGCCATTTTGCGCTATTCAAGGAAAATGGTCACATAACTAGAAAGCCTTCATCACATTGGGAGGTGTGGGCCAAATTTAAAGCCTCTATAAACTTTCCAAGCCCCTCAAAAGCCACTTCATCTTTCATGGTGAACAGCGTTGCCACCAGGGTGCGCCGTTCAGTTTAAAGTCACAATTTTTTCACTGAAGCATCACGAGGTACTGATGGTGATATTCACCGCTTTTGAGGTGGCCACGATGAACCTGTGAAAATCAGTACAACAAAATTAAAGCCATGACATTTCCTGTTGCCACTAGGTGGCGCTGTCCGTATTCCCGACAATGGGCACATCAATCTGTTCAGGGCGGGTCTGACATCATGCCTGTAAAGTCTGGTACTGTTCAGACTGGATTTCATTGAGTTATACTAATTTGTTTCTTCATGGCGAGACATCAAAGTTCGCCATGCTGCTGGGGTCACACCCTTTGGCGAAAAGTCACAGTTTTCACTGTAACCCAAGACCAACTCCTTAAGGCTTTCCTGGAGAAATTTGAGGCTGCAGATGTCACCCATCACAATACTGTACCCCAAAGTGTAAAACATGACATTTCCTGTTCCCACTAGGTGGCGCTGTCGCTGATGTCAAATATGGCAGTTGAAATATGTTCAGGGGTGGAGCCTTATCATATGTGTTCACTTTGGTCAAGGTCAGAAAATGTATGACAAAATGAGAGGCAATAAGATTTTCATGGCGAGTCATCGAAATTCGCCATGGCGCCACGGCCTCACCGTATTGTGAAAACTCAAAAGCTCCGCAATTTAACATGGCATAAGGGTGTAGTTGGCACTGACCAAATATGAAGGTTATGAAATCAAACCCCAAGGAGGAGTTCGTCAAAGTTCGAGGCATGGAAATGGTAAAATCAGAGCCAAAATGTCACCTTCAATCCAAAATGGCGGACTTCCTGTTGGGTTTAGGACATTGCCATAATAGACTTTTTTGTTCGACTCTGAACATTATATAGGTGTACCGACTTTCAAACATGTAGGTCATACCCATACCGGGGGCTCGCGTTTTTCATTTTTCTAGGTGGCGCTACTGAGCTAATTTTCCCTGGCCATGTCTGAGAACATTAAAATACGTAAATTTTCACCAGACCTGACGCGTGTGCAAAATTTCATGAGTTTTCGAGCATGTTTAGGCTCTCAAACGGCCAATTCATTTGCCGAAATAATAATAATAATAATAATAATAATAATAATAATAAACAGAGCAATTACAATAGGGCCTTCGCACTGTCAGTGCTCGGGCCCTAATAATAATAAACAGAGCAATTACAATAGGGCCTTCGCACTGTCAGTGCTCGGGCCCTAATTAAAGCTGCAAGCAGCGTTATGAGGGCCCTCGCACCCCCGGCACGTTGAGCCACTGCCAACACCTCAAACCGGCACGTCCGATGTGATGTGACATTGATGGATTTCATGCTTTTAATCACCAGCTAACATTTCATCTTATTCAACCAGGATTATAGTCATGCCACTAGGTGGCGCTCTAACCATTATTGACAAATAGCATACCAAACATTTCCAAGCTCGAGTCTCATCACACCTGCGACCTTTGGGAGAGATTGGACATTGTGTTTTTTAGTGACAGCAGATTACTGCTTTTTGCGAGTGATTGAAACTCTACGTGCCGCCATGACCACCCCGTTTCCCTGAACGGAAAAAGCTTCGCAATTTAACATCACAAAGGTCTTTAGATTCTACACACTGAAGAATGCTTCAATATGATGAAATCCCTTGGAGGAGTTCGTCAAAGTATGAAGCCTGAAAAGGGGGGAAAATGTCATCAAAATTACACATTAATTTTAAAATGGCTGACTTCCTGTTGGATTTGGGATATTGCTCCAAGAGACTTTTTTGTACATCTTGATATCTTACACAAGCTTACCAAGTGTCAGACTCATAGATGAAACACAGAGCAGGGGCTGATGTTTTGAAATATTGTAGGGGGCGCTGTGGAGCCATTTTGCGCTATTCAAGGAAAATGGTTACATAACAACAATGCCTTCATCCATTTGGAGGTGTGTGCCAAATTTCAAGCCTCTATAAACTTTCCAAGCCCCTCAAAAGCCACTTCATCTTTCATGGTGAACCGCGTTGCCACCAGGGTGCGCCGTTCAGTTTAAAGTCACAATTTTTGCACTGAAGCATCACGAGGGACTGATGTTGATATTCACCGCTTTTGAGGTGGCCACGATGAACCTGTGAAAATCAGTACAACAAAATTAAAGCCATGACATTTCCTGTTGCCATTAGGTGGCGCTGTCCGTATTTCCGACAATGGGCACATCAATCTGTTCAGGGCGGGTCTGCCATCATGCCTGTAAAGTCTGGTACTGATCAGACTGGATTTCATTGAGTTATACTAATTTGTTTATTCATGGCGTGACATCAAAGTTCGCCATGCTGCTGGGGTCACACCCTTTTGCGAAAAGTCACAGTTTTCACTGTAACCCAAGACCAACTCCTTAAGGCTTTCCTGGAGAAATTTGAGGCTGCAGATGTCACCCATCACTATACTGTACCCCAAAGTGTAAAACATGACATTTCCTGTTCCCACTAGGTGGCGCTGTCCTTGATGTCAAATATGGCAGTTGAAATATGTTCAGGGGTGGAGCCTTATCATATGTGTGCTCTTTGGTCCAGATCGGAACATGTATGACAAAATGAGAGGCAATAAGATTTTCATGGCGAGTCATCGAAATTCGCCATGGCGCCACGGCCTCATAGTATTGTGAAAACTCAAAAGCTCCGCAATTTAACATGGCACAAGGGTGTAGTTGGCACTGACCAAATATGAAGGTTATGAAATCAAACCCCAAGGAGGAGTTCGTCAAAGTTCGAGGCATGGAAATGGTAAAATCAGAGCCAAAATGTCACCTTCAATCCAAAATGGCGGACTTCCTGTTGGGTTTAGGACATTGCCATAATAGACTTTTTTGTTCGACTCTGAACATTATATAGGTGTACCGACTTTCAAACATGTAGGTCATACCCATACCGGGGGCTCGCGTTTTTCATTTTTCTAGGTGGCGCTACTGAGCTAATTTTCCCTGGCCATGTCTGAGAACATTAAAATACGTAAATTTTCACCAGACCTGACGCGTGTGCAAAATTTCATGAGTTTTCGAGCATGTTTAGGCCCTCAAACGGCCAATTCATTTGCCGAAATAATAATAATAATAATAATAATAATTAAAGCTGCAAGCAGCGTTATGAGGGCCCTCGCACCCCGGCGTGTCGAGCCACGCCCAACACCTAAAACCAGCACGTCCGATGTGATGTCACATTGATGGAATTCATGCATTTAACCACCAGCTAACAATTCAACTCATTCATTCATGATTAGTTAGTCGTTCCACTAGGTGGCGCTCTAACCATTATGTACAAATGGCATAACAAACACTTCCAAGCTCGAGTCTCATCACACCTGAGACGTTTGGGAGAGATTGGACATTGTGTTTTTGAGTGACAGCAGATTACTGCTTTTTGGCGAGTGATTCAAACTCTAAGTGCCACCATAACCACCCCGTTTCCCTGGACGTAAAAAGCTTCGCAATTTAACATCACAAAGGTCTTTAGATTCCACACACTGGAGAATGGTTCAATATGATGAAATCCCTTGGAGGAGTTCGTCAAAGTATGAAGCCTGAAAAGAGGGGAAAATGTCGCCAAAATTACACATTAATTTTAAAATGGCTGACTTCCTGTTGGATTTGGGATATTGCTCCAAGAGACTTTTTTGTACATCTTGATATTTTCCATAAGCTTACCAGGTTTCAGACTCATAAATGAAACACAGAGCTGGGGCTGATGTTTTGAAATTTTGTAGGGGGCGCTGTGGAGCAATTTCGCGCTATTCAATGAAAATGATCACATGACAACAAAGCCTACATCCATTTGGAGGTGTGTGCCAAATTTCAAGCCTCTATAAACTTTCCAAGCCCCTCAAAAGCCACTTCATCTTTCATGGTGAACCGCGTTGCCACCAGGGTGCGCCGTTCAGTTTAAAGTCACAATTTTTGCACTGAAGCATCACGAGGGACTGATGGTGATATTCACCGCTTTTGAGGTGGCCAAGATGAATCTGTGAAAATCAGTACAACAAAATTAAAGCCATGACATTTCCTGTTGCCACTAGGTGGCGCTGTCCGTATTTCCGACAATGGGCACATCAATCTGTTCAGGGCGGGTCTGACATCATGCCTGTAAAGTCTGGTACTGATCAGACTGGATTTCATTGAGTTATACTAATTTGTTTCTTCATGGCGTGACATTAAAGTTCGCCACGCCGCTGGGGTCACACCCTTTTGCGAAAAGTCACAGTTTTCACTGTAACCCAAGACCAACTCCTTAAGGCTTTTCTGGAGAAATTTGAGGCTGCAGATGTCACCCATCACTATACTGTACCCCAAAGTGTAAAACATGACATTTCCTGTTCCCACTAGGTGGCGCTGTCCCTTATGTCAAATATGGCAGTTGAAATATGTTCAGGGGTGGAGCCTTATCATATGTGTGCTCTTTGGTCAAGGTCAGAAAATGTATGACAAAATGAGAGGCAATAAGATTTTCATGGCGAGTCATCGAAATTCGCCATGGCGCCACGGCCTCATAGTATTGTGAAAACTCAAAAGCTCCGCAATTTAACATGGCACAAGGGTGTAGTTGACACTGTCCAAATTTGAAGCTTATAGGACCAAATCCCAAGGAGGAGTTCGTTAAAGTTCGAGGCATGGAAACGGTAAAATCAGAGCCAAAATGTCACCTTCAATCCAAAATGGCGGACTTCCTGTTGGGTTTAGGACATTGCCATAATAGACTTTTTTGTTCGACTCTGAAAGTTATATAGGTGTACCGACTTTCAAACATGTAGGTCATACCCATACCGGGGGCTCGCGTTTTTCATTTTTCTAGGTGGCGCTACTGAGCTAATTTTCCCTGGCCATGTCTGGGAACATTAAAATACGTAAATTTTCACCAGACCTGACGCGTGTGCAAAATTTCATGAGTTTTCGAGCATGTTTAGGCCCTCAAACGGCCAATTCATTTGCCGAAATAATAATAATAATAATAATTAAAGCTGCAAGCAGCGTTATGAGGGCCCTCGCACCCCCGGCGCGTCGAGCCAAGCCCAACACCTAAAACCAGCACCTCCGATCTGACGTTTGGGAGAGATTGGACATTGTGTTTTTGAGTGACAGCAGATTACTGCTTTTTGGCGAGTGATTCAAACTCTAAGTGCCACCATAACCACCCCGTTTCACTGAACGTAAAAAGCTTCGCAATTTAACATCACAAAGGTCTTTAGATTCCACACACTGGAGATTGGTTCAATATGATGAAATCCCTTGGAGGAGTTCGTCAAAGAACGGTGCCTGGAAAGAGGGGAAAATGTTGCCAAAATTACACATTAATTTTAAAATGGCTGACTTCCTGTTGGATTTGGGATATTGCTCCAAGAGACTTTTTTGTACATCTTGATATCTCCTATAAGCTTACCAGGTTTCAGAATCATACATAGAACACAGAGCAGGGGCTGTGGTTTTGAAATTTTGTAGGGGGCGCTGTGGAGCAATTTCGCGCTATTCAATGAAAATGATCACATGCCAACAAAGCCTTCATCCATTTGGAGGTGTGTGCCAAATTTCAAGCCTCTATAAACTTGCCAAGACCCTCAAAAGCCACTTCATCTTTCATGTTGAACAGCGTTGCCACCAGGGTGCGCCGTTCAGTTTAAACTCACAATTTTTGCACTGAAGCATCACGAGGGACTGATGGTGATATTCACCGCTTTTGAGGTGGCCAAGATGAACCTGTGAAAATCAGTACAACAAAATTAAAGCCATGACATTTCCTGTTGCCACTAGGTGGCGCTGTGGGTATTCCCGACAATGGGCACATCAATCTGTTCAGGGCGGGTCTGACATCATGCCTGTAAAGTCTGGTACTGATCAGACTGGATTTCATTGAGTTATACTAATTTGTTTCTTCATGGCGTGACATCAAAGTTCGCCACGCCGCTGGGGTCACACCCTTTTGCGAAAAGTCACAGTTTTCACTGTAACCCAAGACCAACTCCTTAAGGCTTTCCTGGAGAAATTTGAGGCTGCAGATGTCACCCATCACTATACTGTACCCCAAAGTGTAAAACATGACATTTCCTGTTCCCACTAGGTGGCGCTGTCCTTGAGGTCAAATATGGCAGTTGAAATATGTTCAGGGGTGGAGCCTTATCATATGTGTTCACTTTGGTCAAGGTCAGAAAATGTATGACAAAATGAGAGGCAATAAGATTTTCATGGCGAGTCATCGAAATTCGCCATGGCGCCACGGCCTCATAGTATTGTGAAAACTCAAAAGCTCCGCAATTTAACATGGCCCAGGTGTGTAGTTGACACTGACCAAAGATGAAGCTTATACAACCAAATCCCAAGGAGGAGTTCGCAAAAGTTCGAGGCATGGAAATGGCAAAATTAGAGCCAAAATGTCACCTTCTCTTCCAAATGGCGGACTTCCTGTTGGGTTTGCATCAATGGGCCCACAGACTTTTTTGTTCGACTCGGCATGATACACATGTGTGCCAAATTTCATACATGTAGCTGAAACGATATGGTCGTAGGGCTGCATTTAACAAGGCATAGGTGGCGCTGTAGAGCCATTTCCCAGTGCTCATATGTAAAACCATTAAAATACAAAATTTTTCACCAGACCTGGCATGTGTGCAAAATTTCATGAGTTTTTGAGCATGTTTAGGCCCTCAAAAAGGCCCTTGTTTTGCCTGAATAATAATAATAATAATAATAATAATAATAATAATAATAATAATAATAAGAAACGGAGCAGATACAATAGGGCCTTCGCACTCTCAGTGCTCGGGCCCTAATTAAAGCTGCAAGCAGCGTTATGAGGGCCCTCGCACCCCCGGCGTGTCGAGCCATGCCCAACACCTGAAACCAGCACGTCCGATGTGATGTCACATTGATGGAATTCATGCATTTAACCACCAGTTAACATTTCATTTGGTTCAACCATGAGTATAGTCGTCCCACTAGGTGGCGCTCTAACCATTATAGACAAAGGGCATAACAAACATTTCCGAGCTCGAGTCTCATCACGCCTGCGACCTTTGGGAGAGATTGGACTTTGTGTCTTTGAGTGACAGCATATTACTGCTTTTTGGCCAGTGATTGAAACTCCACGTGCCGCCATGACCACCCCGTTTCCTTGAACGTAAAAAGCTTCGCAATTTAACATCACAAAGGTCTTTAGATTCCACACACTGGAGAATGGTTCAATATGATGAAATCCCTTGGAGGAGTTCGTCAAAGTATGAAGCCTGAAAAGAGGGGAAAATGTCGCCAAAATTACACATTAATTTTAAAATGGCTGACTTCCTGTTGGATTTGGGATATTGCTCCAAGAGACTTTTTTGTACATCTTGATATTTTCCATAAGCTTACCAGGTTTCAGACTCATAGATGAAACACAGAGCAGGGGCTGTTGTTTTGAAATTTTGTAGGGGGCGCTGTGGAGCAATTTCGAGCTATTCAATGAAAATGATCACATGACAACAAAGCCTACATCCATTTGGAGGTGTGTGCCAAATTTCAAGCCTCTATAAACTTTCCAAGTCCCTCAAAAGCCACTTCATCTTTCATGGTGAACCGCGTTGCCACCAGGGTGCGCCATTCAGTTTAAAGTCACAATTTTTGCACTGAAGCATCACGAGGGACTGATGTTGATATTCACCGCTTTTGAGGTGGCCACGATGAACCTGTGAAAATCAGTACAACAAAATTAAAGCCATGACATTTCCTGTTGCCACTAGGTGGCGCTGTACGTATTCCCGACAATGGGCACATCAATCTGTTCAGGGCGGGTCTGACATCATGCCTGTAAAGTCTGGTACTGAACAGACTGGATTTCATTGAGTTATACTAATTTGTTTCTTCATGGCGTGACATCAAAGTTCGCCATGCTGCTGGGGTCACACCCTTTTGCGAAAAGTCACAGTTTTCACTGTAACCCAAGACCAACTCCTTAAGGCTTTCCTGGAGAAATTTGAGGCTGCAGGTGTCACCCATCACTATACTGTACCCCAAAGTGTAAAACATGACATTTCCTGTTCCCACTAGGTGGCGCTGTCCCTGGTGTCAAATATGGCAGTTGAAATATGTTCAGGGGTGGAGCCTTATCATATGTGTTCACTTTGGTCAAGGTCAGAAAATGTATGACAAAATGAGAGGCAATAAGATTTTCATGGCGAGTCATCGAAATTCGCCGTGGCGCCACGGCCTCATGGTATTGTGAAAACTCAAAAGCTCCGCAATTTAACATGGCATAAGGGTGTAGTTGGCACTGACCAAATATGAAGGTTATGAAATCAAACCCCAAGGAGGAGTTCGTTAAAGTTCGAGGCATGGAAACGGTAAAATCAGAGCCAAAATGTCACATTCAATCCAAAATGGCGGACTTCCTGTTGGGTTTAGGACATTGCCATAATAGACTTTTTTGTTCGACTCTGAACGTTATATAGGTGTACCGACTTTCAAACATGTAGGTGATACCCATACCGGGGGCTCGCGTTTTTCATTTTTCTAGGTGGCGCTACTGAGCTAATTTTCCCTGGCCATGTCTGAGAACATTAAAATACGTAAATTTTCACCAGACTTGACGCGTGTGCAAAATTTCATGAGTTTTCGAGCATGTTTAGGTCCTCAAAAGGCCGATTCATTTGCCGAAATAATAATAATAATAATAATAAACAGAGCAATTACAATAGGGCCTTCGCACTGTCAGTGCTCGGGCCCTAATAAACAGAGCAATTACAATAGGGCCTTCGCACTGTCAGTGCTCGGGCCCTAATAAACAGAGCAATTACAATAGGGCCTTCGCACTATCAGTGCTCGGGCCCTAATTAAAGCTGCAAGCAGCGTTATGAGGGCCCTCGCACCCTGGCGTGTCGAGCCACGCCCAACACCTAAAACCAGCACGTCCGATGTGATGTCACATTGATGGAATTCATGCATTTAACCACCAGCTAACATTTCATCTCATTGAACCATGATTATAGTCGTCCCACTAGGTGGCGCTCTAACTATTACCGACAAATGGCATAACAAACATTTCCGAGCTCGAGTCTCATCACACCTGCGACGTTTGGGAGAGATTGGATATTGTGTTTTTGAGTGACAGCAGATTACTGCTTTTTGGTGAGTGATTGAAACTCTAAGTGCCGCCATGACCACCCCGTTTCCCTGAACGTAAAAAGCTTCGCAATTTAACATCACAAAGGTCTTTAGATTCCACAAACTTCAGATCGGTCCAATCTGATGAAATCCCTTGGAGGAGTTCGTCAAAGTATGAAGCCTGAAAAGAGGGGAAAATGTCGCCAAAATTACACATTAATTTTAAAATGGCTGACTACCTGTTGGATTTGGGATATTGCTCCAAGAGACTTTTTTGTACATTTTGATATCTCCTATAAGCCTACCAGGTTTCAGATTCATACATAAAACACAGAGCTGGGGCTGTGGTTTTGAAATTTTGTAGGGGGCGCTGTGGAGCCATTTTGGAATATTCAATGAAAATTATCACATGACAGCAAAGCCTTCCTCACATTGGAGGTGTGTGCCAAATTTCAAGCCTCTATACACTTGCCAAGACCCTCAAAAGCCACTTCATCTTTCATGGTGAACAGCGTTGCCACCAGGGTGCGCCGTTCAGTTTAAAGTCACAATTTTTGCACTGAAGCATCACGAGGGACTTATGGTGATATTCACCGCTTTTGAGGTGGCCACGATGAACCTGTGAAAATCAGTACAACAAAGTGTAAGACATGACATTTCCTCTTCCCACTAGGTGGCGCTCTTCATATTCCTGACAATGGGCACATCAATCTGTTCAGGGCGGGTGTGACATCATGCCTGTAAAGTCTGGTACTAATCAGACTGGATTTCATTGAGTTATACTAATTTGTTTCTTCATGGCGTGACATCAAAGTTCGCCATGCTGCTGGGGTCACACCCTTTCGCGAAAAGTCACAGTTTTCACTGTAACCCAAGACCAACTCCTTAAGGCTTTCCTGGAGAAATTTGAGGCTGCAGATGTCACCCATCACTATACTGTACCCCAAAGTGTAAAACATGACATTTCCTGTTCCCACTAGGTGGCGCTGTCCCTGGTGTCAAATATGGCAGTTGAAATATGTTCAGGGGTGGAGCCTTATCATATGTGTTCACTTTGGTCAAGGTCAGAAAATGTATGACAAAATGAGAGGCAATAAGATTTTGATGGCGAGTCATCGAAATTCGCCATGGCGCCACGGCCTCATAGTATTGTGAAAACTCAAAAGCTCCGCAATTTAACATGGCACAAGGGTGTAGTTGACACTGTCCAAATTTGAAGGTTATGAAATGAAACCCCAAGGAGGAGTTCGCAAAAGTTCGAGGCATGGAAATGGCAAAATTAGAGCCAAAATGTCACCTTCTCTTCCAAATGGCGGACTTCCTGTTGGGTTTGCGTCAATGGGCCCACAGACTTTTTTGTTCGTCTTGGCATGATACACATGTGTGCCAAATTTCATACATGTAGCTCAAACGATGTGGTCGTAGGGCTGCATTTAACAAGGCATAGGTGGCGCTGTAGAGCCATTTCCCAGTGCTCATATGTAAAACCATTAAAATACAAAATTTTTCACCAGACCTGGCATGTGTGCAAAATTTCATGAGTTTTTGAGCATGTTTAGGCCCTCAAAAAGGCCCTTGTTTTGCCTGAATAATAATAATAATTAAAGCTGCAAGCAGCGTTATGAGGGCCCTCGCACCCCCGGCGCGTCGAGCCACGCCCAACACCTAAAACCAGCACGTCCGATGTGATGTCACATTGATGGAATTCATGCATTTAACCACCAGCTAACATTTCAACTCATTCATTCATGATTAGTTAGTCGTTCCACTAGGTGGCGCTCTAACCATTATGTACAAATGGCATAACAAACACTTCCGAGCTCGAGTCTAATCACACCTGAGACGTTTGGGAGAGATTGGACATTGTGTTTTTGAGTGACAGCATATTACTGCTTTTTGGCGAGTGATTCAAACTCTAAGTGCCGCCATAACCACCCCGTTTCCCTGGACGTAAAAAGCTTCGCAATTTAACATCACAAAGGTCTTTAGATTCCACAAACTGCAGATCGGTTCAATATGATGAAATCCCTTGGAGGAGTTCGTCAAAGAACGATGCCTGAAAAGAGGGGAAAATGTTGCCAAAATTGCACATTAATTTTAAAATGGCTGACTTCCTGTTGGATTTGGGATATTGCTCCAAGAGACTTTTTTGTACATCTTGATATCTCCTATAAGCCTACCAGGTTTCAGATTCATACATAAAACACAGAGCTGGGGCTGTGGTTTTGAAATTTTGTAGGGGGCGCTGTGGAGCCATTTTGGGATATTCAATGAAAATGATCACATGACAACAAAGCCATCATCACATTGGAGGTGTGTGCCAAATTTCAAGCCTCTATAAACTTGCCAAGACCCTCAAAAGCCACTTCATCTTTCATGGTGAACAGCGTTGCCACCAGGGTGCGCCGTTCAGTTTAAAGTCACAATTTTTGCACTAAAGCATCATCAAGGACTGATGGTGATATACACCGCTTTTGAGGTGGCCACTATGAACCTGTGAAAATCAGTACAACAAAGTGTAAGACATGACATTTCCTGTTCCCACTAGGTGGCGCTCTTCATATTCCTGACAATGGGCACATCAATCTGTTCAGGGCGGGTGTGACATCATGCCTGTAAAGTCTGGTACTAATCAGACTGGATTTCATTGAGTTATACTAATTTGTTTCTTCATGGCGTGACATCAAAGTTCGCCATGCTGCTGGGGTCACACCCTTTCGCGAAAACTCACAGTTTTCACTGTAACCCAAGACCAACTCCTTAAGGCTTTCCTGGAGAAATTTGAGGCTGCAGATGTCACCCATCACTATACTGTACCCCAAAGTGTAAAACATGACATTTCCTGTTCCCACTAGGTGGCGCTGTCCTTGATGTCAAATATGGCAGTTGAAATATGTTCAGGGGTGGAGCCTTATCATATGTGTGCTCTTTGGTCCAGATCGGAACATGTATGACAGAATGAGAGGCAATAAGATTTTCATGGCGAGTCATCGAAATTCGCCATGGCGCCACGGCCTCATAGTATTGTGAAAACTCAAAAGCTCCGCAATTTAACATGGCACAAGGGTGTAGTTGACACTGACCAAATATGAAGGTTATGAAATCAAACCCCAAGGAGGAGTTCGCAAAAGTTCGAGGCATGGAAATGGCAAAATTAGAGCCAAAATGTCACCTTCTCTTCCAAATGGCGGACTTCCTGTTGGGTTTGCGTCAATGGGCCCACAGACTTTTTTGTTCGTCTTGGCATGATACACATGTGTGCCAAATTTCATACATGTAGCTCAAACCATGTGGTCGTAGGGCTGCATTTAACAAGGCATAGGTGGCGCTGTAGAGCCATTTCCCAGTGCTCATATGTAAAACCATTAAAATACAAAATTTTTCACCAGACCTGGCATGTGTGCAAAATTTCATGAGTTTTTGAGCATGTTTAGGCCCTCAAAAAGGCCCTTGTTTTGCCTGAATAATAATAATAATAATTAAAGCTGCAAGCAGCGTTACGAGGGCCCTCACACCCCCGGCGCGTCGAGCCAAGCCCAACACCTAAAACCAGCACCTCCGATCTGACGTTTGGGAGAGATTGGACATTGTGTTTTTGAGTGACAGCAGATTACTGCTTTTTGGCGAGTGATTCAAACTCTAAGTGCCACCATAACCACCCCGTTTCACTGAACGTAAAAAGCTTCGCAATTTAACATCACAAAGGTCTTTAGATTCCACACACTGGAGATTGGTTCAATATGATGAAATCCCTTGGAGGAGTTCGTCAAAGAACGGTGCCTGGAAAGAGGGGAAAATGTTGCCAAAATTACACATTAATTTTAAAATGGCTGACTTCCTGTTGGATTTGGGATATTGCTCCAAGAGACTTTTTTGTACATCTTGATATCTCCTATAACCTTACCAGGTTTCAGAATCATACATAGAACACAGAGCAGGGGCTGTGGTTTTGAAATTTTGTAGGGGGCGCTGTGGAGCAATTTCGCGCTATTCAATGAAAATGATCACATGCCAACAAAGCCTTCATCCATTTGGAGGTGTGTGCCAAATTTCAAGCCTCTATAAACTTGCCAAGACCCTCAAAAGCCACTTCATCTTTCATGTTGAACAGCGTTGCCACCAGGGTGCGCCGTTCAGTTTAAAGTCACAATTTTTGCACTGAAGCATCACGAGGGACTGATGGTGATATTCACCGCTTTTGAGGTGGCCAAGATGAACCTGTGAAAATCAGTACAACAAAATTAAAGCCATGACATTTCCTGTTGCCACTAGGTGGCGCTGTCCGTATTTCCGACAATGGGCACATCAATCTGTTCAGGGCGGGTCTGACATCATGCCTGTAAAGTCTGGTACTGATCAGACTGGATTTCATTGAGTTATACTAATTTGTTTCTTCATGGCGTGACATCAAAGTTCGCCACGCCGCTGGGGTCACACCCTTTTGCGAAAAGTCACAGTTTTCACTGTAACCCAAGACCAACTCCTTAAGGCTTTCCTGGAGAAATTTGAGGCTGCAGATGTCACCCATCACTATACTGTACCCCAAAGTGTAAAACATGACATTTCCTGTTCCCACTAGGTGGCGCTGTCCTTGATGTCAAATATGGCAGTTGAAATATGTTCAGGGGTGGAGCCTTATCATATGTGTGCTCTTTGGTCCAGATCGGAACATGTATGACAGAATGAGAGGCAATAAGATTTTCATGGCGAGTCATCGAAATTCGCCATGGCGCCACGGCCTCATACTATTGTGAAAACTCAAAAGCTCCGCAATTTAACATGGCACAAGGGTGTAGTTGACACTGTCCAAATTTGAAGCTTATAGGACCAAATCCCAAGGAGGAGTTCGTTAAAGTTCGAGGCATGGAAATGGCAAAATTAGAGCCAAAATGTCACCTTCTCTTCCAAATGGCGGACTTCCTGTTGGGTTTAGGACATTGCCATAATAGACTTTTTTGTTCGACTCTGAACGTTATATAGGTGTACCGACTTTCAAACGTGTAGGTCATACCCATACCGGGGGCTCGCGTTTTTCATTTTTCTAGGTGGCGCTACTGAGCTAATTTTCCCTGGCCATGTCTGGGAACATTAAAATACATAAATTTTCACCAGACCTGACGCGTGTGCAAAATTTCATGAGTTTTCGAGCATGTTTAGGCCCTCAAACGGCCAATTCATTTGCCGGAATAATAATAATAATAATAATAATAATAATAATAATAATAATAATTAAAGCTGCAAGCAGCGTTACGAGGGCCCTCGCACCCCCAGCGCGTCGAGCCAAGCCCAACACCTAAAACCAGCACCTCCGATCTGATGTCACATTGATGGAATTCATGCATTTAACCACCAGCTAACATTTCAAGTCATTCATTCATGATTAGTTAGTCGTTCCACTAGGTGGCGCTCTAACCATTATGTACAAATGGCATAACAATCACTTCCGAGCTCGAGTCTCATCACACCTGAGACGTTTGGGAGAGATTGGACATTGTGTTTTTGAGTGACAGCAGATTACTGCTTTTTGGCGAGTGATTCAAACTCTAAGTGCCACCATAACCACCCCGTTTCACTTAACGTAAAAAGCTTCGCAATTTAACATCACAAAGGTCTTTAGATTCCACACACTGGAGATTGGTTCAATATGATGAAATCCCTTGGAGGAGTTCGTCAAAGAACGGTGCCTGAAAAGAGGGGAAAATGTTGCCAAAATTGCACATTAATTTTAAAATGGCTGACTTCCTGTTGGATTTGGGATATTGCACCAAGAGACTTTTTTGTACATCTTGATATCTCCTATAAGCTTACCAGGTTTCAGAATCATACATAGAACACAGAGCAGGGGCTGTGGTTTTGAAATTTTGTAGGGGGCGCTGTGGAGCCACTTCGCGCTATTCAATGAAAATGATCACATGCCAACAAAGCGTTCATCCATTTGGAGGTGTGTGCCAAATTTCAAGCCTCTATAAACTTGCAAAGACCCTCAAAAGCCACTTCATCTTTCATGTTGAACAGCGTTGCCACCAGGGTGCGCCGTTCAGTTTAAAGTCACAATTTTTGCACTGAAGCATCACGAGGGACTGATGGTGATATTCACCGCTTTTGAGGTGGCCAAGATGAACCTGTGAAAATCAGTACAACAAAATTAAAGCCATGACATTTCCTGTTGCCACTAGGTGGCGCTGTCCGTATTTCCGACAATGGGCACATCAATCTGTTCAGGGCGGGTCTGACATCATGCCTGTAAAGTCTGGTACTGATCAGACTGGATTTCATTGAGTTATACTAATTTGTTTCTTCATGGCGTGACATCAAAGTTCGCCATGCTGCTGGGGTCACACCCTTTTGCGAAAAGTCACAGTTTTCACTGTAACCCAAGACCAACTCCTTAAGGCTTTCCTGGAGAAATTTGAGGCTGCAGATGTCACCCATCACAATACTGTACCCCAAAGTGTAAAACATGACATTTCCTGTTCCCACTAGGTGGCGCTGTCCTTGATGTCAAATATGGCAGTTGAAATAGGTTCAGGGGTGGAGCCTTATCATATGTGTGCTCTTTGGTCCAGATCGGAACATGTATGACAGAATGAGAGGCAATAAGATTTTCATGGCGAGTCATCGAAATTCGCCATGGCGCCACGGCCTCATAGTATTGTGAAAACTCAAAAGCTCCGCAATTTAACATGGCACAAGGGTGTAGTTGACACTGTCCAAATTTGAAGCTTATACGCCGAAATCCCAAGGAGGAGTTCGTTAAAGTACAAGGCATGGAAACGGTAAAATCAGAGCCAAAATGTCACCTTCAATCCAAAATGGCGGACTTCCTGTTGGGTTTAGGACATTGCCATAATAGACTTTTTTGTTCGACTCTGAACGTTATATAGGTGTACCGACTTTCAAACTTGTAGGCAATACCCATACCGGGGGCTCGCGTTTTTCATTTTTCTAGGTGGCGCTACTGAGCTAATTTTCCCTGGCCATGTCTGAGAACATTAAAATACGTAAATTTTCACCAGACCTGACGCGTGTGCAAAATTTCATGAGTTTTCGAGCATGTTTAGGCCCTCAAACGGCCAATTCATTTGCCGAAATAATAATAATAATAATAATTAAAGCTGCAAGCAGCGTTATGAGGGCCCTCGCACCCCCGGCGCGTCAAGCCACGCCCAACACCTAAAACCAGCACGTCCGATGTGATGTCACATTGATGGAATTCATGCATTTAACCACCAGCTAACAATTCATCTCATTCAATCATGATTATAGTTGTCCCACTAGGTGGAGCTCTAACCATTACTGACAAATGGCATAACAAACATTTCCTAGCTCGAGTCTCATCACACCTGAGACGTTTGGGAGAGATTGGACATTGTGTTTTTGAGTGACAGCAGATTACTGCTTTTTGGCGAGTGATTCAAACTCTAGGTGCCACCATAACCACCCCGTTTCACTGAATGTAAAAAGCTTCGCAATTTAACATCACAAAGGTCTTTAGATTCCACACACTGGAGATTGGTTCAATATGATGAAATCCCTTGGAGGAGTTCGTCAAAGAACGGTGCCTGGAAAGAGGGGAAAATGTTGCCAAAATTACACATTAATATTAAAATGGCTGACTTCCTGTTGGATTTGGGATATTGCACCAAGAGACTTTTTTGTACATCTTGATATCTCCTATAAGCTTACCAGGTTTCAGAATCATACATAGAACACAGAGCAGGGGCTGTGGTTTTGAAATTTTGTAGGGGGCGCTGTGGAGCAATTTCGCGCTATTCAATGAAAATGATCACATGCCAACAAAGCCTTCATCCATTTGGAGGTGTGTGCCAAATTTCAAGCCTCTATAAACTTTCCAAGACCCTCAAAAGCCACTTCATCTTTCATGTTGAACAGCGTTGCCACCAGGGTGCGCCGTTCAGTTTAAACTCACAATTTTTGCACTGAAGCATCACGAGGGACTGATGGTGATATTCACCGCTTTTGAGGTGGCCAAGATGAACCTGTGAAAATCAGTACAACAAAATTAAAGCCATGACATTTCCTGTTGCCACTAGGTGGCGCTGTCCGTATTTCCGACAATGGGCACATCAATCTGTTCAGGGCGGGTCTGACATCATGCCTGTAAAGTCTGGTACTGATCAGACTGGATTTCATTGAGTTATACTAATTTCTTTCTTCATGGCGTGACATCAAAGTTCGCCATGCTGCTGGGGTCACACCCTTTCGCGAAAACTCACAGTTTTCACTGTAACCCAAGACCAACTCCTTAAGGCTTTCCTGGAGAAATTTGAGGCTGCAGATGTCACCCTTCACTATACTGTACCCCAAAGTGTAAAACATGACATTTCCTGTTCCCACTAGGTGGCGCTGTCCTTGATGTCAAATATGGCAGTTGAAATATGTTCAGGGGTGGAGCCTTATCATATGTGTGCTCTTTGGTCCAGATCGGAACATGTATGACAGAATGAGAGGCAATAAGATTTTCATGGCGAGTCATCGAAATTCGCCATGGCGCCACGGCCTCATAGTATTGTGAAAACTCAAAAGCTCCGCAATTTAACATGGCCCAGGTGTGTAGTTGACACTGACCAAAGATGAAGCTTATACAACCAAATCCCAAGGAGGAGTTCGCAAAAGTTCGAGGCATGGAAATGGCAAAATTAGAGCCAAAATGTCACCTTCTCTTCCAAATGGCGGACTTCCTGTTGGGTTTGCGTCAATGGGCCCACAGACTTTTTTGTTTGTCGTGGCATGATACACATGTGTGCCGAATTTCATACATGTAGCTGAAACGATGTGGTCGTAGGGCTGCATTTAACAAGGCATAGGTGGCGCTGTAGAGCCATTTCCCAGTGCTCATGAGTAAAACCATTAAAATACAAAATTTTTCACCAGACCTGGCATGTCTGCAAAATTTCATGAGTTTTTGAGCATGTTTAGGCCCTCAAAAAGCCAATTCATTTGCCGAAATAATAATAATAATAATAAGAAACAGAGCAATTACAATAGGGCCTTCGCACTGTCAGTGCTCGGGCCCTAATAATAAACAGAGCAATTACAATAGGGCCTTCGCACTGTCAGTGCTCGGGCCCTAATAATTAAAGCTGCAAGCAGCGTTATGAGGGCCCTCGCACCCCCGGCGCGTCGAGCCACGCCCAACATCTAAAACCAGCACGTCCGATCTGATGTCACATTGATGGAATTCATGCATTTAACCACCAGCTAACATTTCAACTCATTCATTCATGATTAGTTAGTCGTTCCACTAGGTGGCGCTCTAACCATTATGTACAAATGGCATAACAAACACTTCCAAGCTCGAGTCTCATCACACCTGAGACGTTTGGGAGAGATTGGACATGGTGTTTTTGAGTGACAGCAGATTACTGCTTTTTGGCGAGTGATTCAAACTCTAAGTGCCGCCATAACCACCCCGTTTCCCTGGACGTAAAAAGCTTCGCAATTTAACATCACAAAGGTCTTTAGATTCCACAAACTGCAGATCGGTCCAATCTGATGAAATCCCTTGGAGGAGTTCGTCAAAGTACGGTGCCTGAAAAGATGGGAAAATGTCGCCAAAATTACACATTAACTTTAAAATGGCTGACTTCCTGTTGGATTTGGGATATTGCTCCAAGAGACTTTTTTGTACATCTTGATATTTTCCATAAGCTTACCAGGTTTCAGACTCATAGATGAAACACAGAGCAGGGGCTGTTGTTTTGAAATTTTGTAGGGGGCGCTGTGGAGCAATTTCGCGCTATTCAATGAAAATGATCACATGACAACAAAGCCTACATCCATTTGGAGGTGTGTGCCAAATTTCAAGCCTCTATAAACTTGCCAAGCCCCTCAAAAGCCACTTCATCTTTCATGGTGAACCGCGTTGCCACCAGGGTGCGCTGTTCAGTTTAAAGTCACAATTTTTGCACTGAAGCATCACGAGGGACTGATGGTGATATTCACCGCTTTTGAGGTGGCCACGATGAACCTGTGAAAATCAGTACAACAAAATTAAAGCCATGACATTTCCTGTTGCCACTAGGTGGCGCTGTCCGTATTTCCGACAATGGGCACATCAATCTGTTCAGGGCGGGTCTGACATCATGCCTGTAAAGTCTGGTACTGATCAGACTGGATTTCATTGAGTTATACTAATTTGTTTCTTCATGGCGTGACATCAAAGTTCGCCATGCTGCTGGGGTCACACCCTTTCGCGAAAACTCACAGTTTTCACTGTAACCCAAGACCAACTCCTTAAGGCTTTCCTGGAGAAATTTGAGGCTGCAGATGTCACCCATCACTATACTGTACCCCAAAGTGTAAAACATGACATTTCCTGTTCCCACTAGGTGGCGCTGTCCTTGATGTCAAATATGGCAGTTGAAATATGTTCAGGGGTGGAGCCTTATCATATGTGTTCACTTTGGTCAAGGTCAGAAAATGTATGACAAAATGAGAGGCAATAAGATTTTCATGGCGAGTCATCGAAATTCGCCATGGCGCCACGGCCTCATAGTATTGTGAAAACTCAAAAGCTCCGCAATTTAACATGGCACAAGGGTGTAGTTGACACTGTCCAAATTTGAAGTTTATAGGACCAAATCCCAAGGAGGAGTTCGTTAAAGTACAAGGCATGGAAACGGTAAAATCAGAGCCAAAATGTCACCTTCAATCCAAAATGGCGGACTTCCTGTTGGGTTTAGGACATTGCCATAATAGACTTTTTTGTTCGACTCTGAACGTTATATAGGTGTACCGACTTTCAAACTTATAGGTCATACCCATACCGGGGGCTCGCGTTTTTCATTTTTCTAGGTGGCGCTACTGAGCTAATTTTCCCTGGCCATGTCTGAGAACATTAAAATACGTAAATTTTCACCAGACCTGACGCGTGTGCAAAATTTCATGAGTTTTCGAGCATGTTTAGGCCCTCAAACGGCCAATTCATTTGCCGAAATAATAATAATAATAATAATAATAATTAAAGCTGCAAGCAGCGTTATGAGGGCCCTCGCACCCCCGGCGCGTCGAGCCACGCCCAACACCTAAAACCAGCACGTCCGATCTGATGTCACATTGATGGAATTCATGCATTTAACCACCAGCTAACATTTCAACTCATTCATTCATGATTAGTTAGTCGTTCCACTAGGTGGCGCTCTAACCATTATGTACAAATGGCATAACAAACACTTCCGAGCTCGAGTCTAATCACACCTGAGACGTTTGGGAGAGATTGGACATTGTGTTTTTGAGTGACAGCAGATTACTGCTTTTTGGCGAGTGATTCAAACTCTAAGTGCCGCCATAACCACCCCGTTTCCCTGGACGTAAAAAGCTTCGCAATTTAACATCACAAAGGTCTTTAGATTCCACACACTGGAGAATGGTTCAATATGATGAAATCCCTTGGAGGAGTTCGTCAAAGTATGAAGCCTGAAAAGAGGGGAAAATGTCGCCAAAATTGCACATTAATTTTAAAATGGCTGACTTCCTGTTGGATTTGGGATATTGCTCCAAGAGACTTTTTTGTACATCTTGATATCTCCTATAAGCCTACCAGGTTTCAGATTCATACATAAACCACAGAGCAGGGGCTGATATTTTGAAATATTTTAGGGGGCGCTGTGGAGCCATTTTGCGCTATTCAATGAAAATGATGACATGACAACAAAGTCTTCATCACATTGGAGGTGTGTGCCAGATTTCAAGCCTCTATAAACTTTCCAAGCCCCTCAAAAGCCACTTCATCTTTCATGGTGGACCGCGTTGCCACCAGGGTGCGCCGTTCAGTTTAAAGTCACAATTTCTGCACTGAAGCATCATGAGGGAATGATGGTGATATTCACCGCTTTTGAGGTGGCCACGATGAACCTGTGAAAATCAGTACAACAAAATTAAAGCCATGACATTTCCTGTTGCCACTAGGTGGCGCTGTACGTATTCCCGACAATGGGCACATCAATCTGTTCAGGGCGGGTCTGACATCATGCCTGTAAAGTCTGGTACTGAACAGACTGGATTTCATTGAGTTATACTAATTTGTTTCTTCATGGCGTGACATCAAAGTTCGCCATGCTGCTGGGGTCACACCCTTTTGCGAAAAGTCACAGTTTTCACTGTAACCCAAGACCAACTCCTTAAGGCTTTCCTGGAGAAATTTGAGGCTGCAAGTGTCACCCATCACTATACTGTACCCCAAAGTGTAAAACATGACATTTCCTGTTCCCACTAGGTGGCGCTGTCCCTGGTGTCAAATATGGCAGTTGAAATATGTTCAGGGGTGGAGCCTTATCATATGTGTTCACTTTGGTCAAGGTCAGAAAATGTATGACAAAATGAGAGGCAATAAGATTTTCATGGCGAGTCATCGAAATTCGCCATGGCGCCACGGCCTCATAGTATTGTGAAAACTCAAAAGCTCCGCAATTTAACATGGCACAAGGGTATAGTTGACACTGTCCAAATTTGAAGCTTATACGACCAAATCCCAAGGAGGAGTTCGTTAAAGTACAAGGCATGGAAACGGTAAAATCAGAGCCAAAATGTCACCTTCACTCCAAAATGGCGGACTTCCTGTTGGGTTTAGGACATTGCCATAATAGACTTTTTTGTTCGACTCTGAACGTTATATAGGTGTACCGACTTTCAAACTTATAGGTCATACCCATACCGGGGGCTCGCGTTTTTCATTTTTCTAGGTGGCGCTACTGAGCTAATTTTCCCTGGCCATGTCTGAGAACATTAAAATACGTAAATTTTCACCAGACCTGACGCGTGTGCAAAATTTCATGAGTTTTCGAGCATGTTTAGGCCCTCAAACGGCCAATTCATTTGCCGAAATAATAATAATAATAATAATAAACAGAGCAATTACAATAGGGCCTTCGCACTGTCAGTGCTCGGGCCCTAATAATAATAAACAGAGCAATTACAATAGGGCCTTCGCACTGTCAGTGCTCGGGCCCTAATAATAAGAAACGGAGCAGATACAATAGGGCCTTCGCACTCTCAGTGCTCGGGCCCTAATAATAATTAAAGCTGCAAGCAGCGTTATGAGGGCCCTCGCACCCCCGGCGCGTCGAGCCACGCCCAACACCTAAAACCAGCACGTCCGATCTGATGTCACATTGATGGAATTCATGCATTTAACCACCAGCTAACATTTCAACTCATTCATTCATGATTAGTTAGTCGTTCCACTAGGTGGGGCTCTAACCATTATGTAAAAATGGCATAACAAACATTTCCGAGCTCGAGTCTCATCACGCCTATGAGCTTTGGGAGAGATTGGACATTGTGTTTTTGAGTGACAGCAGATTACTGCTTTTTGGCGAGTGATTGAAACTCTACGTGCCGCCATGACCACCCCGTTTCCCTGAACGTAAAAAGCTTCGCAATTTAACATCACAAAGGTCTTTAGATTCCACACACTGGAGAATGGTTCAATATGATGAAATCCCTTGGAGGAGTTCGTCAAAGTATGAAGCCTGAAAAGAGGGGAAAATGTTGCCAAAATTACACATTAATTTTAAAATGGCTGACTTCCTGTTGGATTTGGGATATTGCTCCAAGAGACTTTTTTGTACATCTTGATATTTTCCATAAGCTTACCAGGTTTCAGACTCATAGATGAAACACAGAGCAGGGGCTGTTGTTTTGAAATTTTGTAGGGGGCGCTGTGGAGCAATTTCGCGCTATTCAATGAAAATGATCACATGACAACAAAGCCTACATCCATTTGGAGGTGTGTGCCAAATTTCAAGCCTCTATAAACTTTCCAAGCCCCTCAAAAGCCACTTCATCTTTCATGGTGAACCGCGTTACCACCAGGGTGCGCCGTTCACTTTAAAGTCACAATTTTTGCACTGAAGCATCACGAGGGACTGATGTTGATATTCACCGCTTTTGAGGTGGCCACGATGAACCTGTGAAAATCAGTACAACAAAATTAAAGCCATGACATTTCCTGTTGCCACTAGGTGGCGCTGTCCGTATTTCCGACAATGGGCACATCAATCTGTTCAGGGTGGGTCTGACATCATGCCTGTAAAGTCTGGTACTGATCAGACTGGATTTCATTGAGTTATACTAATTTCTTTCTTCATGGCGTGACATCAAAGTTCGCCATGCTGCTGGGGTCACACCCTTTCGCGAAAAGTCACAGTTTTCACTGTAACCCAAGACCAACTCCTTAAGGCTTTCCTGGAGAAATTTGAGGCTGCAGATGTCACCCATCACAATACTGTACCCCAAAGTGTAAAACATGACATTTCCTGTTCCCACTAGGTGGCGCTGTCCCTGATGTAAAATATGGCAGTTGAAATATGTTCAGGGGTGGAGCCTTATCATATGTGTTCACTTTGGTCAAGGTCAGAAAATCTATGACAGAATGAGAGGCAATAAGATTTTCATGGCGAGTCATCGAAATTCGCCGTGGCGCCACGGCCTCATGGTATTGTGAAAACTCAAAAGCTCCGCAATTTAACATGGCATAAGGGTGTAGTTGGCACTGACCAAATATGAAGGTTATGAAATCAAACCCCAAGGAGGAGTTCGCAAAAGTTCGAGGCATGGAAATGGTAAAATCAGAGCCAAAATGTCACATTCAATCCAAAATGGCGGACTTCCTGTTGGGTTTAGGACATTGCCATAATAGACTTTTTTGTTCGACTCTGAACGTTATATAGGTGTACCGACTTTCAAACATGTAGGTGATACCCATACCGGGGGCTCGCATTTTTCATTTTTCTAGGTGGCGCTACTGAGCTAATTTTCCCTGGCCATGTCTGAGAACATTAAAATACGTAAATTTTCACCAGACCTGACGCGTGTGCAAAATTTCATGAGTTTTCGAGCATGTTTAGGTCCTCAAAAGGCCGATTCATTTGCCGAAATAATAATAATAATAATAATAATAATAATAATAATAATAAACGGAGCAATTACAATAGGGCCTTCGCACTGTCAGTGCTCGGGCCCTAATTAAAGCTGCAAGCAGCGTTATGAGGGCCCTCGCACCCCGGCGTGTCGAGCCACACCCAACACCTAAAACCAGCACGTCCGATCTGATGTCACATTGATGGAATTCATGCATTTAACCACCAGCTAACATTTCAACTCATTCATTCATGATTAGTTAGTCGTTCCACTAGGTGGCGCTCTAACCATTATGTACAAATGGCATAACAAACACTTCCAAGCTCGAGTCTCATCACACCTGCGACCTTTGGGAGAGATTGGACATTGTGTTTTTGAGTGACAGCTGATTACTGCTTTTTGGCGAGTGATTGAAACTCTAAGTGCCGCCATAACCACCCCGTTTCCCTGGACGTAAAAAGCTTCGCAATTTAACATCACAAAGGTCTTTAGATTCCACAAACTGCAGATCGGTCCAATCTGATGAAATCCCTTGGAGGAGTTCGTCAAAGTACGGTGCCTGAAAAGATGGGAAAATGTCGCCAAAATTACACATTAACTTTAAAATGGCTGACTTCCTGTTGGATTTGCGATATTGCTCCAAGAGACTTTTTTGTACATCTTAAGATCTTCCATAAGCTTACCAAGTTTCAGACTCATAGATGAAACACAGAGCAGGGGCTGATATTTTGGAATTTTGTAGGGGGCGCTGTGGAGCCATTTTGCGCTATTCAAGGAAAATGGTTACATAACAACAAAGCCTTCATCACATTGGAGGCGTGGGCCAAGTTTAAAGCCTCTATAAACTTTCCAAGCCCCTCAAAAGTAACTTCATCTTTCATGTTGAACAGCGTTGCCACCAGGGTGCGCCGTTCAGTTTAAAGTCACAATTTTTGCACTGAAGCATCATGAGGGACTGATGTTGATATTCACCGCTTTTGAGGTGGCCACGATGAACCTGTGAAAATCAGTACAACAAAATTAAAGCCATGACATTTCCTGTTGCCACTAGGTGGCGCTGTACGTATTCCCGACAATGGGCACATCAATCTGTTCAGGGCGGGTCTGACATCATGCCTGTAAAGTCTGGTACTGAACAGACTGGATTTCATTGAGTTATACTAATTTGTTTCTTCATGGCGTGACATCAAAGTTCGCCATGCTGCTGGGGTCACACCCTTTTGCGAAAACTCACAGTTTTCACTGTAACCCAAGACCAACTCCTTAAGGCTTTCCTGGAGAAATTTGAGGCTGCAGGTGTCACCCATCACTATACTGTACCCCAAAGTGTAAAACATGACATTTCCTGTTCCCACTAGGTGGCGCTGTCCCTGATGTAAAATATGGCAGTTGAAATATGTTCATGGGTGGAGCCTTATCATATGTGTTCACTTTGGTCAAGGTCAGAAAATGTATGACAAAATGAGAGGCAATACGATTTTCATGGCGAGTCATCGAAATTCGCCATGGCGCCACGGCCTCATAGTATTGTGAAAACTCAAAAGCTCCGCAATTTAACATGGCACAAGGGTGTAGTTGACACTGACCAAAGATGAAGCTTATAGGACCAAATCCCAAGGAGGAGTTCGTTAAAGTTCGAGGCATGGAAATGGCAAAATCAGAGCCAAAATGTCACCTTCAATCCAAAATGGCGGACTTCCTGTTGGGTTTAGGACATTGCCATAATAGACTTTTTTGTTCGACTCTGAACGTTATATAGGTGTACCGACTTTCAAACATGTAGGTCATACCCATACCGGGGGCTCGCGTTTTTCATTTTTCTAGGTGGCGCTACTGAGCTAATTTTCCCTGGCCATGTCTGAGAACATTAAAATACGTAAATTTTCACCAGACCTGACGCGTGTGCAAAATTTCATGAGTTTTCGAGCATGTTTAGGCCCTTAAACGGCCAATTCATTTGCCGAAATAATAATAATAATAATAATTAAAGCTGCAAGCAGCGTTATGAGGGCCCTCGCACCCCATCGCGTCGAGCTACGCCCAACACCTACAACCAGCACCTCGGATCTGGTGTCACATTGATGAAATTCATGCATTCAACCACCAGCTAACATTTCATCTCATTCAATCATGATTATAGTCGTCCCACTAGGTGGCGCTCTAACCATTACTGACAAATTGCATAACAAACATTTCCGAGCTCGAGTCTCATCACGCCTGCGACCTTTGGGACATATTGGACATTTTAATTTTGAGTGACAGCAGATTACTGCGTTTTGGCGAGTGATTGAGACTCCACGTGCCGCCATAACCACCCCGTTTCCCTGGACGTAAAAAGCTTCGCAATTTAACAACACAAAGGTCTTTGGATTCGACACACTGAAGAATAGTTCAATCTGATGAAATCCCTTGGAGGAGTTCGTGAAAGTATGAGGCCTGAAAAGAGGAGAAAATGTCGCCAAAATTACACATTAATTTTAAAATGGCTGACTTCCTGTTGGATTTGGGATATTGCTCCAAGAGACTTTTTTGTAGATCTTGATATCTCCTATAAGCTTACCAAGTTTCAGACTCATAGATAAAACACAGAGCAGGGGCTGATATTTTGGAATATTGTAGGGGGCGCCGTGGAGCCATTTTGCGCTATTCAAGGAAAATGGTCACATGACAACAAAGCCTTGATCCATTTGGAGGTGTGTGCTAAATTTAAAGCCTCTATAAACTTTCCAAGCCCCTCAAAAGCCACTTCATCTTTCATGGTGGACCGCGTTGCCACCAGGGTGCGCCGTTCAGTTTAAAGTCACAATTTTTGCACTGAAGCATCACGAGGGACTGATGGTGATATTCACCGCTTTTGAGGTGGCCAAGATGAACCTGTGAAAATCAGTACAACAAAATTAAAGCCATGACATTTCCTGTTGCCACTAGGTGGCGCTGTCCGTATTCCCGACAATGGGCACATCAATCTGTTCAGGGCGGGTCTGACATCATGCCTGTAAAGTCTGGTACTGATCAGACTGGATTTCATTGAGTTATACTAATTTGTTTCTTCATGGCGTGACATCAAAGTTCGCCATGCCGCTGGGGTCACACCCTTTTGCGAAAAGTCACAGTTTTCACTGTAACCCAAGACCAACTCCTTAAGGCTTTCCTGGAGAAATTTGAGGCTGCAGATGTCACCCATCACAATACTGTACCCCAAAGTGTAAAACATGACATTTCCTGTTCCCACTAGGTGGCGCTGTCCCTGATGTAAAATATGGCAGTTGTAATATGTTCAGGGGTGGAGCCTTATCATATGTGTTCACTTTGGTCAAGGTCAGAAAATCTATGACAGAATGAGAGGCAATAAGATTTTCATGGCGAATCATCGAAATTCGCCATGGCGCCACGGCCTCATGGTATTGTGAAAACTCAAAAGCTCCGCAATTTAACATGGCATAAGGGTGTAGTTGGCACTGACCAAATATGAAGGTTATGAAATCAAACCCCAAGGAGGAGTTCGTTAAAGTTCGAGGCATGGAAACGGTAAAATCAGAGCCAAAATGTCACATTCAATCAAAAATGGCGGACTTCCTGTTGGGTTTAGGACATTGCCATAATAGACTTTTTTGTTCGACTCTGAACGTTATATAGGTGTACCGACTTTCAAACATGTAGGTGATACCCATACCGGGGGCTCGCATTTTTCATTTTTCTAGGTGGCGCTACTGAGCTAATTTTCCCTGGCCATGTCTGAGAACATTAAAATACGTAAATTTTCACCAGACCTGACGCGTGTGCAAAATTTCATGAGTTTTCGAGCATGTTTAGGTCCTCAAAAGGCCGATTCATTTGCCGAAATAATAATAATAATAATAATTAAAGCTGCAAGCAGCGTTATGAGGGCCCTCGCACCCCATCGCGTCGAGCTACGCCCAACACCTACAACCAGCACCTCGGATCTGGTGTCACATTGATGAAATTCATGCATTCAACCACCAGCTAACATTTCATCTCATTCAATCATGATTATAGTCGTCCCACTAGGTGGCGCTCTAACCATTACTGACAAATGGCATAACAAACATTTCCGAGCTCGAGTCTCATCACGCCTGCGACCTTTGGGACATATTGGACATTTTAATTTTGAGTGACAGCAGATTACTGCGTTTTGGCGAGTGATTGAGACTCCACGTGCCGCCATAACCACCCCGTTTCCCTGGACGTAAAAAGCTTCGCAATTTAACAACACAAAGGTCTTTGGATTCGACACACTGAAGAATAGTTCAATCTGATGAAATCCCTTGGAGGAGTTCGTGAAAGTATGAGGCCTGAAAAGAGGAGAAAATGTCGCCAAAATTACACATTAATTTTAAAATGGCTGACTTCCTGTTGGATTTGGGATATTGCTCCAAGAGACTTTTTTGTAGATCTTGATATCTCCTATAAGCTTACCAAGTTTCAGACTCATAGATAAAACACAGAGCAGGGGCTGATATTTTGGAATATTGTAGGGGGCGCCGTGGAGCCATTTTGCGCTATTCAAGGAAAATGGTCACATGACAACAAAGCCTTGATCCATTTGGAGGTGTGTGCTAAATTTAAAGCCTCTATAAACTTTCCAAGCCCCTCAAAAGCCACTTCATCTTTCATGGTGGACCGCGTTGCCACCAGGGTGCGCCGTTCAGTTTAAAGTCACAATTTTTGCACTGAAGCATCACGAGGGACTGATGGTGATATTCACCGCTTTTGAGGTGGCCAAGATGAACCTGTGAAAATCAGTACAACAAAATTAAAGCCATGACATTTCCTGTTGCCACTAGGTGGCGCTGTCCGTATTCCCGACAATGGGCACATCAATCTGTTCAGGGCGGGTCTGACATCATGCCTGTAAAGTCTGGTACTGATCAGACTGGATTTCATTGAGTTATACTAATTTGTTTCTTCATGGCGTGACATCAAAGTTCGCCATGCCGCTGGGGTCACACCCTTTTGCGAAAAGTCACAGTTTTCACTGTAACCCAAGACCAACTCCTTAAGGCTTTCCTGGAGAAATTTGAGGCTGCAGATATCACCCATCACAATACTGTACCCCAAAGTGTAAAACATGACATTTCCTGTTCCCACTAGGTGGCGCTGTCCCTGATGTAAAATATGGCAGTTGTAATATGTTCAGGGGTGGAGCCTTATCATATGTGTTCACTTTGGTCAAGGTCAGAAAATCTATGACAGAATGAGAGGCAATAAGATTTTCATGGCGAATCATCGAAATTCGCCATGGCGCCACGGCCTCATGGTATTGTGAAAACTCAAAAGCTCCGCAATTTAACATGGCATAAGGGTGTAGTTGGCACTGACCAAATATGAAGGTTATGAAATCAAACCCCAAGGAGGAGTTCGTTAAAGTTCGAGGCATGGAAACGGTAAAATCAGAGCCAAAATGTCACATTCAATCCAAAATGGCGGACTTCCTGTTGGGTTTAGGACATTGCCATAATAGACTTTTTTGTTCGACTCTGAACGTTATATAGGTGTACCGACTTTCAAACATGTAGGTGATACCCATACCGGGGGCTCGCATTTTTCATTTTTCTAGGTGGCGCTACTGAGCTAATTTTCCCTGGCCATGTCTGAGAACATTAAAATACGTAAATTTTCACCAGACCTGACGCGTGTGCAAAATTTCATGAGTTTTCGAGCATGTTTAGGTCCTCAAAAGGCCGATTCATTTGCCGAAATAATAATAATAATAATAATAATAAACGGAGCAATTACAATAGGGCCTTCGCACTGTCAGTGCTCGGGCCCTAATAATAAACGGAGCAATTACAATAGGGCCTTCGCACTGTCAGTGCTCGGGCCCTAATTAAAGCTGCAAGCAGCGTTATGAGGGCCCTCGCACCCCGGCGTGTCGAGCCACGCCCAACACCTAAAACCAGCACGTCCGATGTGATGTCACATTGATGGAATTCATGCATTTAACCACCAGCTAACAATTCAACTCATTCATTCATGATTAGTTAGTCGTTCCACTAGGTGGCGCTCTAACCATTATGTACAAATGGCATAACAAACACTTCCAAGCTCGAGTCTCATCACACCTGAGACGTTTGGGAGAGATTGGACATTGTGTTTTTGAGTGACAGCAGATTACTGCTTTTTGGCGAGTGATTCAAACTCTAAGTGCCACCATAACCACCCCGTTTCCCTGGACGTAAAAAGCTTCGCAATTTAACATCACAAAGGTCTTTAGATTCCACACACTGGAGAATGGTTCAATATGATGAAATCCCTTGGAGGAGTTCGTCAAAGTATGAAGCCTGAAAAGAGGGGAAAATGTCGCCAAAATTACACATTAATTTTAAAATGGCTGACTTCCTGTTGGATTTGGGATATTGCTCCAAGAGACTTTTTTGTACATCTTGATATTTTCCATAAGCTTACCAGGTTTCAGACTCATAAATGAAACACAGAGCTGGGGCTGATGTTTTGAAATTTTGTAGGGGGCGCTGTGGAGCAATTTCGCGCTATTCAATGAAAATGATCACATGACAACAAAGCCTACATCCATTTGGAGGTGTGTGCCAAATTTCAAGCCTCTATAAACTTTCCAAGCCCCTCAAAAGCCACTTCATCTTTCATGGTGAACCGCGTTGCCACCAGGGTGCGCCGTTCAGTTTAAAGTCACAATTTTTGCACTGAAGCATCACGAGGGACTGATGGTGATATTCACCGCTTTTGAGGTGGCCAAGATGAATCTGTGAAAATCAGTACAACAAAATTAAAGCCATGACATTTCCTGTTGCCACTAGGTGGCGCTGTCCGTATTTCCGACAATGGGCACATCAATCTGTTCAGGGCGGGTCTGACATCATGCCTGTAAAGTCTGGTACTGATCAGACTGGATTTCATTGAGTTATACTAATTTGTTTCTTCATGGCGTGACATTAAAGTTCGCCACGCCGCTGGGGTCACACCCTTTTGCGAAAAGTCACAGTTTTCACTGTAACCCAAGACCAACTCCTTAAGGCTTTTCTGGAGAAATTTGAGGCTGCAGATGTCACCCATCACTATACTGTACCCCAAAGTGTAAAACATGACATTTCCTGTTCCCACTAGGTGGCGCTGTCCCTTATGTCAAATATGGCAGTTGAAATATGTTCAGGGGTGGAGCCTTATCATATGTGTGCTCTTTGGTCAAGGTCAGAAAATGTATGACAAAATGAGAGGCAATAAGATTTTCATGGCGAGTCATCGAAATTCGCCATGGCGCCACGGCCTCATAGTATTGTGAAAACTCAAAAGCTCCGCAATTTAACATGGCACAAGGGTGTAGTTGACACTGTCCAAATTTGAAGCTTATAGGACCAAATCCCAAGGAGGAGTTCGTTAAAGTTCGAGGCATGGAAACGGTAAAATCAGAGCCAAAATGTCACCTTCAATCCAAAATGGCGGACTTCCTGTTGGGTTTAGGACATTGCCATAATAGACTTTTTTGTTCGACTCTGAAAGTTATATAGGTGTACCGACTTTCAAACATGTAGGTCATACCCATACCGGGGGCTCGCGTTTTTCATTTTTCTAGGTGGCGCTACTGAGCTAATTTTCCCTGGCCATGTCTGGGAACATTAAAATACGTAAATTTTCACCAGACCTGACGCGTGTGCAAAATTTCATGAGTTTTCGAGCATGTTTAGGCCCTCAAACGGCCAATTCATTTGCCGAAATAATAATAATAATAATAATAAACAGAGCAATTACAATAGGGCCTTCGCACTGTCAGTGCTCGGGCCCTAATAATTAAAGCTGCAAGCAGCGTTATGAGGGCCCTCGCACCCCCGGCGCGTCGAGCCACGCCCAACACCTAAAACCAGCACGTCCGATCTGATGTCACATTGATGGAATTCATGCATTTAACCACCAGCTAACATTTCAACTCATTCATTCATGATTAGTTAGTCGTTCCACTAGGTGGCGCTCTAACCATTATGTACAAATGGCATAACAAACACTTCCGAGCTCAAGTCTTATCACACCTGAGACGTTTGGGAGAGATTGGACATTGTGTTTTTGAGTGACAGCAGATTACTGCTTTTTGGCGAGTGATTCAAACTCTAAGTGCCACCATAACCACCCCGTTTCACTGAACGTAAAAAGCTTCGCAATTTAACATCACAAAGGTCTTTAGATTCCACACACTGGAGATTGGTTCAATGTGATGAAATCCCTTGGAGGAGTTCGTCAAAGAACGGTGTCTGGAAAGAGGGGAAAATGTTGCCAAAATTACACATTAATTTTAAAATGGCTGACTTCCTGTTGGATTTGGGATATTGCTCCAAGAGACTTTTTTGTACATCTTGATATCTCCTATAAGCTTACCAGGTTTCAGAATCATACATAGAACACAGAGCAGGGGCTGTGGTTTTGAAATTTTGTAGGGGGCGCTGTGGAGCAATTTCGCGCTATTTAATGAAAATGATCACATGCCAACAAAGCCTTCATCCATTTGGAGGTGTGTGCCAAATTTCAAGCCTCTATAAACTTGCCAAGACCCTCAAAAGCCACTTCATCTTTCATGTTGAACAGCGTTGCCACCAGGGTGCGCCGTTCAGTTTAAAGTCACAATTTTTGCACTGAAGCATCACGAGGGACTGATGGTGATATTCACCGCTTTTGAGGTGGCCAAGATGAACCTGTGAAAATCAGTACAACAAAATTAAAGCCATGACATTTCCTGTTGCCACTAGGTGGCGCTGTCCGTATTTCCGACAATGGGCACATCAATCTGTTCAGGGCGGGTCTGACATCATGCCTGTAAAGTCTGGTACTGATCAGACTGGATTTCATTGAGTTATACTAATTTGTTTCTTCATGGTGTGACATCAAAGTTCGCCACGCCGCTGGGGTCACACCCTTTTGCGAAAAGTCACAGTTTTCACTGTAACCCAAGACCAACTCCTTAAGGCTTTCCTGGAGAAATTTGAGGCTGCAGATGTCACCCATCACTATACTGTACCCCAAAGTGTAAAACATGACATTTCCTGTTCCCACTAGGTGGCGCTGTCCTTGATGTCAAATATGGCAGTTGAAATATGTTCAGGGGTGGAGCCTTATCATATGTGTGCTCTTTGGTCCAGATCGGAACATGTATGACAGAATGAGAGCCAATAAGATTTTCATGGCGAGTCATCAAAATTCGCCATGGCGCCACGGCCTCATACTATTGTGAAAACTCAAAAGCTCCGCAATTTAACATGGCACAAGGGTGTAGTTGACACTGTCCAAATTTGAAGTTTATTGGACCAAATCCCAAGGAGGAGTTCGTTAAAGTACAAGGCATGGAAACGGTAAAATCAGACCCAAAATGTCACCTTCAATCCAAAATGGCGGACTTCCTGTTGGGTTTAGGACATTGCCATAATAGACTTTTTTGTTCGACTCTCAACGTTATATAGGTGTACCGACTTTCAAATATGTAGGTCTTACCCATACCGGGGGCTCGCATTTTTCATTTTTCTAGGTGGCGCTACTGAGCTAATTTTCCCTGGCCATGTCTGAGAACATTAAAATACGTAAATTTTCACCAGACCTGACGCGTGTGCAAAATTTCATGAGTTTTCGAGCATGTTTAGGCCCTCAAAAGGCCAATTCATTTGCCGGAATAATAATAATAATAATAATTAAAGCTGCAAGCAGCGTTATGAGGGCCCTCGCACCCCCGGCGCGTCGAGCCACGCCCAACACCTACAACCAGCACGTCCGATCTGATGTCACATTGATGGAATTCATGCATTTAACCACCAGCTAACATTTCAACTCATTCATTCATGATTAGTTAGTCGTTCCACTAGGTGGCGCTCTAACCATTATGTACAAATGGCATAACAAACACTTCCGAGCTCGAGTCTCATCACACCTGAGACGTTTGGGAGAGATTGGACATTGTGTTTTTGAGTGACAGCAGATTACTGCTTTTTGGCGAGTGATTCAAACTCTAAGTGCCACCATAACCACCCCGTTTCACTGAACGTAAAAAGCTTCGCAATTTAACATCACAAAGGTCTTTAGATTCCACACACTGGAGATTGGTTCAATATGATGAAATCCCTTGGAGGAGTTCGTCAAAGAACGGTGCCTGGAAAGAGGGGAAAATGTTGCCAAAATTACACATTAATTTTAAAATGGCTGACTTCCTGTTGGATTTGGGATATTGCACCAAGAGACTTTTTTGTACATCTTGATATCTCCTATAAGCTTACCAGGTTTCAGAATCATACATAGAACACAGAGCAGGGGCTGTGGTTTTGAAATTTTGTAGGGGGCGCTGTGGAGCCACTTCGCGCTATTCAATGAAAATGATCACATGCCAACAAAGCGTTCATCCATTTGGAGGTGTGTGCCAAATTTCAAGCCTCTATAAACTTGCCAAGACCCTCAAAAGCCACTTCATCTTTCATGGTGAACAGCGTTGCCACCAGGGTGCGCCGTTCAGTTTAAAGTCACAATTTTTGCACTGAAGCATCACGAGGGACTGATGGTGATATTCACCGCTTTTGAGGTGGCCAAGATGAACCTGTGAAAATCAGTACAACAAAATTAAAGCCATGACATTTCCTGTTGCCACTAGGTGGCGCTGTCCGTATTTCCGACAATGGGCACATCAATCTGTTCAGGGCGGGTCTGACATCATGCCTGTAAAGTCTGGTACTGATCAGACTGGATTTCATTGAGTTATACTAATTTGTTTCTTCATGGCGTGACATCAAAGTTCGCCATGCTGCTGGGGTCACACCCTTTCACGAAAAGTCACAGTTTTCACTGTAACCCAAGACCAACTCCTTAAGGCTTTCCTGGAGAAATTTGAGGCTGCAGATGTCACCCATCACTATACTGTACCCCAAAGTGTAAAACATGACATTTCCTGTTCCCACTAGGTGGCGCTGTCCTTGATGTCAAATATGGCAGTTGAAATATGTTCAGGGGTGGAGCCTTATCATATGTGTGCTCTTTGGTCCAGATCAGAACATGTATGACAGAATGAGAGGCAATAAGATTTTCATGGCGAGTCATCGAAATTCGCCATGGCGCCACGGCCTCATAGTATTGTGAAAACTCAAAAGCTCCGCAATTTAACATGGCACAAGGGTGTAGTTGACACTGTCCAAATTTGAAGTTTATAGGACCAAATCCCAAGGAGGAGTTCGTTAAAGTACAAGGCATGGAAACGGTAAAATCAGACCCAAAATGTCACCTTCAATCCAAAATGGCGGACTTCCTGTTGGGTTTAGGACATTGCCATAATAGACTTTTTTGTTCGACTCTGAACGTTATATAGGTGTACCGACTTTCAAACGTGTAGGTCATACCCATACCGGGGGCTCGCGTTTTTCATTTTTCTAGGTGGCGCTACTGAGCTAATTTTCCCTGGCCATGTCTGGGAACATTAAAATACGTAAATTTTCACCAGACCTGACGCGTGTGCAAAATTTCATGAGTTTTCGAGCATGTTTAGGCCCTCAAACGGCCAATTCATTTGCCGGAATAATAATAATAATAATAATAATAATAATAATAATAATAATAATAATAATAATAATAATAATAATAAAAAACAGAGCAATTACAATAGGGCCTTCGCACTGTCAGTGCTCGGGCCCTAATAATTAAAGCTGCAAGCAGCGTTATGAGGGCCCTCGCACCCCCGGCGCGTCGAGCCACGCCCAACACCTAAAACCAGCACGTCCGATCTGATGTCACATTGATGGAATTCATGCATTTAACCACCAGCTAACATTTCAACTCATTCATTCATGATTAGTTAGTCGTTCCACTAGGTGGCGCTCTAACCATTATGTACAAATGGCATAACAAACACTTCCGAGCTCGAGTCTAATCACACCTGAGACGTTTGGGAGAGATTGGACATTGTGTTTTTGAGTGACAGCAGATTACTGCTTTTTGGCGAGTGATTCAAACTCTAAGTGCCGCCATAACCACCCCGTTTCCCTGGACGTAAAAAGCTTCGCAATTTAACATCACAAAGGTCTTTAGATTCCACACACTGGAGAATGGTTCAATATGATGAAATCCCTTGGAGGAGTTCGTCAAAGTATGAAGCCTGAAAAGAGGGGAAAATGTCGCCAAAATTGCACATTAATTTTAAAATGGCTGACTTCCTGTTGGATTTGGGATATTGCTCCAAGAGACTTTTTTGTACATCTTGATATCTCCTATAAGCCTACCAGGTTTCAGATTCATACATAAACCACAGAGCAGGGGCTGATATTTTGAAATATTTTAGGGGGCGCTGTGGAGCCATTTTGCGCTATTCAATGAAAATGATGACATGACAACAAAGTCTTCATCACATTGGAGGTGTGTGCCAAATTTCAAGCCTCTATAAACTTTCCAAGCCCCTCAAAAGCCACTTCATCTTTCATGGTGGACCGCGTTGCCACCAGGGTGCGCCGTTCAGTTTAAAGTCACAATTTCTGCACTGAAGCATCATGAGGGACTGATGGTGATATTCACCGCTTTTGAGGTGGCCACGATGAACCTGTGAAAATCAGTACAACAAAATTAAAGCCATGACATTTCCTGTTGCCACTAGGTGGCGCTGTACGTATTCCCGACAATGGGCACATCAATCTGTTCAGGGCGGGTCTGACATCATGCCTGTAAAGTCTGGTACTGAACAGACTGGATTTCATTGAGTTATACTAATTTGTTTCTTCATGGCGTGACATCAAAGTTCGCCATGCTGCTGGGGTCACACCCTTTTGCGAAAAGTCACAGTTTTCACTGTAACCCAAGACCAACTCCTTAAGGCTTTCCTGGAGAAATTTGAGGCTGCAAGTGTCACCCATCACTATACTGTACCCCAAAGTGTAAAACATGACATTTCCTGTTCCCACTAGGTGGCGCTGTCCCTGGTGTCAAATATGGCAGTTGAAATATGTTCAGGGGTGGAGCCTTATCATATGTGTTCACTTTGGTCAAGGTCAGAAAATGTATGACAAAATGAGAGGCAATAAGATTTTCATGGCGAGTCATCGAAATTCGCCATGGCGCCACGGCCTCATAGTATTGTGAAAACTCAAAAGCTCCGCAATTTAACATGGCACAAGGGTATAGTTGACACTGTCCAAATTTGAAGCTTATACGACCAAATCCCAAGGAGGAGTTCGTTAAAGTACAAGGCATGGAAACGGTAAAATCAGAGCCAAAATGTCACCTTCACTCCAAAATGGCGGACTTCCTGTTGGGTTTAGGACATTGCCATAATAGACTTTTTTGTTCGACTCTGAACGTTATATAGGTGTACCGACTTTCAAACTTATAGGTCATACCCATACCGGGGGCTCGCGTTTTTCATTTTTCTAGGTGGCGCTACTGAGCTAATTTTCCCTGGCCATGTCTGAGAACATTAAAATACGTAAATTTTCACCAGACCTGACGCGTGTGCAAAATTTCATGAGTTTTCGAGCATGTTTAGGCCCTCAAACGGCCAATTCATTTGCCGAAATAATAATAATAATAATAATTAAAGCTGCAAGCAGCGTTAGGAGGGCCCTCGCACCCCCGGCGCGTCGAGCCACGCCCAACACCTAAAACCAGCATGTCTGATCTGATGTCACATTGATGGAATTCATGCATTTAACCACCAGCTAACAATTCATCTCATTCAATCATGATTATAGTTGTCCCACTAGGTGGCGCTCTAACCATTACTGACAAATGGCATAACAAACATTTCCTAGCTCGAGTCTCATCACACCTGCGACCTTTGGGAGAGATTGAACATTTTGATTTTGAGTGACAGCAGATTACTGCTTTTTGGCGAGTGATTGAAACTCCACGTGCCGCCATGACCACCCCGTTTCCCTAAATGTAAAAAGCTTCGCAATTTAACATCACAAAGGTCTTTAGATTCCACACACAGGAGATTGGTTCAATATGATGAAATCCCTTGGAGGAGTACGTCAAAGCACGGTGCCTGAAAAGAGGGGAAAATGTTGCCAAAATTACACATTAATTTTAAAATGGCTGACTTCCTGTTGGATTTGGGATATTGCTCCAAGAGACTTTTTTGTACATCTTAATATCTTCCATGAGCTTACCAAGTTTCAGACTAATAGAGAAAACACAGAGCAGGGGCTGATATTTTGGAATTTTGTAGGGGGTGCTGTGGAGCCATTTTGCGCTATTAAAGGAAAATGATCACATGCCAACAAAGCCTTCATCCATTTGGAGGTGTGTGCCAAATTTCAAGCCTCTATAAACTTGCCAAGACCCTCAAAAGCCACTTCATCTTTCATGTTGAACAGCGTTGCCACCAGGGTGCGCCGTTCAGTTTAAAGTCACAATTTTTGCACTGAAGCATCACGAGGGACAGATGGTGATATTCACCGCTTTTGAGGTGGCCACGATGAACCTGTGAAAATCAGTACAACAAAATTAAAGCCATGACATTTCCTGTTGCCACTAGGTGGCGCTGTCCTTGAGGTCAAATATGGCAGTTGAAATATGTTCAGGGGTGGAGCCTTATCATATGTGTTCACTTTGGTCAAGGTCAGAAAATGTATGACAAAATGAGAGGCAATAAGATTTTCATGGCGAGTCATCGAAATTCGCCATGGCGCCACGGCCTCATAGTATTGTGAAAACTCAAAAGCTCCGCAATTTAACATGGCACAAGGGTGTAGTTGACACTGTCCAAATTTGAAGGTTATGAAATGAAACCCCAAGGAGGAGTTCGCAAAAGTTCGAGGCATGGAAATGGCAAAATTAGAGCCAAAATGTCACCTTCTCTTCCAAATGGCGGACTTCCTGTTGGGTTTGCGTCAATGGGCCCACAGACTTTTTTGTTCGTCTTGGCATGATACACATGTGTGCCAAATTTCATACATGTAGCTCAAACCATGTGGTCGTAGGGCTGCATTTAACAAGGCATAGGTGGCGCTGTAGAGCCATTTCCCAGTGCTCATATGTAAAACCGTTAAAATACAAAATTTTTCACCAGACCTGGCATGTGTGCAAAATTTCATGAGTTTTTGAGCATGTTTAGGCCCTCAAAAATGCCCTTGTTTGGGGTGAATAATAATAATAATAATAATTAAAGCTGCAAGCAGCGTTATGAGGGCCCTCGCACCCCCGGCGCGTCGAGCCACGCCCAACACCTAAAACCAGCACGTCCGATCTGATGTCACATTGATGGAATTCATGCATTTAACCACCAGCTAACATTTCAACTCATTCATTCATGATTAGTTAGTCGTTCCACTAGGTGGCGCTCTAACCATTATGTACAAATGGCATAACAAACACTTCCGAGCTCGAGTCTAATCACACCTGAGACGTTTGGGAGAGATTGGACTTTGTGTTTTTGAGTGACAGCAGATTACTGCTTTTTGGCGAGTGATTCAAACTCTAAGTGCCGCCATAACCACCCCGTTTCCCTGGACGTAAAAAGCTTCGCAATTTAACATCACAAAGGTCTTTAGATTCCACACACTGGAGAATGGTTCAATATGATGAAATCCCTTGGAGGAGTTCGTCAAAGTATGAAGCCTGAAAAGAGGGGAAAATGTCGCCAAAATTGCACATTAATTTTAAAATGGCTGACTTCCTGTTGGATTTGGGATATTGCTCCAAGAGACTTTTTTGTACATCTTGATATCTCCTATAAGCCTACCAGGTTTCAGATTCATACATAAACCACAGAGCAGGGGCTGATATTTTGAAATATTGTAGGGGGCGCTGTGGAGCCATTTTGCGCTATTCAATGAAAGTGATGACATGACAACAAAGTCTTCATCACATTGGAGGCGTGGGCCAAATTTCAAGCCTCTATAAACTTTCCAAGCCCCTCAAAAGCCACTTCATCTTTCATGGTGGACCGCGTTGCCACCAGGGTGCGCCGTTCAGTTTAAAGTCACAATTTCTGCACTGAAGCATCATGAGGGACTGATGGTGATATTCACCGCTTTTGAGGTGGCCACGATGAACCTGTGAAAATCAGTACAACAAAATTAAAGCCATGACATTTCCTGTTGCCACTAGGTGGCGCTGTCCGTATTTCCGACAATGGGCACATCAATCTGTTCAGGGCGGGTCTGACATCATGCCTGTAAAGTCTGGTACTGATCAGACTGGATTTCATTGAGTTATACTAATTTGTTTCTTCATGGCGTGACATCAAAGTTCGCCACGCCACTGGGGTCACACCCTTTGGCGAAAAGTCACAGTTTTCACTGTAACCCAAGACCAACTCCTTAAGGCTTTCCTGGAGAAATTTGAGGCTGCAGATGTCACCCTTCACTATACTGTACCCCAAAGTGTAAAACATGACATTTCCTGTTCCCACTAGGTGGCGCTGTCCTTGATGTCAAATATGGCAGTTGAAATATGTTCAGGGGTGGAGCCTTATCATATGTGTGCTCTTTGGTCCAGATCGGAACATGTATGACAGAATGAGAGGCAATAAGATTTTCATGGCGAGTCATCGAAATTCGCCATGGCGCCACGGCCTCATAGTATTGTGAAAACTCAAAAGCTCCGCAATTTAACATGGCACAAGGGTGTAGTTGACACTGTCCAAATTTGAAGCTTATACGACCAAATCCCAAGGAGGAGTTCGTTAAAGTACAAGGCATGGAAACGGTAAAATCAGAGCCAAAATGTCACCTTCAATCCAAAATGGCGGACTTCCTGTTGGGTTTAGGACATTGCCATAATAGACTTTTTTGTTCGACTCTGAACGTTATATAGGTGTACCGACTTTCAAACATGTAGGTCATACCCATACCGGGGGCTCGCGTTTTTCATTTTTCTAGGTGGCGCTACTGAGCTAATTTTCCCTGGCCATGTCTGAGAACATTAAAATACGTAAATTTTCACCAGACCTGACGCGTGTGCAAAATTTCATGAGTTTTCGAGCATGTTTAGGCCCTCAAAAGGCCGATTCATTTGCCGGAATAATAATAATAATAATAATTAAAGCTGCAAGCAGCGTTATGAGGGCCCTCGCACCCCCGGCGCGTCGAGCCACGCCCAACACCTAAAACCAGCACCTCCGATCTGATGTCACATTGATGGAATTCATGCATTTAACCACCAGCTAACATTTCAACTCATTCATTCGTGATTAGTTAGTCATTCCACTAGGTGGCGCTCTAACCATTATGTACAAATGGCATAACAAACATTTCCGAGCTCGAGTCTCATCACGCCTATGAGCTTTGGGAGAGATTGGACATTGTGTTTTAGAGTGACAGCAGATTACTGCTTTTTGCGAGTGATTGAAACTCTACGTGCCGCCATGACCACCCCGTTTCCCTGAATGTAAAAAGCTTCGCAATTTAACATCACAAAGGTCTTTAGATTCCACACACAGGAGATTGCATCAATCTGATGAAATCCCTTGGAGGAGTACGTCAAAGCACGGTGCCTGAAAAGAGGGGAAAATGTTGCCAAAATTGCACATTAATTTTAAAATGGCTGACTTCCTGTTGGATTTGGGATATTGCTCCAAGAGACTTTTTTGTACATCTTGATATCTCCTATAAGCCTACCAGGTTTCAGATTCATATATAAAACACAGAGCTGGGGCTGTGGTTTTGAAATTTTTTAGGGGGCGCTGTGGAGCCATTTTGGGATATTCAATGAAAATGATCACATGACAACAAAGCCTTCATCACATTGGAGGTGTGTGCCAAATTTCAAGCCTCTATAAACTTGCCAAGACCCTCAAAAGCCACTTCATCTTTCATGGTGAACAGCGTTGCCACCAGGGTGCGCCGTTCAGTTTAAAGTCACAATTTTTGCACTGAAACATCACGAGGGACTGATGTTGATATTCACCGCTTTTGAGGTGGCCACGATGAACCTGTGAAAATCAGTACAACAAAGTGTAAGCCATGACATTTCCTGTTGCCACTAGGTGGCGCTGTCCGTATTTCCGACAATGGGCACATCAATCTGTTCAGGGTGGATCTGACATCATGCCTGTAAAGTCTGGTACTGATCAGACTGGATTTCATTGAGTTATACTAATTTGTTTCTTCATGGCGTGACATCAAAGTTCGCCATGCTGCTGGGGTCACACCCTTTCGCGAAAAGTCACAGTTTTCACTGTAACCCAAGACCAACTCCTTAAGGCTTTTCTGGAGAAATTTGAGGCTGCAGATGTCACCCATCACTATACTGTACCCCAAAGTGTAAAACATGACATTTCCTGTTCCCACTAGGTGGCGCTATCCCTGGTGTCAAATATGGCAGTTGAAATATGTTCAGGGGTGGAGCCTTATCATATGTGTTCACTTTGGTCAAGGACAGAAAATCTAAGACAAAAGGAGAGGCAATAAGATTTTCATGGCGAGTCATCGAAATTCGCCATGGCGCCACGGCCTCATGGTATTGTGAAAACTCAAAAGCTCCGCAATTTAACATGGCATAAGGGTGTAGTTGGCACTGACCAAATATGAAGGTTATGAAATCAAACCCCAAGGAGGAGTTCGTCAAAGTTCGAGGCATGGAAATGGTAAAATCAGAGCCAAAATGTCACCTTCAATCCAAAATGGCGGACTTCCTGTTGGGTTTAGGACATTGCCATAATAGACTTTTTTGTTCGACTCTGAACGTTATATAGGTGTACCGACTTTCAAACTTGTAGGCCATACCCATACCGGGGGCTCGCGTTTTTCATTTTTCTAGGTGGCGCTACTGAGCTAATTTTCCCTGGCCATGTCTGAGAACATTAAAATACGTAAATTTTCACCAGACCTGACGCGTGTGCAAAATTTCATGAGTTTTCGAGCATGTTTAGGCTCTCAAATGGCCAATTCATTTGCCGAAATAATAATAATAATAATAATAATAATAATAAACAGAGCAATTACAATAGGGCCTTCGCACTGTCAGTGCTCGGGCCCTAATAATAATAATAATAATAATAATAATAATAATAATAATAATAATAAACAGAGCAATTACAATAGGGCCTTCGCACTGTCAGTGCTCGGGCCCTAATAAACAGAGCAATTACAATAGGGCCTTCGCACTGTCAGTGCTCGGGCCCTAATAATTAAAGCTGCAAGCAGCGTTATGAGGGCCCTCGCACCCCGGCGTGTCGAGCCACGCCCAACACCTAAAACCAGCACGTCCGATGTGATGTCACATTGATGGAATTCATGCATTTAACCACCAGCTAACAATTCAACTCATTCATTCATGATTAGTTAGTCGTTCCACTAGGTGGCGCTCTAACCATTATGTACAAATGGCATAACAAACACTTCCAAGCTCGAGTCTCATCACACCTGAGACGTTTGGGAGAGATTGGACATTGTGTTTTTGAGTGACAGCAGATTACTGCTTTTTGGCGAGTGATTCAAACTCTAAGTGCCACCATAACCACCCCGTTTCCCTGGACGTAAAAAGCTTCGCAATTTAACATCACAAAGGTCTTTAGATTCCACACACTGGAGAATGGTTCAATATGATGAAATCCCTTGGAGGAGTTCGTCAAAGTATGAAGCCTGAAAAGAGGGGAAAATGTCGCCAAAATTACACATTAATTTTAAAATGGCTGACTTCCTGTTGGATTTGGGATATTGCTCCAAGAGACTTTTTTGTACATCTTGATATTTTCCATAAGCTTACCAGGTTTCAGACTCATAAATGAAACACAGAGCTGGGGCTGATGTTTTGAAATTTTGTAGGGGGCGCTGTGGAGCAATTTCGCGCTATTCAATGAAAATGATCACATGACAACAAAGCCTACATCCATTTGGAGGTGTGTGCCAAATTTCAAGCCTCTATAAACTTTCCAAGCCCCTCAAAAGCCACTTCATCTTTCATGGTGAACCGCGTTGCCACCAGGGTGCGCCGTTCAGTTTAAAGTCACAATTTTTGCACTGAAGCATCACGAGGGACTGATGGTGATATTCACCGCTTTTGAGGTGGCCAAGATGAATCTGTGAAAATCAGTACAACAAAATTAAAGCCATGACATTTCCTGTTGCCACTAGGTGGCGCTGTCCGTATTTCCGACAATGGGCACATCAATCTGTTCAGGGCGGGTCTGACATCATGCCTGTAAAGTCTGGTACTGATCAGACTGGATTTCATTGAGTTATACTAATTTGTTTCTTCATGGCGTGACATTAAAGTTCGCCACGCCGCTGGGGTCACACCCTTTTGCGAAAAGTCACAGTTTTCACTGTAACCCAAGACCAACTCCTTAAGGCTTTTCTGGAGAAATTTGAGGCTGCAGATGTCACCCATCACTATACTGTACCCCAAAGTGTAAAACATGACATTTCCTGTTCCCACTAGGTGGCGCTGTCCCTTATGTCAAATATGGCAGTTGAAATATGTTCAGGGGTGGAGCCTTATCATATGTGTGCTCTTTGGTCAAGGTCAGAAAATGTATGACAAAATGAGAGGCAATAAGATTTTCATGGCGAGTCATCGAAATTCGCCATGGCGCCACGGCCTCATAGTATTGTGAAAACTCAAAAGCTCCGCAATTTAACATGGCACAAGGGTGTAGTTGACACTGTCCAAATTTGAAGCTTATAGGACCAAATCCCAAGGAGGAGTTCGTTAAAGTTCGAGGCATGGAAACGGTAAAATCAGAGCCAAAATGTCACCTTCAATCCAAAATGGCGGACTTCCTGTTGGGTTTAGGACATTGCCATAATAGACTTTTTTGTTCGACTCTGAAAGTTATATAGGTGTACCGACTTTCAAACATGTAGGTCATACCCATACCGGGGGCTCGCGTTTTTCATTTTTCTAGGTGGCGCTACTGAGCTAATTTTCCCTGGCCATGTCTGGGAACATTAAAATACGTAAATTTTCACCAGACCTGACGCGTGTGCAAAATTTCATGAGTTTTCGAGCATGTTTAGGCCCTCAAACGGCCAATTCATTTGCCGAAATAATAATAATAATAATAATTAAAGCTGCAAGCAGCGTTATGAGGGCCCTCGCACCCCCGGCGCGTCGAGCCACGCCCAACACCTAAAACCAGCACGTCCGATCTGATGTCACATTGATGGAATTCATGCATTTAACCACCAGCTAACATTTCAACTCATTCATTCATGATTAGTTAGTCGTTCCACTAGGTGGCGCTCTAACCATTATGTACAAATGGCATAACAAACACTTCCGAGTTCGAGTCTAATCACACCTGAGACGTTTGGGAGAGATTGGACATTGTGTTTTTGAGTGACAGCAGATTACTGCTTTTTGGCGAGTGATTGAAACTCTAAGTGCCGCCATAACCACCCCGTTTCCCTGGACGTAAAAAGCTTCGCAATTTAACATCACAAAGGTCTTTAGATTCCACAAACTGCAGATCGGTCCAATCTGATGAAATCCCTTGGAGGAGTTCGTCAAAGAACGATGCCTGAAAAGAGGGGAAAATGTTGCCAAAATTGCACATTAATTTTAAAATGGCTGACTTCCTGTTGGATTTGGGATATTGCTCCAAGAGACTTTTTTGTACATCTTGATATCTCCTATAAGCCTACCAGGTTTCAGATTCATACATAAAACACAGAGCTGGGGCTGTGGTTTTGAAATTTTGTAGGGGGCGCTGTGGAGCCATTTTGGGATATTCAATGAAAATGATCACATGACAACAAAGCCATCGTCACATTGGAGGTGTGTGCCAAATTTCAAGCCTCTATAAACTTGCCAAGACCCTCAAAAGCCACTTCATCTTTCATGGTGAACAGCGTTGCCACCAGGGTGCGCCGTTCAGTTTAAAGTCACAATTTTTGCACTAAAGCATCATCAAGGACTGATGGTGATATTCACCGCTTTTGAGGTGGCCACTATGAACCTGTGAAAATCAGTACAACAAAGTGTAAGACATGACATTTCCTCTTCCCACTAGGTGGCGCTCTTCATATTCCTGACAATGGGCACATCAATCTGTTCAGGGCGGGTGAGACATCATGCCTGTAAAGTCTGGTACTAATCAGACTGGATTTCATTGAGTTATACTAATTTGTTTCTTCATGGCGTGACATCAAAGTTCGCCATGCTGCTGGGGTCACACCCTTTCGCGAAAACTCACAGTTTTCACTGTAACCCAAGACCAACTCCTTAAGGCTTTCCTGGAGAAATTTGAGGCTGCAGATGTCACCCATCACTATACTGTACCCCAAAGTGTAAAACATAACATTTCCTGTTCCCACTAGATGGCGCTGTCCTTGATGTCAAATATGGCAGTTGAAATATGTTCAGGGGTGGAGCCTTATCATATGTGTTCACTTTGGTCAAGGTCAGAAAATGTATGACAAAATGAGAGGCAATAAGATTTTCATGGCGAGTCATTGAAATTCGCCATGGCGCCACGGCCTCATGGTATTGTGAAAACTCAAAAGCTCCGCAATTTAACATGGCACAAGGGTGTAGTTGACACTGTCCAAATTTGAAGTTTATAGGACCAAATCCCAAGGAGGAGTTCGTTAAAGTTCGAGGCATGGAAATGGCAAAATTAGAGCCAAAATGTCACCTTCTCTTCCAAATGGCGGACTTCCTGTTGGGTTTGCGTCAATGGGCCCACAGACTTTTTTGTTCGTCTTGGAATGATACACATGTGTGCCAAATTTCATACATGTAGCTCAAACCATGTGGTCGTAGGGCTGCATTTAACAAGGCATAGGTGGCGCTCTAGAGCCATTTCCCAGTGCTCATATGTAAAACCATTAAAATACAAAATTTTTCACCAGACCTGGCATGTGTGCAAAATTTCATGAGTTTTTGAGCATGTTTAGGCCCTCAAAAAGGCCCTTGTTTGGGGTGAATAATAATAATAATAATAATAATAATAATAATAATAATAATAAGAAACGGAGCAGATACAATAGGGCCTTCGCACTCTCAGTGCTCGGGCCCTAATTAAAGCTGCAAGCAGCGTTATGAGGGCCCTCGCACCCCCGGCGCGTCAAGCCACGCCCAACACCTAAAACCAGCACGTCCGATGTGATGTCACATTGATGGAATTCATGCATTTAACCACCAGCTAACAATTCATCTCATTCAATCATGATTATAGTTGTCCCACTAGGTGGAGCTCTAACCATTACTGACAAATGGCATAACAAACATTTCCTAGCTCGAGTCTCATCACACCTGAGACGTTTGGGAGAGATTGGACATTGTGTTTTTGAGTGACAGCAGATTACTGCTTTTTGGCGAGTGATTCAAACTCTAGGTGCCACCATAACCACCCCGTTTCACTGAATGTAAAAAGCTTCGCAATTTAACATCACAAAGGTCTTTAGATTCCACACACTGGAGATTGGTTCAATATGATGAAATCCCTTGGAGGAGTTCGTCAAAGAACGGTGCCTGGAAAGAGGGGAAAATGTTGCCAAAATTACACATTAATATTAAAATGGCTGACTTCCTGTTGGATTTGGGATATTGCACCAAGAGACTTTTTTGTACATCTTGATATCTCCTATAAGCTTACCAGGTTTCAGAATCATACATAGAACACAGAGCAGGGGCTGTGGTTTTGAAATTTTGTAGGGGGCGCTGTGGAGCAATTTCGCGCTATTCAATGAAAATGATCACATGCCAACAAAGCCTTCATCCATTTGGAGGTGTGTGCCAAATTTCAAGCCTCTATAAACTTTCCAAGACCCTCAAAAGCCACTTCATCTTTCATGTTGAACAGCGTTGCCACCAGGGTGCGCCGTTCAGTTTAAACTCACAATTTTTGCACTGAAGCATCACGAGGGACTGATGGTGATATTCACCGCTTTTGAGGTGGCCAAGATGAACCTGTGAAAATCAGTACAACAAAATTAAAGCCATGACATTTCCTGTTGCCACTAGGTGGCGCTGTCCGTATTTCCGACAATGGGCACATCAATCTGTTCAGGGCGGGTCTGACATCATGCCTGTAAAGTCTGGTACTGATCAGACTGGATTTCATTGAGTTATACTAATTTCTTTCTTCATGGCGTGACATCAAAGTTCGCCATGCTGCTGGGGTCACACCCTTTCGCGAAAACTCACAGTTTTCACTGTAACCCAAGACCAACTCCTTAAGGCTTTCCTGGAGAAATTTGAGGCTGCAGATGTCACCCTTCACTATACTGTACCCCAAAGTGTAAAACATGACATTTCCTGTTCCCACTAGGTGGCGCTGTCCTTGATGTCAAATATGGCAGTTGAAATATGTTCAGGGGTGGAGCCTTATCATATGTGTGCTCTTTGGTCCAGATCGGAACATGTATGACAGAATGAGAGGCAATAAGATTTTCATGGCGAGTCATCGAAATTCGCCATGGCGCCACGGCCTCATAGTATTGTGAAAACTCAAAAGCTCCGCAATTTAACATGGCCCAGGTGTGTAGTTGACACTGACCAAAGATGAAGCTTATACAACCAAATCCCAAGGAGGAGTTCGCAAAAGTTCGAGGCATGGAAATGGCAAAATTAGAGCCAAAATGTCACCTTCTCTTCCAAATGGCGGACTTCCTGTTGGGTTTGCGTCAATGGGCCCACAGACTTTTTTGTTTGTCGTGGCATGATACACATGTGTGCCGAATTTCATACATGTAGCTGAAACGATGTGGTCGTAGGGCTGCATTTAACAAGGCATAGGTGGCGCTGTAGAGCCATTTCCCAGTGCTCATGAGTAAAACCATTAAAATACAAAATTTTTCACCAGACCTGGCATGTCTGCAAAATTTCATGAGTTTTTGAGCATGTTTAGGCCCTCAAAAAGCCAATTCATTTGCCGAAATAATAATAATAATAATAAGAAACAGAGCAATTACAATAGGGCCTTCGCACTGTCAGTGCTCGGGCCCTAATTAAAGCTGCAAGCAGCGTTATGAGGGCCCTCGCACCCCCGGCGTGTCGAGCCACGCCCAACACCTAAAACCAGCACGTCCGATGTGATGTCACATTGATGGAATTCATGCATTTAACCACCAGCTAACATTTCAACTCATTCATTCATGATTTGTTAGTCGTTCCACTAGGTGGCGCTCTAACCCTTATGCACAAATGGCATAACAAACATTTCCGAGCTCGAGTCTCATCACGCCTGCGACCTTTGGGAGAGATTGGACTTTGTGTCTTTGAGTGACAGCAGATTACTGCTTTTTGGCGAGTGATTGAAACTCCACGTGCCGCCATGACCACCCCGTTTCCTTGAACGTAAAAAGCTTCGCAATTTAACATCACAAAGGTCTTTAGATTCCACACACTGGAGAATGGTTCAATATGATGAAATCCCTTGGAGGAGTTCGTCAAAGTATGAAGCCTGAAAAGAGGGGAAAATGTCGCCAAAATTGCACATTAATTTTAAAATGGCTGACTTCCTGTTGGATTTTGGATATTGCTCCAAGAGACTTTTTTGTACATCTTGATATCTCCTATAAGCTTACCAGGTTTCAGACTCATACATAAAACACAGAGCTGGGGCTGTGGTTTTGAAATTTTGTAGGGGGCGCTGTGGAGCCATTTCGCGCTATTCAAGGAAAATGGTTACATAACAACAAGGCCTTCATCCATTTGGAGGTGTGTGCCAAATTTCAAGCCTCTATAAACTTTCCAAGCCCCTCAAAAGCCACTTCATCTTTCATGATGAACCGCGTTGCCACCAGGGTGCGCCATTCAGTTTAAAGTCACAATTTTTGCACTGAAGCATCACGAGGGACTGATGGTGATATTCACCGCTTTTGAGGTGGCCACGATCAACCTGTGAAAATCAGTACAACAAAGTTAAAGCCATGACATTTCCTGTTGCCACTAGGTGGCGCTGTCCGTATTTCCGACAATGGGCACATCAATCTGTTCAGGGCGGGTCTGACATCATGCCTGTAAAGTCTGGTACTGATCAGACTGGATTTCATTGAGTTATACTCATTTGTTTCTTCATGGCGTGACATCAAAGTTCGCCATGCTGCTGGGGTCACACCCTTTCGCGAAAACTCACAGTTTTCACTGTAACCCAAGACCAACTCCTTAAGGCTTTTCTGGAGAAATTTGAGGCTGCAGATGTCACCCATCACTATACTGTACCCCAAAGTGTAAAACATGACATTTCCTGTTCCCACTAGGTGGCGCTGTCCTTCATGTCAAATATGGCAGTTGAAATATGTTCAGGGGTGGAGCCTTATCATATGTGTTCACTTTGGTCAAGGTCAGAAAATGTATGACAAAATGAGAGGCAATAAGATTTTGATGGCGAGTCATCGAAATTCGCCATGGCGCCACGGCCTCATAGTATTGTGAAAACTCAAAAGCTCCGCAATTTAACATGGCACAAGGGTGTAGTTGACACTGTCCAAATTTGAAGTTTATAGGACCAAATCCCAAGGAGGAGTTCGTTAAAGTACAAGGCATGGAAACGGTAAAATCAGAGCCAAAATGTCACCTTCAATCCAAAATGGCGGACTTCCTGTTGGGTTTAGGACATTGCCATAATAGACTTTTTTGTTCGACTCTGAACATTATATAGGTGTACCGACTTTCAAACATGTAGGTCATACCCATACCGGGGGCTCGCGTTTTTCATTTTTCTAGGTGGCGCTACTGAGCTAATTTTCCCTGGCCATGTCTGAGAACATTAAAATACGTAAATTTTCACCAGACCTGACGCGTGTGCAAAATTTCATGAGTTTTCGAGCATGTTTAGGCCCTCAAACGGCCAATTCATTTGCCGAAATAATAATAATAATAATAATAAACAGAGCAATTACAATAGGGCCTTCGCACTGTCAGTGCTCGGGCCCTAATAAACAGAGCAATTACAATAGGGCCTTCGCACTGTCAGTGCTCGGGCCCTAATAATAATAATTAAAGCTGCAAGCAGCGTTATGAGGGCCCTCGCACCCCCGGCGTGTCGAGCCATGCCCAACACCTGAAACCAGCACGTCCGATCTGATGTCACATTGATGGAATTCATGCATTTAACCACCAGCTAACATTTCATCTCATTTAATCATGATTATAGTCGTCCCACTAGGTGGCGCTCTAACCATTATAGACAAAGGCCATAACAAACATTTCCGAGCTCGAGTCTCATCACGCCTGCGACCTTTGGGAGAGATTGGACTTTGTGTCTTTGAGTGACAGCATATTACTGCTTTTTGGCCAGTGATTGAAACTCCACGTGCCGCCATGACCACCCCGTTTCCTTGAACGTAAAAAGCTTCGCAATTTAACATCACAAAGGTCTTTAGATTCCACACACTGGAGAATGGTTCAATATGATGAAATCCCTTGGAGGAGTTCGTCAAAGTATGAAGCCTGAAAAGAGGGGAAAATGTCGCCAAAATTACACATTAATTTTAAAATGGCTGACTTCCTGTTGGATTTGGGAGATTGCTCCAAGAGACTTTTTTGTACATCTTGATATTTTCCATAAGCTTACCAGGTTTCAGACTCATAGATGAAACACAGAGCTGGGGCTGATGTTTTGAAATTTTGAAGGGGGCGCTGTGGAGCAATTTCACGCTATTCAATGAAAATGATCACATGACAACAAAGCCTTCATACATTTGGAGAAGTGTGCTAAATTTCAAGCCTCTATAAACTTTCCAAGCCCCTCAAAAGCCACTTCATCTTTCATGGTGAACCGTGTTGCCACCAGGGTGCGCCGTTCAGTTTAAAGTCACAATTTTTGCACTGAAGCATCACGAGGGACTGATGTTGATATTCACCGCTTTTGAGGTGGCCACGATGAACCTGTGAAAATCAGTACAACAAAATTAAAGCCATGACATTTCCTGTTGCCACTAGGTGGCGCTGTCCGTATTTCCGACAATGGGCACATCAATCTGTTCAGGGCGGGTCTGACATCATGCCTGTAAAGTCTGGTACTGATCAGACTGGATTTCATTGAGTTATACTAATTTGTTTCTTCATGGCGTGACATCAAAGTTCGCCATGCTGCTGGGGTCACACCCTTTTGCGAAAAGTCACAGTTTTCACTGTAACCCAAGACCAACTCCTTAAGGCTTTCCTGGAGAAATTTGAGGCTGCAGATGTCACCCATCACTATACTGTACCCCAAAGTGTAAAACATGACATTTCCTGTTCCCACTAGGTGGCGCTGTCCCTGATGTCAAATATGGCAGTTGAAATATGTTCAGGGGTGGAGCCTTATCATATGTGTTCACTTTGGTCAAGGTCAGAAAATGTATGACAAAATGAGAGGCAATAAGATTTTCATGGCGAGTCATCGAAATTCGCCATGGCGCCACGGCCTCATAGTATTGTGAAAACTCAAAAGCTCCGCAATTTAACATGGCACAAGGGTGTAGTTGACACTGACCAAATATGAAGGTTATGAAATCAAACCCCAAGGAGGAGTTCGCAAAAGTTCGAGGCATGGAAATGGCAAAATTAGAGCCAAAATGTCACATTCTCTTCCAAATGGCGGACTTCCTGTTGGGTTTGCGTCAATGGGCCCACTGACTTTTTTGTTCGTCTTGGCATGATACACATGTGTGCCAAATTTCATACATGTAGCTCAAACGATGTGGTCATAGGGCTGCATTTAACAAGGCATAGGTGGCGCTCTAGAGCCATTTCCCAGTGCTCATATGTAAAACCATTAAAATACAAAATTTTTCACCAGACCTGGCATGTGTGCAAAATTTCATGAGTTTTTGAGCATGTTTAGGCCCTCAAAAAGGCCCTTGTTTCGCCTGAATAATAATAATAATAATAATAATAATAATAATTAAAGCTGCAAGCAGCGTTATGAGGGCCCTCGCACCCCCGGCGCGTCAAGCCACGCCCAACACCTAAAACCAGCACGTCCGATGTGATGTCACATTGATGGAATTCATGCATTTAACCACCAGCTAACAATTCATCTCATTCAATCATGATTATAGTTGTCCCACTAGGTGGAGCTCTAACCATTACTGACAAATGGCATAACAAACATTTCCTAGCTCGAGTCTCATCACACCTGAGACGTTTGGGAGAGATTGGACATTGTGTTTTTGAGTGACAGCAGATTACTGCTTTTTGGCGAGTGATTCAAACTCTAGGTGCCACCATAACCACCCCGTTTCACTGAATGTAAAAAGCTTCGCAATTTAACATCACAAAGGTCTTTAGATTCCACACACTGGAGATTGGTTCAATATGATGAAATCCCTTGGAGGAGTTCGTCAAAGAACGGTGCCTGGAAAGAGGGGAAAATGTTGCCAAAATTACACATTAATATTAAAATGGCTGACTTCCTGTTGGATTTGGGATATTGCACCAAGAGACTTTTTTGTACATCTTGATATCTCCTATAAGCTTACCAGGTTTCAGAATCATACATAGAACACAGAGCAGGGGCTGTGGTTTTGAAATTTTGTAGGGGGCGCTGTGGAGCAATTTCGCGCTATTCAATGAAAATGATCACATGCCAACAAAGCCTTCATCCATTTGGAGGTGTGTGCCAAATTTCAAGCCTCTATAAACTTTCCAAGACCCTCAAAAGCCACTTCATCTTTCATGTTGAACAGCGTTGCCACCAGGGTGCGCCGTTCAGTTTAAACTCACAATTTTTGCACTGAAGCATCACGAGGGACTGATGGTGATATTCACCGCTTTTGAGGTGGCCAAGATGAACCTGTGAAAATCAGTACAACAAAATTAAAGCCATGACATTTCCTGTTGCCACTAGGTGGCGCTGTCCGTATTTCCGACAATGGGCACATCAATCTGTTCAGGGCGGGTCTGACATCATGCCTGTAAAGTCTGGTACTGATCAGACTGGATTTCATTGAGTTATACTAATTTCTTTCTTCATGGCGTGACATCAAAGTTCGCCATGCTGCTGGGGTCACACCCTTTCGCGAAAACTCACAGTTTTCACTGTAACCCAAGACCAACTCCTTAAGGCTTTCCTGGAGAAATTTGAGGCTGCAGATGTCACCCTTCACTATACTGTACCCCAAAGTGTAAAACATGACATTTCCTGTTCCCACTAGGTGGCGCTGTCCTTGATGTCAAATATGGCAGTTGAAATATGTTCAGGGGTGGAGCCTTATCATATGTGTGCTCTTTGGTCCAGATCGGAACATGTATGACAGAATGAGAGGCAATAAGATTTTCATGGCGAGTCATCGAAATTCGCCATGGCGCCACGGCCTCATAGTATTGTGAAAACTCAAAAGCTCCGCAATTTAACATGGCCCAGGTGTGTAGTTGACACTGACCAAAGATGAAGCTTATACAACCAAATCCCAAGGAGGAGTTCGCAAAAGTTCGAGGCATGGAAATGGCAAAATTAGAGCCAAAATGTCACCTTCTCTTCCAAATGGCGGACTTCCTGTTGGGTTTGCGTCAATGGGCCCACAGACTTTTTTGTTTGTCGTGGCATGATACACATGTGTGCCGAATTTCATACATGTAGCTGAAACGATGTGGTCGTAGGGCTGCATTTAACAAGGCATAGGTGGCGCTGTAGAGCCATTTCCCAGTGCTCATGAGTAAAACCATTAAAATACAAAATTTTTCACCAGACCTGGCATGTCTGCAAAATTTCATGAGTTTTTGAGCATGTTTAGGCCCTCAAAAAGCCAATTCATTTGCCGAAATAATAATAATAATTAAAGCTGCAAGCAGCGTTATGAGGGCCCTCGCACCCCCGGCGCGTCGAGCCACGCCCAACACCTAAAACCAGCACGTCCGATCTGATGTCACATTGATGGAATTCATGCATTTAACCACCAGCTAACATTTCAACTCATTCATTCATGATTAGTTAGTCGTTCCACTAGGTGGCGCTCTAACCCTTATGCACAAATGGCATAACAAACATTTCCGAGCTCGAGTCTCATCACGCCTATGAGCTTTGGGAGAGATTGGACATTGTGTTTTTGAGTGACAGCAGATTACTGCTTTTTGGCGAGTGATTCAAACTCCACGTGCCGCCATGACCACCCCGTTTCACTGAACGTAAAAAGCTTCGCAATTTAACATCACAAAGGTCTTTAGATTCCACACACTGGAGATTGGTTCAATATGATGAAATCCCTTGGAGGAGTTTGTCAAAGAACGGTGCCTGGAAAGAGGGGAAAATGTTGCCAAAATTGCACATTAATTTTAAAATGGCTGACTTCCTGTTGGATTTTGGATATTGCTCCAAGAGACTTTTTTGTACATCTTGATATCTCCTATAAGCTTACCAGGTTTCAGACTCATACATAAAACACAGAGCTGGGGCTGTGGTTTTGAAATTTTGTAGGGGGCGCTGTGGAGCCATTTCGCGCTATTCAATAAAAATGATCACATGACAACAAAGCCTTCATCCCTTTGGAGGGGTGTGCTAAATTTAAAGCCTCTATATACTATCCAAGCCCCTCAAAAGCCACTTCATCTTTCATGGTGGACCGCGTTGCCACCAGGGTGCGCCGTTCAGTTTAAAGTCACAATTTTTGCACTGAAGCATCACGAGGGACTGATGTTGATATTCACCGCTTTTGAGGTGGCCACGATGAACCTGTGAAAATCAGTACAACAAAATTAAAGCCATGACATTTCCTGTTGCCACTAGGTGGCGCTGTACGTATTCCCGACAATGGGCACATCAATCTGTTCAGGGCGGGTCTGACATCATGCCTGTAAAGTCTGGTACTGATCAGACTGGATTTCATTGAGTTATACTAATTTGTTTCTTCATGGCGTGACATCAAAGTTCGCCATGCTGCTGGGGTCACACCCTTTTGCGAAAAGTCACAGTTTTCACTGTAACCCAAGACCAACTCCTTAAGGCTTTCCTGGAGAAATTTGAGGCTGCAGGTGTCACCCATCACTATACTGTACCCCAAAGTGTAAAACATGACATTTCCTGTTCCCACTAGGTGGCGCTGTCCCTGGTGTCAAATATGGCAGTTGAAATATGTTCAGGGGTGGAGCCTTATCATATGTGTGCTCTTTGGTCCAGATCGGAACATGTATGACAAAATGAGAGGCAATAAGATTTTCATGGCGAGTCATCGAAATTCGCCATGGCGCCACGGCCTCATAGTATTGTGAAAACTCAAAAGCTCCGCAATTTAACATGGCACAAGGGTGTAGTTGGCACTGACCAAATATGAAGGTTATGAAATCAAACCCCAAGGAGGAGTTCGTCAAAGTTCGAGGCATGGAAATGGTAAAATCAGAGCCAAAATGTCACCTTCAATCCAAAATGGCGGACTTCCTGTTGGGTTTAGGACATTGCCATAATAGACTTTTTTGTTCGACTCTGAACATTATATAGGTGTACCGACTTTCAAACATGTAGGTCATACCCATACCGGGGGCTCGCGTTTTTCATTTTTCTAGGTGGCGCTACTGAGCTAATTTTCCCTGGCCATGTCTGAGAACATTAAAATACGTAAATTTTCACCAGACCTGACGCGTGTGCAAAATTTCATGAGTTTTCGAGCATGTTTAGGCCCTCAAACGGCCAATTCATTTGCCGAAATAATAATAATAATAATAATTAAAGCTGCAAGCAGCGTTATGAGGGCCCTCGCACCCCCGGCACGTTGAGCCACTGCCAACACCTCAAACCGGCACGTCCGATGTGATGTCACATTGATGGATTTCATGCTTTTAATCACCAGCTAACATTTCATCTTATTCAACCAGGATTATAGTCATGCCACTAGGTGGCGCTCTAACCATTATTGACAAATAGCATAACAAACATTTCCAAGCTCGAGTCTCATCACACCTGCGACCTTTGGGAGAGATTGGACATTGTGTTTTTTAGTGACAGCAGATTACTGCTTTTTGCGAGTGATTGAAACTCTACGTGCCGCCATGACCACCCCGTTTCCCTGAACGGAAAAAGCTTCGCAATTTAACATCACAAAGGTCTTTAGATTCTACACACTGAAGAATGCTTCAATATGATGAAATCCCTTGGAGGAGTTCGTCAAAGTATGAGGCCTGAAAAGGGGGGAAAATGTCATCAAAATTACACATTAATTTTAAAATGGCTGACTTCCTGTTGGATTTGGGATATTGCTCCAAGAGACTTTTTTGTACATCTTGATATCTTACACAAGCTTACTAAGTTTCAGACTCATAGATGAAACACAGAGCAGGGGCTGATGTTTTGAAATATTGTAGGGGGCGCTGTGGAGCCATTTTGCGCTATTCAAGGAAAATGGTTACATAACAACAATGCCTTCATCCATTTGGAGGTGTGTGCCAAATTTCAAGCCTCTATAAACTTTCCAAGCCCCTCAAAAGCCACTTCATCTTTCATGATGAACCGCGTTGCCACCAGGGTGCGCCGTTCAGTTTAAAGTCACAATTTTTGCACTGAAGCATCACGAGGGACTGATGGTGATATTCACCGCTTTTGAGGTGGCCACGATCAACCTGTGAAAATCAGTACAACAAAGTTAAAGCCATGACATTTCCTGTTGCCACTAGGTGGCGCTGTACGTATTTCCGACAATGGGCACATCAATCTGTTCAGGGTGGGTCTGACATCATGACTGTAAAGTCTGGTACTGATCAGACTGGATTTCATTGAGTTATACTAATTTGTTTCTTCATGGCGTGACATCAAAGTTCGCCATGCCGCTGAGGTCACACCCTTTTGCGAAAAGTCACAGTTTTCACTGTAACCCAAGACCAACTCCTTAAGGCTTTCCTGGAGAAATTTGAGGCTGCAGATGTCACCCATCACTATACTGTACCGCAAAGTGTAAAACATGACATTTCCTGTTCCCACTAGGTGGCGCTGTCCCTGGTGTCAAATATGGCAGTTGAAATATGTTCAGGGGTGGAGCCTTATCATATGTGTTCACTTTGGTCAAGGTCAGAAAATCTATGACAAAATGAGAGGCAATAAGATTTTCATGGCGAGTCATCGAAATTCGCCATGGCGCCACGGCCTCATAGTATTGTGAAAACTCAAAAGCTCCGCAATTTAACATGGCACAAGGGTGTAGTTGACACTGTCCAAATTTGAAGTTTATAGGACCAAATCCCAAGGAGGAGTTCGTTAAAGTACAAGGCATGGAAACGTTAAAATCAGACCCAAAATGTCACCTTCAATCCAAAATGGCGGACTTCCTGTTGGGTTTAGGATATTGCCATAATAGACTTTTTTGTTCGACTCTGAACGTTATAACGGTGTACCGACTTTCAAACTTGTAGGCCATACCCATACCGGGGGCTCGCGTTTTTCAATTTTCTAGGTGGCGCTACTGAGCTAATTTTCCCTGGCCATGTCTGACAACATTAAAATACGTAAATTTTCACCAGACCTGACGCGTGTGCAAAATTTCATGAGTTTTCGAGCATGTTTAGGCCCTCAAACGGCCAATTCATTTGCCGAAATAATAATAATAATAATAATAATAATAATAATAATAATAAACAGAGCAATTACAATAGGGCCTTCGCACTGTCAGTGCTCGGGCCCTAATAATAAGAAACAGAGCAATTACAATAGGGCCTTCGCACTGTCAGTGCTCGGGCCCTAATAATAAGAAACGGAGCAGATACAATAGGGCCTTCGCACTCTCGGTGCTCGGGCCCTAATAATTAAAGCTGCAAGCAGCGTTACGAGGGCCCTCGCACCCCCGGCGCGTCGAGCCAAGCCCAACACCTAAAACCAGCACCTCCAATCTGACGTTTGGGAGAGATTGGACATTGTGTTTTTGAGTGACAGCAGATTACTGCTTTTTGGCGAGTGATTCAAACTCTAAGTGCCACCATAACCACCCCGTTTCACTGAACGTAAAAAGCTTCGCAATTTAACATCACAAAGGTCTTTAGATTCCACACACTGGAGATTGGTTCAATATGATGAAATCCCTTGGAGGAGTTCGTCAAAGAACGGTGCCTGGAAAGAGGGGAAAATGTTGCCAAAATTACACATTAATTTTAAAATGGCTGACTTCCTGTTGGATTTGGGATATTGCTCCAAGAGACTTTTTTGTACATCTTGATATCTCCTATAACCTTACCAGGTTTCAGAATCATACATAGAACACAGAGCAGGGGCTGTGGTTTTGAAATTTTGTAGGGGGCGCTGTGGAGCAATTTCGCGCTATTCAATGAAAATGATCACATGCCAACAAAGCCTTCATCCATTTGGAGGTGTGTGCCAAATTTCAAGCCTCTATAAACTTGCCAAGACCCTCAAAAGCCACTTCATCTTTCATGTTGAACAGCGTTGCCACCAGGGTGCGCCGTTCAGTTTAAACTCACAATTTTTGCACTGAAGCATCACGAGGGACTGATGGTGATATTCACCGCTTTTGAGGTGGCCAAGATGAACCTGTGAAAATCAGTACAACAAAATTAAAGCCATGACATTTCCTGTTGCCACTAGGTGGCGCTGTCCGTATTTCCGACAATGGGCACATCAATCTGTTCAGGGCGGGTCTGACATCATGCCTGTAAAGTCTGGTACTGATCAGACTGGATTTCATTGAGTTATACTAATTTGTTTCTTCATGGCGTGACATCAAAGTTCGCCACGCCGCTGGGGTCACACCCTTTTGCAAAAAGTCACAGTTTTCACTGTAACCCAAGACCAACTCCTTAAGGCTTTCCTGGAGAAATTTGAGGCTGCAGATGTCACCCATCACTATACTGTACCCCAAAGTGTAAAACATGACATTTCCTGTTCCCACTAGGTGGCGCTGTCCTTGATGTCAAATATGGCAGTTGAAATATGTTCAGGGGTGGAGCCTTATCATATGTGTGCTCTTTGGTCCAGATCGGAACATGTATGACAGAATGAGAGGCAATAAGATTTTCATGGCGAGTCATCGAAATTCGCCATGGCGCCACGGCCTCATACTATTGTGAAAACTCAAAAGCTCCGCAATTTAACATGGCACAAGGGTGTAGTTGACACTGTCCAAATTTGAAGTTTATAGGACCAAATCCCAAGGAGGAGTTCGTTAAAGTACAAGGCATGGAAACGGTAAAATCAGACCCAAAATGTCACCTTCAATCCAAAATGGCGGACTTCCTGTTGGGTTTAGGACATTGCCATAATAGACTTTTTTGTTTGACTCTGAACGTTATATAGGTGTACCGACTTTCAAACATGTAGGTCATACCCATACCGGGGGCTCGCGTTTTTCATTTTTCTAGGTGGCGCTACTGAGCTAATTTTCCCTGGCCATGTCTGAGAACATTAAAATACGTAAATTTTCACCAGACCTGACGCGTGTGCAAAATTTCATGAGTTTTCGAGCATGTTTAGGCCCTCAAACGGCCAATTCATTTGCCGAAATAATAATAATAATAATAATAATTAAAGCTGCAAGCAGCGTTATGAGGGCCCTCGCACCCCCGGCGTGTCGAGCCACGCCCAACACCTGAAACCAGCACGTCCGATCTGATGTCACATTGATGGAATTCATGCATTTAACCACCAGCTAACATTTCATCTCATTCAGTCATCATTATAGTCGTCCCACTAGGTGGCGCTCTAACCATTATAGACAAAGGGAATAACAAACATTTCCGAGCTCGAGTCTCATCACGCCTGCGACCTTTGGGAGAGATTGGACTTTGTGTCTTTGAGTGACAGCATATTACTGCTTTTTGGCCAGTGATTGAAACTCCACGTGCCGCCATGACCACCCCGTTTCCCTGAACGGAAAAAGCTTCGCAATTTAACATCACAAAGGTCTTTAGATTCCACACACTGGAGAATGGTTCAATATGATGAAATCCCTTGGAGGAGTTCGTCAAAGTATGAAGCCTGAAAAGAGGGGAAAATGTCGCCAAAATTACACATTAATTTTAAAATGGCTGACTTCCTGTTGGATTTGGGATATTGCTCCAAGAGACTTTTTTGTACATCTTGATATTTTCCATAAGCTTACCAGGTTTCAGACTCATAGATGAAACACAGAGCAGGGGCTGTTGTTTTGAAATTTTGTAGGGGGCGCTGTGGAGCAATTTCGAGCTATTCAATGAAAATGATCACATGACAACAAAGCCTACATCCATTTGGAGGTGTGTGCCAAATTTCAAGCCTCTATAAACTTTCCAAGCCCCTCAAAAGCCACTTCATCTTTCATGGTGAACCGCGTTGCCACCAGGGTGCGCCGTTCAGTTTAAAGTCACAATTTTTGCACTGAAGCATCACGAGGGACTGATGTTGATATTCACCGCTTTTGAGGTGGCCACGATGAACCTGTGAAAATCAGTACAACAAAATTAAAGCCATGACATTTCCTGTTGCCACTAGGTGGCGCTGTCCGTATTTCCGACAATGGACACATCAATCTGTTCAGGGTGGGTCTGACATCATGCCTGTAAAGTCTGGTACTGATCAGACTGGATTTCATTGAGTTATACTAATTTGTTTCTTCATGGCGTGACATCAAAGTTCGCCATGCTGCTGGGGTCACACCCTTTCGCGAAAACTCACAGTTTTCACTGTAACCCAAGACCAACTCCTTAAGGCTTTCCTGGAGAAATTTGAGGCTGCAGATGTCACCCATCACTATACTGTACCCCAAAGTGTAAAACATGACATTTCCTGTTCCCACTAGGTGGCGCTGTCCCTGGTGTCAAATATGGCAGTTGAAATATGTTCAGGGGTGGAGCCTTATCATATGTGTTCACTTTGGTCAAGGTCAGAAAATGTATGACAAAATGAGAGGCAATAAGATTTTCATGGCGAGTCATCGAAATTCGCCATGGCGCCACGGCCTCATAGTATTGTGAAAACTCAAAAGCTCCGCAATTTAACATGGCACAAGGGTGTAGTTGGCACTGACCAAATATGAAGGTTATGAAATCAAACCCCAAGGAGGAGTTCGTCAAAGTTCGAGGCATGGAAATGGTAAAATCAGAGCCAAAATGTCACTTTCAATCCAAAATGGCGGACTTCCTGTTGGGTTTAGGACATTGCCATAATAGACTTTTTTGTTCGACTCTGAACATTATATAGGTGTACCGACTTTCAAACTTGTAGGCCATACCCATACCGGGGGCTCGCGTTTTTCATTTTTCTAGGTGGCGCTACTGAGCTAATTTTCCCTGGCCATGTCTGAGAACATTAAAATACGTAAATTTTCACCAGACCTGACGCGTGTGCAAAATTTCATGAGTTTTCGAGCATGTTTAGGCCCTCAAACGGCCAATTCATTTGCCGAAATAATAATAATAATAATAATAATAATAATTAAAGCTGCAAGCAGCGTTATGAGGGCCCTCGCACCCCCGGCGCGTCGAGCCACGCCCAACACCTAAAACCAGCACGTCCGATCTGATGTCACATTGATGGAATTCATGCATTTAACCACCAGCTAACATTTCAACTCATTCATTCATGATTAGTTAGTCGTTCCACTAGGTGGCGCTCTAACCATTATGTACAAATGGCATAACAAACACTTCCGAGCTCGAGTCTAATCACACCTGAGACGTTTGGGAGAGATTGGACATTGTGTTTTTGAGTGACAGCAGATTACTGCTTTTTGGCGAGTGATTCAAACTCTAAGTGCCGCCATAACCACCCCGTTTCCCTGGACGTAAAAAGCTTCGCAATTTAACATCACAAAGGTCTTTAGATTCCACACACTGGAGAATGGTTCAATATGATGAAATCCCTTGGAGGAGTTCGTCAAAGTATGAAGCCTGAAAAGAGGGGAAAATGTCGCCAAAATTGCACATTAATTTTAAAATGGCTGACTTCCTGTTGGATTTGGGATATTGCTCCAAGAGACTTTTTTGTACATCTTGATATCTCCTATAAGCCTACCAGGTTTCAGATTCATACATAAACCACAGAGCAGGGGCTGATATTTTGAAATATTTTAGGGGGCGCTGTGGAGCCATTTTGCGCTATTCAATGAAAATGATGACATGACAACAAAGTCTTCATCACATTGGAGGTGTGTGCCAAATTTCAAGCCTCTATAAACTTTCCAAGCCCCTCAAAAGCCACTTCATCTTTCATGGTGGACCGCGTTGCCACCAGGGTGCGCCGTTCAGTTTAAAGTCACAATTTCTGCACTGAAGCATCATGAGGGACTGATGGTGATATTCACCGCTTTTGAGGTGGCCACGATGAACCTGTGAAAATCAGTACAACAAAATTAAAGCCATGACATTTCCTGTTGCCACTAGGTGGCGCTGTACGTATTCCCGACAATGGGCACATCAATCTGTTCAGGGCGGGTCTGACATCATGCCTGTAAAGTCTGGTACTGAACAGACTGGATTTCATTGAGTTATACTAATTTGTTTCTTCATGGCGTGACATCAAAGTTCGCCATGCTGCTGGGGTCACACCCTTTTGCGAAAAGTCACAGTTTTCACTGTAACCCAAGACCAACTCCTTAAGGCTTTCCTGGAGAAATTTGAGGCTGCAAGTGTCACCCATCACTATACTGTACCCCAAAGTGTAAAACATGACATTTCCTGTTCCCACTAGGTGGCGCTGTCCCTGGTGTCAAATATGGCAGTTGAAATATGTTCAGGGGTGGAGCCTTATCATATGTGTTCACTTTGGTCAAGGTCAGAAAATGTATGACAAAATGAGAGGCAATAAGATTTTCATGGCGAGTCATCGAAATTCGCCATGGCGCCACGGCCTCATAGTATTGTGAAAACTCAAAAGCTCCGCAATTTAACATGGCACAAGGGTATAGTTGACACTGTCCAAATTTGAAGCTTATACGACCAAATCCCAAGGAGGAGTTCGTTAAAGTACAAGGCATGGAAACGGTAAAATCAGAGCCAAAATGTCACCTTCACTCCAAAATGGCGGACTTCCTGTTGGGTTTAGGACATTGCCATAATAGACTTTTTTGTTCGACTCTGAACGTTATATAGGTGTACCGACTTTCAAACTTATAGGTCATACCCATACCGGGGGCTCGCGTTTTTCATTTTTCTAGGTGGCGCTACTGAGCTAATTTTCCCTGGCCATGTCTGAGAACATTAAAATACGTAAATTTTCACCAGACCTGACGCGTGTGCAAAATTTCATGAGTTTTCGAGCATGTTTAGGCCCTCAAACGGCCAATTCATTTGCCGAAATAATAATAATAATAATAATTAAAGCTGCAAGCAGCGTTATGAGGGCCCTCGCACCCCCGGCGCGTCGAGCCACGCCCAACACCTAAAACCAGCACGTCCGATCTGATGTCACATTGATGGAATTCATGCATTTAACCACCAGCTAACATTTCAACTCATTCATTCATGATTAGTTAGTCGTTCCACTAGGTGGCGCTCTAACCATTATGTACAAATGGCATAACAAACACTTCCAAGCTCGAGTCTCATCACACCTGAGACGTTTGGGAGAGATTGGACATTGTGTTTTTGAGTGACAGCAGATTACTGCTTTTTGGCGAGTGATTCAAACTCTAAGTGCCGCCATAACCACCCCGTTTCCCTGGACGTAAAAAACTTCGCAATTTAACATCACAAAGGTCTTTAGATTCCACAAACTGCAGATCGGTCCAATCTGATGAAATCCCTTGGAGGAGTTCGTCAAAGTATGGTGCCTGAAAAGATGGGAAAATGTCGCCAAAATTACACATTAACTTTAAAATGGCTGACTTCCTGTTGGATTTGGGATATTGCTCCAAGAGACTTTTTTGTACATCTTAAGATCTTCCATAAGCTTACCAAGTTTCAGACTCATAGATAAAACACAGAGCAGGGGCTGATATTTTGGAATTTTGTAGGGGGCGCTGTGGAGCCATTTTGCGCTATTCAAGGAAAATGGTTACATAACAACAAAGCCTTCATCACATTGGAGGCGTGGGCCAAGTTTAAAGCCTCTATAAACTTTCCAAGCCCCTCAAAAGTAACTTCATCTTTCATGTTGAACAGCGTTGCCACCAGGGTGCGCCGTTCAGTTTAAAGTCACATTTTTTGCACTGAAGAATCACGAGGGACTGATGGTGATATTCACCGCTTTTGAGGTGGCCACGATGAACCTGTGAAAATCAGTACAACAAAATTAAAGCCATGACATTTCCTGTTGCCACTAGGTGGCGCTGTCCGTATTTCCGACAATGGGCACATCAATCTGTTCAGGGCGGGTCTGACATCATGCCTGTAAAGTCTGGTACTGATCAGACTGGATTTCATTGAGTTATACTAATTTGTTTCTTCATGGCGTGACATCAAAGTTCGCCATGCTGCTGGGGTCACACCCTTTCGCGAAAAGTCACAGTTTTCACTGTAACCCAAGACCAACTCCTTAAGGCTTTCCTGGAGAAATTTGAGGCTGCAGATGTCACCCATCACTATACTGTACCCCAAAGTGTAAAACATGACATTTCCTGTTCCCACTAGGTGGCGCTGTCCTTGATGTCAAATATGGCAGTTGAAATATGTTCAGGGGTGGAGCCTTATCATATGTGTGCTCTTTGGTCCAGATCGGAACATGTATGACAGAATGAGAGGCAATAAGATTTTCATGGCGAGTCATCGAAATTCGCCATGGCGCCACGGCCTCATAGTATTGTGAAAACTCAAAAGCTCCGCAATTTAACATGGCACAAGGGTGTAGTTGACACTGTCCAAATTTGAAGTTTATAGGACCAAATCCCAAGGAGGAGTTCGTTAAAGTACAAGGCATGGAAACGGTAAAATCAGACCCAAAATGTCACCTTCAATCCAAAATGGCGGACTTCCTGTTGGGTTTAGGACATTGCCATAATAGACTTTTTTGTTCGACTCTGAACGTTATATAGGTGTACCGACTTTCAAACGTGTAGGTCATACCCATACCGGGGGCTCGTGTTTTTAATTTTTCTAGGTGGCGCTACTGAGCTAATTTTCCCTGGCCATGTCTGGGAACATTAAAATACGTAAATTTTCACCAGACCTGACGCGTGTGCAAAATTTCATGAGTTTTCGAGCATGTTTAGGCCCTCAAACGGCCAATTCATTTGCCGGAATAATAATAATAATAATAATAATTAAAGCTGCAAGCAGCGTTATGAGGGCCCTCGCACCCCCGGCGTGTCGAGCCATGCCCAACACCTGAAACCAGCACCTCCGATCTGATGTCACATTGATGGAATTCATGCATTTAACCACCAGTTAACATTTCATTTGGTTCAACCATGAGTATAGTCGTCCCACTAGGTGGCGCTCTAACCATTATAGACAAAGGGAATAACAAACATTTCCGAGCTCCAGTCTCATCACACCTGAGACGTTTGGGAGAGATTGGACTTTGTGTCTTTGAGTGACAGCAGATTACTGCTTTTTGGCCAGTGATTGAAACTCCACGTGCTGCCATGACCACCCCGTTTCCTTGAACGTAAAAAGCTTCGCAATTTAACATCACAAAGGTCTTTAGATTCCACACACTGGAGAATGGTTCAATATGATGAAATCCCTTGGAGGAGTTCGTAAAAGTATGAAGCCTGAAAAGAGGGGAAAATGTCGCCAAAATTACACATTAATTTTAAAATGGCTGACTTCCTGTTGGATTTGGGATATTGCTCCAAGAGACTTTTTTGTACATCTTGATATTTTCCATAAGCTTACCAGGTTTCAGACTCATAGATGAAACACAGAGCAGGGGCTGTTGTTTTGAAATTTTGTAGGGGGCGCTGTGGAGCAATTTCGAGCTATTCAATGAAAATGATCACATGACAACAAAGCCTACATCCATTTGGAGGTGTGTGCCAAATTTCAAGCCTCTATAAACTTTCCAAGTCCCTCAAAAGCCACTTCATCTTTCATGGTAAACCGCGTTGCCACCAGGGTGCGCCGTTCAGTTTAAAGTCACAATTTTTGCACTGAAGCATCACGAGGGACTGATGTTGATATTCACCGCTTTTGAGGTGGCCACGATGAACCTGTGAAAATCAGTACAACAAAATTAAAGCCATGACATTTCCTGTTGCCACTAGGTGGCGCTGTCCGTATTTCCGACAATGGACACATCAATCTGTTCAGGGTGGGTCTGACATCATGCCTGTAAAGTCTGGTACTGATCAGACTGGATTTCATTGAGTTATACTAATTTGTTTCTTCATGGCGTGACATCAAAGTTCGCCATGCTGCTGGGGTCACACCCTTTCGCGAAAACTCAGTTTTCACTGTAACCCAAGACCAACTCCTTAAGGCTTTCCTGGAGAAATTTGAGGCTGCAGATGTCACCCATCACTATACTGTACCCCAAAGTGTAAAACATGACATTTCCTGTTCCCACTAGGTGGCGCTGTCCTTGATGTCAAATATGGCAGTTGAAATATGTTCAGGGGTGGAGCCTTATCATATGTGTGCTCTTTGGTCCAGATCGGAACATGTATGACAAAATGAGAGGCAATAAGATTTTCATGGCGAGTCATCGAAATTCGCCATGGCGCCACGGCCTCATAGTATTGTGAAAACTCAAAAGCTCCGCAATTTAACATGGCACAAGGGTGTAGTTGACACTGTCCAAATTTGAAGGTTATGAAATGAAACCCCAAGGAGGAGTTCGCAAAAGTTCGAGGCATGGAAATGGCAAAATTAGAGCCAAAATGTCACCTTCAATCCAAAATGGCGGACTTCCTGTTGGGTTTAGGACATTGCCATAATAGACTTTTTTGTTCGACTCTGAACGTTATATAGGTGTACCGACTTTCAAACATGTAGGTCATACCCATATCGGGGGCTCGCGTTTTTCATTTTTCTAGGTGGCGCTACTGAGCTAATTTTCCCTGGCCATGTCTGAGAACATTAAAATACGTAAATTTTCACCAGACCTGACGCGTGTGCAAAATTTCATGAGTTTTCGAGCATGTTTAGGCCCTCAAACGGCCAATTCATTTGCCGAAATAATAATAATAATAATAATAATAAACAGAGCAATTACAATAGGGCCTTCGCACTGTCAGTGCTCGGGCCCTAATTAAAGCTGCAAGCAGCGTTATGAGGGCCCTCGCACCCCCGGCGCGTCAAGCCACGCCCAACACCTAAAACCAGCACGTCCGATGTGATGTCACATTGATGGAATTCATGCATTTAACCACCAGCTAACAATTCATCTCATTCAATCATGATTATAGTTGTCCCACTAGGTGGAGCTCTAACCATTACTGACAAATGGCATAACAAACATTTCCTAGCTCGAGTCTCATCACACCTGAGACGTTTGGGAGAGATTGGACATTGTGTTTTTGAGTGACAGCAGATTACTGCTTTTTGGCGAGTGATTCAAACTCTAGGTGCCACCATAACCACCCCGTTTCACTGAATGTAAAAAGCTTCGCAATTTAACATCACAAAGGTCTTTAGATTCCACACACTGGAGATTGGTTCAATATGATGAAATCCCTTGGAGGAGTTCGTCAAAGAACGGTGCCTGGAAAGAGGGGAAAATGTTGCCAAAATTACACATTAATATTAAAATGGCTGACTTCCTGTTGGATTTGGGATATTGCACCAAGAGACTTTTTTGTACATCTTGATATCTCCTATAAGCTTACCAGGTTTCAGAATCATACATAGAACACAGAGCAGGGGCTGTGGTTTTGAAATTTTGTAGGGGGCGCTGTGGAGCAATTTCGCGCTATTCAATGAAAATGATCACATGCCAACAAAGCCTTCATCCATTTGGAGGTGTGTGCCAAATTTCAAGCCTCTATAAACTTTCCAAGACCCTCAAAAGCCACTTCATCTTTCATGTTGAACAGCGTTGCCACCAGGGTGCGCCGTTCAGTTTAAACTCACAATTTTTGCACTGAAGCATCACGAGGGACTGATGGTGATATTCACCGCTTTTGAGGTGGCCAAGATGAACCTGTGAAAATCAGTACAACAAAATTAAAGCCATGACATTTCCTGTTGCCACTAGGTGGCGCTGTCCGTATTTCCGACAATGGGCACATCAATCTGTTCAGGGCGGGTCTGACATCATGCCTGTAAAGTCTGGTACTGATCAGACTGGATTTCATTGAGTTATACTAATTTCTTTCTTCATGGCGTGACATCAAAGTTCGCCATGCTGCTGGGGTCACACCCTTTCGCGAAAACTCACAGTTTTCACTGTAACCCAAGACCAACTCCTTAAGGCTTTCCTGGAGAAATTTGAGGCTGCAGATGTCACCCTTCACTATACTGTACCCCAAAGTGTAAAACATGACATTTCCTGTTCCCACTAGGTGGCGCTGTCCTTGATGTCAAATATGGCAGTTGAAATATGTTCAGGGGTGGAGCCTTATCATATGTGTGCTCTTTGGTCCAGATCGGAACATGTATGACAGAATGAGAGGCAATAAGATTTTCATGGCGAGTCATCGAAATTCGCCATGGCGCCACGGCCTCATAGTATTGTGAAAACTCAAAAGCTCCGCAATTTAACATGGCCCAGGTGTGTAGTTGACACTGACCAAAGATGAAGCTTATACAACCAAATCCCAAGGAGGAGTTCGCAAAAGTTCGAGGCATGGAAATGGCAAAATTAGAGCCAAAATGTCACCTTCTCTTCCAAATGGCGGACTTCCTGTTGGGTTTGCGTCAATGGGCCCACAGACTTTTTTGTTTGTCGTGGCATGATACACATGTGTGCCGAATTTCATACATGTAGCTGAAACGATGTGGTCGTAGGGCTGCATTTAACAAGGCATAGGTGGCGCTGTAGAGCCATTTCCCAGTGCTCATGAGTAAAACCATTAAAATACAAAATTTTTCACCAGACCTGGCATGTCTGCAAAATTTCATGAGTTTTTGAGCATGTTTAGGCCCTCAAAAAGCCAATTCATTTGCCGAAATAATAATAATAATAATAAGAAACAGAGCAATTACAATAGGGCCTTCGCACTGTCAGTGCTCGGGCCCTAATAAACAGAGCAATTACAATAGGGCCTTCGCACTGTCAGTGCTCGGGCCCTAATTAAAGCTGCAAGCAGCGTTATGAGGGCCCTCGCACCCCCGGCGCGTCGAGCCACGCCCAACACGTAAAACCAGCACATCCGATCTGATGTCACATTGATTGAATTCATGCATTTAACCACCAGCTAACATTTCATCTCATTGAACCATGATCATAGTCGTTCCACTAGGTGGCGCTCTAACCATTATGTACAAATGGCATAACAAACACTTCCAAGCTCGAGTCTCATCACACCTGAGACGTTTGGGAGAGATTGGACATTGTGTTTTTGAGTGACAGCAGATTACTGCTTTTTGGCGAGTGATTCAAACTCTAAGTGCCGCCATAACCACCCCGTTTCCCTGGACGTAAAAAGCTTCGCAATTTAACAACACAAAGGTCTTTGGATTCCACACACTGAAGAATGCTTCAATATGATGAAATCCCTTGGAGGAGTTTGTCAAAGTATGAGGCCTGAAAAGAGGGGAAAATGTCATCAAAATTGCACATTAATTTTAAAATGGCTGACTTCCTGTTGGATTTGGGATATTGCTCCAAGAGACTTTTTTGTACATCTTGATATCTTACACAAGCTTACCAAGTGTCAGACTCATAGATGAAACACAGAGCAGGGGCTGATGTTTTGAAATATTGTAGGGGGCGCTGTGGAGCCATTTTGCGCTATTCAAGGAAAATGGTTACATAACAACAATGCCTTCATCCATTTGGAGGTGTGTGCCAAATTTCAAGCCTCTATAAACTTTCCAAGCCCCTCAAAAGCCACTTCATCTTTCATGATGAACCGCGTTGCCACCAGGGTGCGCCGTTCAGTTTAAAGTCACAATTTTTGCACTGAAGCATCACGAGGGACTGATGGTGATATTCACCGCTTTTGAGGTGGCCACGATGAACCTGTGAAAATCAGTACAACAAAATTAAAGCCATGACATTTCCTGTTGCCATTAGGTGGCGCTGTCCGTATTTCCGACAATGGGCACATCAATCTGTTCAGGGCGGGTCTGACATCATGCCTGTAAAGTCTGGTACTGATCAGACTGGATTTCATTGAGTTATACTAATTTGTTTCTTCATGGCGTGACATCAAAGTTCGCCATGCTGCTGGGGTCACACCCTTTCGCGAAAACTCACAGTTTTCACTGTAACCCAAGACCAACTCCTTAAGGCTTTCCTGGAGAAATTTGAGGCTGCAGATGTCACCCATCACTATACTGTACCCCAAAGTGTAAAACATGACATTTCCTGTTCCCACTAGGTGGCGCTGTCCTTGATGTCAAATATGGCAGTTGAAATATGTTCAGGGGTGGAGCCTTATCATATGTGTTCACTTTGGTCAAGGTCAGAAAATGTATGACAAAATGAGAGGCAATAAGATTTTCATGGCGAGTCATCGAAATTCGCCATGGCGCCACGGCCTCATAGTATTGTGAAAACTCAAAAGCTCCGCAATTTAACATGGCACAAGGGTGTAGTTGACACTGTCCAAATTTGAAGTTTATAGGACCAAATCCCAAGGAGGAGTTCGTTAAAGTACAAGGCATGGAAACGGTAAAATCAGAGCCAAAATGTCACCTTCAATCCAAAATGGCGGACTTCCTGTTGGGTTTAGGACATTGCCATAATAGACTTTTTTGTTCGACTCTGAACGTTATAACGGTGTACCGACTTTCAAACTTGTAGGGCATACCCATACCGGGGGCTCGCATTTTTCAATTTTCTAGGTGGCGCTACTGAGCTAATTTTCCCTGGCCATGTCTGACAACATTAAAATACGTAAATTTTCACCAGACCTGACGCGTGTGCAAAATTTCATGAGTTTTCGAGCATGTTTAGGCCCTCAAACGGCCAATTCATTTGCCGAAATAATAATAATAATAATTAAAGCTGCAAGCAGCGTTATGAGGGCCCTCGCACCCTGGCGTGTCGAGCCACGCCCAACACCTAAAACCAGCACGTCCGATCTCATGTCACATTGATGGAATTCATGCATTTAACCACCAGCTAACATTTCATTTGGTTCAACCATGAGTATAGTCGTCCCACTAGGTGGCGCTCTAACCATTATAGACAAAGGGCATAACAAACATTTCCGAGCTCGAGTCTCATCACGCCTGCGACCTTTGGGAGAGATTGGACTTTGTGTCTTTGAGTGACAGCAGATTACTGCTTTTTGGCCAGTGATTGAAACTCCACGTGCCGCCATGACCACCCCGTTTCCTTGAACGTAAAAAGCTTCGCAATTTAACATCACAAAGGTCTTTAGATTCCACACACTGGAGAATGGTTCAATATGATGAAATCCCTTGGAGGAGTTCGTCAAAGTATGAAGCCTGAAAAGAGGGGAAAATGTCGCCAAAATTGCACATTAATTTTAAAATGGCTGACTTCCTGTTGGATTTGGGATATTGCACCAAGAGACTTTTTTGTACATCTTGATATTTTCCATAAGCTTACCAGGTTTCAGACTCATAGATGAAACACAGAGCAGGGGCTGTTGTTTTGAAATTTTGTAGGGGGCGCTGTGGAGCAATTTCGCGCTATTCAATGAAAATGATCACATGACAACAAAGCCTTCATCCATTTGGAGGTGTGGGCCAAATTTCAAGCCTCTATAAACTTGCAAGCCCCTCAAAAGCCACTTCATCTTTCATGTTGAACAGCGTTGCCACCAGGGTGCGCCGTTCAGTTTAAAGTCACAATTTTTGCACTGAAGCATCACGAGGGACTGATGTTGATATTCACCGCTTTTGAGGTGGCCACGATCAACCTGTGAAAATCAGTACAACAAAATTAAAGCCATGACATTTCCTGTTGCCACTAGGTGGCGCTGTACGTATTCCCGACAATGGGCACATCAATCTGTTCAGGGCGGGTCTGACATCATGCCTGTAAAGTCTGGTACTGAACAGACTGGATTTCATTGAGTTATACTAATTTGTTTCTTCATGGCGTGACATCAAAGTTCGCCATGCTGCTGGGGTCACACCCTTTTGCGAAAAGTCACAGTTTTCACTGTAACCCAAGACCAACTCCTTACGCCTTTCCTGGAGAAATTTGAGGCTGCAGGTGTCACCCATCACTATACTGTACCCCAAAGTGTAAAACATGACATTTCCTGTTCCCACTAGGTGGCGCTGTCCCTGGTGTCAAATATGGCAGTTGAAATATGTTCAGGGGTGGAGCCTTATCATATGTGTTCACTTTGGTCAAGGTCAGAAAATGTATGACAAAATGAGAGGCAATAAGATTTTCATGGCGAGTCATCGAAATTCGCCATGGCGCCACGGCCTCATAGTATTGTGAAAACTCAAAAGCTCCGCAATTTAACATGGCACAAGGGTGTAGTTGGCACTGACCAAATATGAAGGTTATGAAATCAAACCCCAAGGAGGAGTTCGTCAAAGTTCGAGGCATGGAAATGGTAAAATCAGAGCCAAAATGTCACCTTCAATCCAAAATGGCGGACTTCCTGTTGGGTTTAGGACATTGCCATAATAGACTTTTTTGTTCGACTCTGAACATTATATAGGTGTACCGACTTTCAAACTTGTAGGCCATACCCATACCGGGGGCTCGCGTTTTTCATTTTTCTAGGTGGCGCTACTGAGCTAATTTTCCCTGGCCATGTCTGAGAACATTAAAATACGTAAATTTTCACCAGACCTGACGCGTGTGCAAAATTTCATGAGTTTTCGAGCATGTTTAGGCCCTCAAACGGCCAATTCATTTGCCGAAATAATAATAATAATAATAATTAAAGCTGCAAGCAGCGTTATGAGGGCCCTCGCACCCTGGCGTGTCGAGCCACGCCCAACACCTAAAACCAGCACGTCCGATGTGATGTCACATTGATGGAATTCATGCATTTAACCACCAGCTAACATTTCATTTGGTTCAACCATGAGTATAGTCGTCCCACTAGGTGGCGCTCTAACCATTATAGACAAAGGGCATAACAAACATTTCCGAGCTCGAGTCTCATCACGCCTGCGACCTTTGGGAGAGATTGGACTTTGTGTCTTTGAGTGACAGCATATTACTGCTTTTTGGCCAGTGATTGAAACTCCACGTGCCGCCATGACCACCCCGTTTCCTTGAACGTAAAAAGCTTCGCAATTTAACATCACAAAGGTCTTTAGATTCCACACACTGGAGAATGGTTCAATATGATGAAATCCCTTGGAGGAGTTCGTCAAAGTATGAAGCCTGAAAAGAGGGGAAAATGTCGCCAAAATTGCACATTAATTTTAAAATGGCTGACTTCCTGTTGGATTTGGGATATTGCTCCAAGAGACTTTTTTGTACATCTTGATATTTTCCATAAGCTTACCAGGTTTCAGACTCATAGATGAAACACAGAGCAGGGGCTGTTGTTTTGAAATTTTGTAGGGGGCGCTGTGGAGCAATTTCGCGCTATTCAATGAAAATGATCACATGACAACAAAGCCTTCATCCATTTGGAGGTGTGTGCCAAATTTCAAGCCTCTATAAACTTGCAAGCCCCTCAAAAGCCACTTCATCTTTCATGTTGAACAGCGTTGCCACCAGGGTGCGCCGTTCAGTTTAAAGTCACAATTTTTGCACTGAAGCATCACGAGGGACTGATGTTGATATTCACCGCTTTTGAGGTGGCCACGATGAACCTGTGAAAATCAGTACAACAAAATTAAAGCCATGACATTTCCTGTTGCCACTAGGTGGCGCTGTACGTATTCCCGACAATGGGCACATCAATCTGTTCAGGGCGGGTCTGACATCATGCCTGTAAAGTCTGGTACTGAACAGACTGGATTTCATTGAGTTATACTAATTTGTTTCTTCATGGCGTGACATCAAAGTTCGCCATGCTGCTGGGGTCACACCCTTTTGCGAAAAGTCACAGTTTTCACTGTAACCCAAGACCAACTCCTTAAGGCTTTCCTGGAGAAATTTGAGGCTGCAGGTGTCACCCATCACTATACTGTACCCCAAAGTGTAAAACATGACATTTCCTGTTCCCACTAGGTGGCGCTGTCCCTGGTGTCAAATATGGCAGTTGAAATATGTTCAGGGGTGGAGCCTTATCATATGTGTTCACTTTGGTCAAGGTCAGAAAATGTATGACAAAATGAGAGGCAATAAGATTTTCATGGCGAGTCATCGAAATTCGCCATGGCGCCACGGCCTCATAGTATTGTGAAAACTCAAAAGCTCCGCAATTTAACATGGCACAAGGGTGTAGTTGACACTGTCCAAATTTGAAGTTTATAGGACCAAATCCCAAGGAGGAGTTCGTTAAAGTACAAGGCATGGAAACGGTAAAATCAGAGCCAAAATGTCACCTTCAATCCAAAATGGCGGACTTCCTGTTGGGTTTAGGACATTGCCATAATAGACTTTTTTGTTCGACTCTGAACGTTATAACGGTGTACCGACTTTCAAACTTGTAGGCCATACCCATACCGGGGGCTCGCGTTTTTCAATTTTCTAGGTGGCGCTACTGAGCTAATTTTCCCTGGCCATGTCTGACAACATTAAAATACGTAAATTTTCACCAGACCTGACGCGTGTGCAAAATTTCATGAGTTTTCGAGCATGTTTAGGCCCTCAAACGGCCAATTCATTTGCCGAAATAATAATAATAATAATAATAAACAGAGCAATTACAATAGGGCCTTCGCACTGTCAGTGCTCGGGCCCTAATTAAAGCTGCAAGCAGCGTTATGAGGGCCCTCGCACCCCCGGCGCGTCGAGCCACGCCCAACACCTAAAACCAGCACCTCCGATCTGATGTCACATTGATGGAATTCATGCATTTAACCACCACCTAACATTTCAACTCATTCATTCATGATTAGTTAGTCGTTCCACTAGGTGGCACTCTAACCATTATGTACAAATGGAATAACAAACATTTCCGAGCTCGAGTCTCATCACGCCTATGAGCTTTGGGAGAGATTGGACATTGTGTCTTTGAGTGACAGCAGATTACTGCTTTTTGGCGAGTGATTGAAACTCTACGTGCCGCCATGACCACCCCGTTTCCCTGAACGTAAAAAGCTTCGCAATTTAACATCACAAAGGTCTTTAGATTCCACAGACTGGAGATTGGTTCAATATGATGAAATCCCTTGGAGGAGTTCGTCAAAGAATCATGCCTGAAAAGCGGGGAAAATGTTGCCAAAATTGCACATTAATTTTAAAATGGCTGACTTCCTGTTGGATTTGGGATATTGCTCCAAGAGACTTTTTTGTACATCTTGATATCTCCTATAAGCTTACCAGGTTTCAGACTCATACATAAAACACAGAGCAGGGGCTGATATTTTGAAATATTGTAGGGGGCGCTGTGGAGCCATTTCGCGCTATTCAATGAAAATGATCACATGACAGCAAAGCCTTCATCACATTGGAGGTGTGTGCCAAATTTAAAGCCTCTATAAACTTTCCAAGCCCCTCAAAAGCCACTTCATCTTTCATGTTGAACCGTGTTGCCACCAGGGTGCGCCGTTCAGTTTAAAGTCACAATTTTTGCACTGAAGCATCACGAGGGACTGATGGTGATATTCACCGCTTTTGAGGTGGCCACGATGAACCTGTGAAAATCAGTACAACAAAATTAAAGCCATGACATTTCCTGTTGCCACTAGGTGGCGCTGTCCGTATTTCCGACAATGGGCACATCAATCTGTTCAGGGCGGGTCTGACATCATGCCTGTAAAGTCTGGTACTGATCAGACTGGATTTCATTGAGTTATACTAATTTGTTTCTTCATGGCGTGACATCAAAGTTCGCCATGCTGCTGGGGTCACACCCTTTCGCGAAAACTCACAGTTTTCACTGTAACCCAAGACCAACTCCTTAAGGCTTTCCTGGAGAAATTTGAGGCTGCAGATGTCACCCATCACTATACTGTACCCCAAAGTGTAAAACATAACATTTCCTGTTCCCACTAGGTGGCGCTGTCCTTGAGGTCAAATATGGCAGTTGAAATATGTTCAGGGGTGGAGCCTTATCATATGTGTTCACTTTGGTCAAGGTCAGAAAATGTATGACAAAATGAGAGGCAATAAGATTTTCATGGCGAGTCATCGAAATTCGCCATGGCGCCATGGCCTCATAGTATTGTGAAAACTCAAAAGCTCCGCAATTTAACATGGCACAAGGGTGTAGTTGACACTGTCCAAATTTGAAGTTTATAGGACCAAATCCCAAGGAGGAGTTCGTTAAAGTTCGAGGCATGGAAATGGCAAAATTAGAGCCAAAATGTCACCTTCTCTTCCAAATGGCGGACTTCCTGTTGGGTTTGCGTCAATGGGCCCCCAGACTTTTTTGTTCGTCTTGGCATGATACACATGTGTGCCAAATTTCATACATGTAGCTCAAACGATGTGGTCGTAGGGCTGCATTTAACAAGGCATAGGTGGCGCTGTAGAGCCATTTCCCAGTGCTCATATGTAAAACCATTAAAATACAAAATTTTTCACCAAACCTGGCATGTGTGCAAAATTTCATGAGTTTTTGAGCATGTTTAGGCCCTCAAAAAGGCCCTTGTTTGGGGTGAATAATAATAATAATAATAATAATAATAATAATAATAATAAGAAACGGAGCAGATACAATAGGGCCTTCGCACTCTCGGTGCTCGGGCCCTAATTAAAGCTGCAAGCAGCGTTATGAGGGCCCTCGCACCCCCGGCGTGTCGAGCCATGCCCAACACCTGAAACCAGCACGTCCGATCTGATGTCACATTGATGGAATTCATGCATTTAACCACCAGTTAACATTTCATTTGGTTCAACCATGAGTATAGTCGTCCCACTAGGTGGCGCTCTAACCATTATGTACAAATGGCATAACAAACACTTCCGAGCTCGAGTCTCATCACACCTGAGACGTTTGGGAGAGATTGGACATTGTGTTTTTGAGTGACAGCAGATTACTGCTTTTTGGCGAGTGATTCAAACTCTAAGTGCCACCATAACCACCCCGTTTCACTGAACGTAAAAAGCTTCGCAATTTAACATCACAAAGGTCTTTAGATTCCACACACTGGAGATTGGTTCAATATGATGAAATCCCTTGGAGGAGTTCGTCAAAGAACGGTGCCTGGAAAGAGGGGAAAATGTTGCCAAAATTACACATTAATATTAAAATGGCTGACTTCCTGTTGGATTTGGGATATTGCACCAAGAGACTTTTTTGTACATCTTCATATCTCCTATAAGCTTACCAGGTTTCAGAATCATACATAGAACACAGAGCTGGGGCTGTGGTTTTGAAATTTTGTAGGGGGCGCTGTGGAGCAATTTCGCGCTATTCAATGAAAATGATCACATGCCAACAAAGCCTTCATCCATTTGGAGGTGTGTGCCAAATTTCAAGCCTCTATAAACTTGCCAAGACCCTCAAAAGCCACTTCATCTTTCATGTTGAACAGCGTTGCCACCAGGGTGCGCCGTTCAGTTTAAAGTCACAATTTTTGCACTGAAGCATCACGAGGGACTGATGGTGATATTCACCGCTTTTGAGGTGGCCAAGATGAACCTGTGAAAATCAGTACAACAAAATTAAAGCCATGACATTTCCTGTTGCCACTAGGTGGCGCTGTCCGTATTTCTGACAATGGGCACATCAATCTGTTCAGGGCGGGTGTGACATCATGCCTGTAAAGTCTGGTACTAATCAGACTGGATTTCATTGAGTTATACTAATTTGTTTCTTCATGGCGTGACATCAAAGTTCGCCATGCCGCTGGGGTCACACCCTTTCGCGAAAAGTCACAGTTTTCACTGTAACCCAAGACCAACTCCTTAAGGCTTTCCTGGAGAAATTTGAGGCTGCAGATGTCACCCATCACTATACTGTACCCCAAAGTGTAAAACATGACATTTCCTGTTCCCACTAGGTGGCGCTGTCCTTGATGTCAAATATGGCAGTTGAAATATGTTCAGGGATGGAGCCTTATCATATGTGTGCTCTTTGGTCCAGATCGGAACATGTATGACAGAATGAGAGGCAATAAGATTTTCATGGCGAGTCATCGAAATTCGCCATGGCGCCACGGCCTCATAGTATTGTGAAAACTCAAAAGCTCCGCAATTTAACATGGCACAAGGGTGTAGTTGACACTGTCCAAATTTGAAGTTTATAGGACCAAATCCCAAGGAGGAGTTCGTTAAAGTACAAGGCATGGAAACGGTAAAATCAGACCCAAAATGTCACCTTCAATCCAAAATGGCGGACTTCCTGTTGGGTTTAGGACATTGCCATAATAGACTTTTTTGTTCGACTCTGAACGTTATATAGGTGTACCGACTTTCAAACGTGTAGGTCATACCCATACCGGGGGCTCGCGTTTTTCATTTTTCTAGGTGGCGCTACTGAGCTAATTTTCCCTGGCCATGTCTGGGAACATTAAAATACGTAAATTTTCACCAGACCTGACGCGTGTGCAAAATTTCATGAGTTTTCGAGCATGTTTAGGCCCTCAAACGGCCAATTCATTTGCCGGAATAATAATAATAATAATAATAATTAAAGCTGCAAGCAGCGTTATGAGGGCCCTCGCACCCCCGGCACGTCGAGCCACGCCCAACACCTAAAACCAGCACCTCCGATCTGATGTCACATTGATGGAATTCATGCATTTAACCACCAGCTAACATTTCAACTCATTCATTCATGATTAGTTAGTCGTTCCACTAGGTGGCGCTCTAACCATTATGTACAAATGGCATAACAAACATTTCCGAGCTCGAGTCTCATCACGCCTGCGACCTTTGGGAGAGATTGGATATTGTGTTTTTGAGTGACAGCAGATTACTGCTTTTTGGCGAGTGATTCAAACTCTAAGTGCCGCCATAACCACCCCTTTTCCCTGAACGTAAAAAGCTTCGCAATTTAACATCACAAAGGTCTTTAGATTCCACAAACTTCAGATCGGTCCAATCTGATGAAATCCCTTGGAGGAGTTCGTCAAAGAACGATGCCTGGAAAGAGGGGAAAATGTTGCCAAAATTGCACATTAATTTTAAAATGGCTGACTTCCTGTTGGATTTGGGATATTGCTCCAAGAGACTTTTTTGTACATCTTGATATCTCCTATAAGCTTACCAGGTTTCAGACTCATACATAAAACACAGAGCTGGGGCTGTGATTTTTAATTTTTTTAGGGGGCGCTGTGGAGCCATTTCGCGCTATTCAATGAAAATGATCACATGCCAACAAAGCCTTCATCCATTTGGAGGTGTGTGCCAAATTTCAAGCCTCTATAAACTTGCCAAGACCCTCAAAAGCCACTTCATCTTTCATGTTGAACAGCGTTGCCACCAGGGTGCGCCGTTCAGTTTAAACTCACAATTTTTGCACTGAAGCATCACGAGGGACTGATGGTGATATTCTCCGCTTTTGAGGTGGCCAAGATGAACCTGTGAAAATCAGTACAACAAAATTAAAGCCATGACATTTCCTGTTGCCACTAGGTGGCGCTGTCCGTATTTCCGACAATGGGCACATCAATCTGTTCAGGGCGGGTGTGACATCATGCCTGTAAAGTCTGGTACTGATCAGACTGGATTTCATTGAGTTATACTAATTTGTTTCTTCATGGCGTGACATCAAAGTTCGCCATGCCGCTGGGGTCACACCCTTTTGCGAAAACTCACAGTTTTCACTGTAACCCAAGACCAACTCCTTAAGGCTTTCCTGGAGAAATTTGAGGCTGCAGATGTCACCCATCACTATACTGTACCCCAAAGTGTAAAACATGACATTTCCTGTTCCCACTAGGTGGCGCTGTCCCTGGTGTCAAATATGGCAGTTGAAATATGTTCAGGGGTGGAGCCTTATCATATGTGTTCACTTTGGTCAAGGTCAGAAAATGTATGACAAAATGAGAGGCAATAAGATTTTCATGGCGAGTCATCGAAATTCGCCGTGGCGCCACGGCCTCATAGTATTGTGAAAACTCAAAAGCTCCGCAATTTAACATGGCCCAGGTGTGTAGTTGACACTGACCAAAGATGAAGCTTATACGACCAAATCCCAAGGAGGAGTTCGAAAAAGTTCGAGGCATGGAAACGGCAAAATTAGAGCCAAAATGTCACCTTCACGTCCAAATGGCGGACTTCCTGTTGGGTTTGCGTCAATGGGCCCACTGACTTTTTTGTTCGTCTTGGAATGATACACATGTGTGCCAAATTTCATACATGTAGCCCAAACGATGTGGTCGTAGGGCTGCATTTTACAAGGCATAGGTGGCGCTGTAGAGCCATTTCCCAGTGCTCATATGTAAAACCATTAAAATACAAAATTTTTCACCAGACCTGGCATGTGTGCAAAATTTCATGAGTTTTTGAGCATGTTTAGGCCCTCAAAAAGGCCCTTGTTTGGGGTGAATAATAATAATAATTAAAGCTGCAAGCAGCGTTATGAGGGCCCTCGCACCCCCGGCGCGTCGAGCCACGCCCAACACCTAAAACCAGCACCTCCGATCTGATGTCACATTGATGGAATTCATGCATTTAACCACCAGCTAACAATTCATCTCATTCAATCATGATTATAGTTGTCCCACTAGGTGGAGCTCTAACCATTATGTACAAATGGCATAACAAACATTTCCTAGCTCGAGTCTCATCACACCTGAGACGTTTGGGAGAGATTGGACATTGTGTTTTTGAGTGACAGCAGATTACTGCTTTTTGGCGAGTGATTCAAACTCTAAGTGCCACCATAACCACCCCGTTTCACTGAACGTAAAAAGCTTCGCAATTTAACATCACAAAGGTCTTTAGATTCCACACACAGGAGATCGCATCAATCTGATGAAATCCCTTGGAGGAGTTCGTCAAAGAACGGTGCCTGAAAAGAGGGGAAAATGTTGCCAAAATTGCACATTAATTTTAAAATGGCTGACTTCCTGTTGGATTTGGGATATTGCTCCAAGAGACTTTTTTGTACATCTTGATATCTCCTATAAGCTTACCAGGTTTCAGAATCATACATAAAACACAGAGCAGGGGCTGATATTTTGAAATATTGTAGGGGGCGCTGTGGAGCCATTTCGCGCTATTCAATGAAAATGATCACATAACAACAAAGCCTTCATCACATTGGAGGTGTGTGCCAAATTTCAAGCCTCTATAAACTTTCCAAGCCCCTCAAAAGCCACTTCATCTTTCATGGTGGACCGCGTTGTCACCAGGGTGCGCCGTTCAGTTTAAAGTCACAATTTTTGCACTGAAGCATCATGAGGGACTGATGGTGATATTCTCCGCTTTTGAGGTGGCCACGATGAACCTGTGAAAATCAGTACAACAAAATTAAAGCCATGACATTTCCTGTTGCCACTAGGTGGCGCTGTCCGTATTCCCGACAATGGGCACATCAATCTGTTCAGGGCGGGTGTGACATCATGCCTGTAAAGTCTGGTACTGATCAGACTGGATTTCATTGAGTTATACTAATTTGTTTCTTCATGGCGTGACATCAAAGTTCGCCATGCCGCTGGTGTCACACCCTTTTGCGAAAAGTCACAGTTTTCACTGTAACCCAAGACCAACTCCTTAAGGCTTTCCTGGAGAAATTTGAGGCTGCAGATGTCACCCATCACAATACTGTACCCCAAAGTGTAAAACATGACATTTCCTGTTCCCACTAGGTGGCGCTGTCCCTGATGTAAAATATGGCAGTTGAAATATGTTCAGGGATGGAGCCTTCTCATATGTGTTCACTTTGGTCAAGGTCAGAAAATCTATGACAGAATGAGAGGCAATAAGATTTTCATGGCGAGTCATCGAAATTCGCCATGGCGCCACGGCCTCATGGTATTGTGAAAACTCAAAAGCTCCGCAATTTGACATGGCATAAGGGTGTAGTTGGCACTGACCAAATATGAAGGTTATGAAATCAAACCCCAAGGAGGAGTTCGTCAAAGTTCGAGGCATGGAAATGGTAAAATCAGAGCCAAAATGTCACCTTCAATCCAAAATGGCGGACTTCCTGTTGGATTTAGGACATTGCCATAATAGACTTTTTTGTTCGACTCTGAACATTATATAGGTGTACCGACTTTCAAACATGTAGGTCATACCCATACCGGGGGCTCGCGTTTTTCATTTTTCTAGGTGGCGCTACTGAGCTAATTTTCCCTGGCCATGTCTGAGAACATTAAAATACGTAAATTTTCACCAGACCTGACGCGTGTGCAAAATTTCATGAGTTTTCGAGCATGTTTAGGCCCTCAAACGGCCAATTCATTTGCCGAAATAATAATAATAATAATAATAATAATAATAATAATAATAATTAAAGCTGCAAGCAGCGTTATGAGGGCCCTCGCACCCCATCGCGTCGAGCTACGCCCAACACCTACAACCAGCACCTCCGATCTGATGTCACATTAATGACATTCATGCATTCAACCACCAGCTAACATTTCATCTCATTCAATCATGATTATAGTCGTCCCACTAGGTGGCGCTCTAACCATTACTGACAATTGGCATAACAAACATTTCCGAGCTCGAGTCTCATCACGCCTGCGACCTTTGGGACATATTGGACATTTTGATTTTGAGTGACAGCAGATTACTGCTTTTTGGCGAGTGACTGAAACTCCACATGCCGCCATGACCACCCCGTTTCCCTGAACGTAAAAACCTTCGCAATTTAACATCACAAAGGTCTTTAGATTCCACACACTGGAGATTGGTTCAATATGATGAAATCCCTTGGAGGAGTTCGTCAAAGAACGGTGCCTGGAAAGAGGGGAAAATGTCACAAAAATTACACATTAATTTTAAAATGGCTGACTTCCTGTTGGATTTGGGATATTGCTCCAAGAGACTTTTTTGTAAATCTTGATATCTCCTATAAGCTTACCAGGTTTCAGACTCATACATAAAACAAAGAGCTGGGGCTGATGTTTTGAAATTTTGTAGGGGGCGCTGTGGAGCCATTTTGCGCTATTCAATGAAAACGATCACATAACAACAAAGCCTTAAGCACAATGGAGGTGTGCGCCAAATTTCAAGCCTCTATAAACTTGCCAAGCCCCTCAAAAGCCACTTCATTTTTCATGGTGAACAGCGTTGCCACCAGGGTGCGCCATTCAGTTTAAAGTCACAATTTTTGCACTAAAGCATCATCAAGGACTGATGGTGATATTCACCGCTTTTGAGGTGGCCACTATGAACCTGTGAAAATCAGTACAACAAAGTGTAAGACATGACATTTCCTGTTGCCACTAGGTGGCGCTCTTCATATTCCTGACAATGGGCACATCAATCTGTTCAGGGCGGGTGTGACATCATGCCTGTAAAGTCTGGTACTGATCAGACTGGATTTCATGGAGTTATACTAATTTGTTTCTTCATGGCGAGATATCAAAGTTCGCCATGCTGCTGAGGTCACACCCTTTCGTGAAAAGCCACAGTTTTCACTGTACCCCAAGACCAACTCCTTAAGGCTTTCCTGGAGAAATTTGAGGCTGCAGATGTCACCCATCACTATACTGTACCCCAAAGTGTAAAACATGACATTTCCTGTTCCCACTAGGTGGCGCTGTCCTTGATGTCAAATATGGCAGTTGAAATATGTTCAGGGGTGGAGCCTTATCATATGTGTTCACTTTGGTCAAGCTCAGAAGATGTATGACAAAATGAGAGGCAATAAGATTTTCATGGCGAGTCATCGAAATTCGCCGTGGCGCCACGGCCTCATGGTATTGTGAAAACTCAAAAGCTCCGCAATTTAACATGGCACAAGGGTGTAGTTGGCACTGACCAAATATGAAGGTTATGAAATCAAACCCCAAGGAGGAGTTCGTTAAAGTTCGAGGCATGGAAACGGTAAAATCAGAGCCAAAATGTCACCTTCAATCCAAAATGGCGGACTTCCTGTTGGGTTTAGGACATTGCCATAATAGACTTTTTTGTTCGACTCTGAACGTTATATAGGTGTACCGACTTTCAAACATGTAGGTCATACCCATATCGGGGGCTCGCGTTTTTCATTTTTCTAGGTGGCGCTACTGAGCTAATTTTCCCTGGCCATGTCTGAGAACATTAAAATACGTAAATTTTCACCAGACCTGACGCGTGTGCAAAATTTCATGAGTTTTCGAGCATGTTTAGGCCCTCAAACGGCCAATTCATTTGCCGAAATAATAATAATAATAATAATAATAATAATAATAATTAAAGCTGCAAGCAGCGTTATGAGGGCCCTCGCACCCCCGGCGCATCGAGCCACGCCCAACACCTAAAACCAGCACGTCCGATCTGATGTCACATTGATGGAATTCATGCATTTAACCACCAGCTAACATTTCAACTCATTCATTCATGATTAGTTAGTCGTTCCACTAGGTGGCGCTCTAACCATTATGTACAAATGGCATAACAAACACTTCCAAGCTCGAGTCTCATCACACCTGAGACGTTTGGGAGAGATTGGACATTGTGTTTTTGAGTGACAGCAGATTACTGCTTTTTGGCGAGTGATTCAAACTCTAAGTGCCGCCATAACCACCCCGTTTCCCTGGACGTAAAAAGCTTCGCAATTTAACATCACAAAGGTCTTTAGATTCCACACACAGGAGATCGCATCAATCTGATGAAATCCCTTGGAGGAGTTCGTCAAAGTACGGTGCCTGAAAAGATGGGAAAATGTTGCCAAAATTACACATTAACTTTAAAATGGCTGACTTCCTGTTGGATTTGGGATATTGCTCCAAGAGACTTTTTTGTACATCTTAAGATCTTCCATAAGCTTACCAAGTTTCAGACTCATAGATAAAACACAGAGCAGGGGCTGATATTTTGGAATTTTGTAGGGGGCGCTGTGGAGCCATTTTGCGCTATTCAAGGAAAATGGTTACATAACAACAAAGCCTTCATCACATTGGAGGCGTGGGCCAAGTTTAAAGCCTCTATAAACTTTCCAAGCCCCTCAAAAGTAACTTCATCTTTCATGTTGAACAGCGTTGCCACCAGGGTGCGCCGTTCAGTTTAAAGTCACAATTTTCGCACTAAACCATCATGAAGGACTGATGTTGATATTCACCACTTTTGAGGTGGCCACAATGAACCTGTGAAAATCAGTACAACAAAGTGTAAGACATGACATTTCCTGTTGCCACTAGGTGGCGCTGTATGTATTCCTGACAATGGGCACATCAATCTGTTCAGGGTGGGTCTGACATCATGCCTGTAAAGTCTGGTACTGAACAGACTGGATTTCATTGAGTTATACTAATTTGTTTCTTCATGGCGTGACATCAAAGTTCGCCATGCCGCTGGGGTCACACCCTTTTGCGAAAAGTCACAGTTTTCACTGTAACCCAAGACCAACTCCTTAAGGCTTTGCTGGAGAAATTTGAGGCTGCAGATGTCACCCATCACTATACTGTACCCCAAAGTGTAAAACATGACATTTCCTGTTCCCACTAGGTGGCGCTGTCCTTGATGTCAAATATGGCAGTCGAAATATGTTCGGGGTGGAGCCTTATCATATGTGTTCACTTTGGTCAAGGTCAGAAAATGTATGACAAAATGAGAGGCAATAAGATTTTCATGGCGAGTCATCGAAATTCGCCATGGCGCCACGGCCTCATAGTATTGTGAAAACTCAAAAGCTCCGCAATTTAACATGGCACAAGGGTGTAGTTGACACTGTCCAAATTTGAAGTTTATAGGACCAAATCCCAAGGAGGAGTTCGTTAAAGTACAAGGCATGGAAACGGTAAAATTAGAGCCAAAATGTCACCTTCAATCCAAAATGGCGGACTTCTTGTTGGGTTTAGGACATTGCCATAATAGACTTTTTTGTTCGACTCTGAACGTTATATAAGTGTACCGACTTTCAAACATGTAGGCCATACTCATACCGGGGGCTCGCCTTTTTCATTTTTCTAGGTGGCGCTACTGAGCTAATTTTCCCTGGCCATGTCTGAGAACATTAAAATACGTAAATTTTCACCAGACCTGACGCGTGTGCAAAATTTCATGAGTTTTCGAGCATGTTTAGGCCCTCAAAAGGCCGATTCATTTGCCGGAATAATAATAATAATAATAATTAAAGCTGCAAGCAGCGTTATGAGGGCCCTCGCACCCTGGCGTGTCGAGCCACGCCCAACACCTAAAACCAGCACGTCCGATCTCATGTCACATTGATGGAATTCATGCATTTAACCACCAGCTAACATTTCATTTGGTTCAACCATGAGTATAGTCGTCCCACTAGGTGGCGCTCTAACCATTATAGACAAAGGGCATAACAAACATTTCCGAGCTCGAGTCTCATCACGCCTGCGACCTTTGGGAGAGATTGGACTTTGTGTCTTTGAGTGACAGCAGATTACTGCTTTTTGGCCAGTGATTGAAACTCCACGTGCCGCCATGACCACCCCGTTTCCTTGAACGTAAAAAGCTTCGCAATTTAACATCACAAAGGTCTTTAGATTCCACACACTGGAGAATGGTTCAATATGATGAAATCCCTTGGAGGAGTTCGTCAAAGTATGAAGCCTGAAAAGAGGGGAAAATGTCGCCAAAATTGCACATTAATTTTAAAATGGCTGACTTCCTGTTGGATTTGGGATATTGCACCAAGAGACTTTTTTGTACATCTTGATATTTTCCATAAGCTTACCAGGTTTCAGACTCATAGATGAAACACAGAGCAGGGGCTGTTGTTTTGAAATTTTGTAGGGGGCGCTGTGGAGCAATTTCGCGCTATTCAATGAAAATGATCACATGACAACAAAGCCTTCATCCATTTGGAGGTGTGGGCCAAATTTCAAGCCTCTATAAACTTGCAAGCCCCTCAAAAGCCACTTCATCTTTCATGTTGAACAGCGTTGCCACCAGGGTGCGCCGTTCAGTTTAAAGTCACAATTTTTGCACTGAAGCATCACGAGGGACTGATGGTGATATTCACCGCTTTTGAGGTGGCCACGATGAACCTGTGAAAATCAGTACAACAAAATTAAAGCCATGACATTTCCTGTTGCCACTAGGTGGCGCTGTACGTATTCCCGACAATGGGCACATCAATCTGTTCAGGGCGGGTCTGACATCATGCCTGTAAAGTCTGGTACTGAACAGACTGGATTTCATTGAGTTATACTAATTTGTTTCTTCATGGCGTGACATCAAAGTTCGCCATGCTGCTGGGGTCACACCCTTTTGCGAAAAGTCACAGTTTTCACTGTAACCCAAGACCAACTCCTTACGCCTTTCCTGGAGAAATTTGAGGCTGCAGGTGTCACCCATCACTATACTGTACCCCAAAGTGTAAAACATGACATTTCCTGTTCCCACTAGGTGGCGCTGTCCCTGGTGTCAAATATGGCAGTTGAAATATGTTCAGGGGTGGAGCCTTATCATATGTGTTCACTTTGGTCAAGGTCAGAAAATGTATGACAAAATGAGAGGCAATAAGATTTTCATGGCGAGTCATCGAAATTCGCCATGGCGCCACGGCCTCATAGTATTGTGAAAACTCAAAAGCTCCGCAATTTAACATGGCACAAGGGTGTAGTTGGCACTGACCAAATATGAAGGTTATGAAATCAAACCCCAAGGAGGAGTTCGTCAAAGTTCGAGGCATGGAAATGGTAAAATCAGAGCCAAAATGTCACCTTCAATCCAAAATGGCGGACTTCCTGTTGGGTTTAGGACATTGCCATAATAGACTTTTTTGTTCGACTCTGAACATTATATAGGTGTACCGACTTTCAAACTTGTAGGCCATACCCATACCGGGGGCTCGCGTTTTTCATTTTTCTAGGTGGCGCTACTGAGCTAATTTTCCCTGGCCATGTCTGAGAACATTAAAATACGTAAATTTTCACCAGACCTGACGCGTGTGCAAAATTTCATGAGTTTTCGAGCATGTTTAGGCCCTCAAACGGCCAATTCATTTGCCGAAATAATAATAATAATAATAATAAACAGAGCAATTACAATAGGGCCTTCGCACTATCAGTGCTCGGGCCCTAATTAAAGCTGCAAGCAGCGTTATGAGGGCCCTCGCACCCCCGGCGCGTCAAGCCACGCCCAACACCTAAAACCAGCACGTCCGATGTGATGTCACATTGATGGAATTCATGCATTTAACCACCAGCTAACAATTCATCTCATTCAATCATGATTATAGTTGTCCCACTAGGTGGAGCTCTAACCATTACTGACAAATGGCATAACAAACATTTCCTAGCTCGAGTCTCATCACACCTGAGACGTTTGGGAGAGATTGGACATTGTGTTTTTGAGTGACAGCAGATTACTGCTTTTTGGCGAGTGATTCAAACTCTAGGTGCCACCATAACCACCCCGTTTCACTGAATGTAAAAAGCTTCGCAATTTAACATCACAAAGGTCTTTAGATTCCACACACTGGAGATTGGTTCAATATGATGAAATCCCTTGGAGGAGTTCGTCAAAGAACGGTGCCTGGAAAGAGGGGAAAATGTTGCCAAAATTACACATTAATATTAAAATGGCTGACTTCCTGTTGGATTTGGGATATTGCACCAAGAGACTTTTTTGTACATCTTGATATCTCCTATAAGCTTACCAGGTTTCAGAATCATACATAGAACACAGAGCAGGGGCTGTGGTTTTGAAATTTTGTAGGGGGCGCTGTGGAGCAATTTCGCGCTATTCAATGAAAATGATCACATGCCAACAAAGCCTTCATCCATTTGGAGGTGTGTGCCAAATTTCAAGCCTCTATAAACTTTCCAAGACCCTCAAAAGCCACTTCATCTTTCATGTTGAACAGCGTTGCCACCAGGGTGCGCCGTTCAGTTTAAACTCACAATTTTTGCACTGAAGCATCACGAGGGACTGATGGTGATATTCACCGCTTTTGAGGTGGCCAAGATGAACCTGTGAAAATCAGTACAACAAAATTAAAGCCATGACATTTCCTGTTGCCACTAGGTGGCGCTGTCCGTATTTCCGACAATGGGCACATCAATCTGTTCAGGGCGGGTCTGACATCATGCCTGTAAAGTCTGGTACTGATCAGACTGGATTTCATTGAGTTATACTAATTTCTTTCTTCATGGCGTGACATCAAAGTTCGCCATGCTGCTGGGGTCACACCCTTTCGCGAAAACTCACAGTTTTCACTGTAACCCAAGACCAACTCCTTAAGGCTTTCCTGGAGAAATTTGAGGCTGCAGATGTCACCCTTCACTATACTGTACCCCAAAGTGTAAAACATGACATTTCCTGTTCCCACTAGGTGGCGCTGTCCTTGATGTCAAATATGGCAGTTGAAATATGTTCAGGGGTGGAGCCTTATCATATGTGTGCTCTTTGGTCCAGATCGGAACATGTATGACAGAATGAGAGGCAATAAGATTTTCATGGCGAGTCATCGAAATTCGCCATGGCGCCACGGCCTCATAGTATTGTGAAAACTCAAAAGCTCCGCAATTTAACATGGCCCAGGTGTGTAGTTGACACTGACCAAAGATGAAGCTTATACAACCAAATCCCAAGGAGGAGTTCGCAAAAGTTCGAGGCATGGAAATGGCAAAATTAGAGCCAAAATGTCACCTTCTCTTCCAAATGGCGGACTTCCTGTTGGGTTTGCGTCAATGGGCCCACAGACTTTTTTGTTTGTCGTGGCATGATACACATGTGTGCCGAATTTCATACATGTAGCTGAAACGATGTGGTCGTAGGGCTGCATTTAACAAGGCATAGGTGGCGCTGTAGAGCCATTTCCCAGTGCTCATGAGTAAAACCATTAAAATACAAAATTTTTCACCAGACCTGGCATGTCTGCAAAATTTCATGAGTTTTTGAGCATGTTTAGGCCCTCAAAAAGCCAATTCATTTGCCGAAATAATAATAATAATAATAAGAAACAGAGCAATTACAATAGGGCCTTCGCACTGTCAGTGCTCGGGCCCTAATAATAATAATAATAATAATAATAATAATAATAATAAACAGAGCAATTACAATAGGGCCTTCGCACTATCAGTGCTCGGGCCCTAATTAAAGCTGCAAGCAGCGTTACGAGGGCCCTCGCACCCCCGGCGCGTCGAGCCAAGCCCAACACCTAAAACCAGCACCTCCGATCTGATGTCACATTGATGGAATTCATGCATTTAACCACCAGCTAACATTTCAACTCATTCATTCATGATTAGTTAGTCGTTCCACTAGGTGGCACTCTAACCATTATGTACAAATGGCATAACAAACACTTCCGAGCTCCAGTCTCATCACACCTGAGACGTTTGGGAGAGATTGGACATTGTGTTTTTGAGTGACAGCAGATTACTGCTTTTTGGCGAGTGATTCAAACTCTAAGTGCCACCATAACCACCCCGTTTCACTGAACGTAAAAAGCTTCGCAATTTAACATCACAAAGGTCTTTAGATTCCACACACTGGAGATTGGTTCAATATGATGAAATCCCTTGGAGGAGTTCGTCAAAGAACGGTGCCTGGAAAGAGGGGAAAATGTTGCCAAAATTACACATTAATTTTAAAATGGCTGACTTCCTGTTGGATTTGGGATATTGCACCAAGAGACTTTTTTGTACATCTTGATATCTCCTATAAGCTTACCAGGTTTCAGAATCATACATAGAACACAGAGCAGGGGCTGAGGTTTTGAAATTTTGTAGGGGGCGCTGTGGAGCAATTTCGCGCTATTCAATGAAAATGATCACATGCCAACAAAGCCTTCATCCATTTGGAGGTGTGTGCCAAATTTCAAGCCTCTATAAACTTGCCAAGACCCTCAAAAGCCACTTCATCTTTCATGTTGAACAGCGTTGCCACCAGGGTGCGCCGTTCAGTTTAAACTCACAATTTTTGCACTGAAGCATCACGAGGGACTGATGGTGATATTCACCGCTTTTGAGGTGGCCAAGATGAACCTGTGAAAATCAGTACAACAAAATTAAAGCCATGACATTTCCTGTTGCCACTAGGTGGCGCTGTCCGTATTTCCGACAATGGGCACATCAATCTGTTCAGGGCGGGTCTGACATCATGCCTGTAAAGTCTGGTACTGATCAGACTGGATTTCATTGAGTTATACTAATTTGTTTCTTCATGGCGTGACATCAAAGTTCGCCACGCCGCTGGGGTCACACCCTTTTGCGAAAACTCACAGTTTTCACTGTAACCCAAGACCAACTCCTTAAGGCTTTCCTGGAGAAATATGAGGCTGCAGATGTCACCCATCACTATACTGTACCCCAAAGTGTAAAACATGACATTTCCTGTTCCCACTAGGTGGCGCTGTCCTTGATGTCAAATATGGCAGTTGAAATATGTTCAGGGGTGGAGCCTTATCATATGTGTGCTCTTTGGTCCAGATCGGAACATGTATGACAGAATGAGAGGCAATAAGATTTTCATGGCGAGTCATCAAAATTCGCCATGGCGCCACGGCCTCATACTATTGTGAAAACTCAAAAGCTCCGCAATTTAACATGGCACAAGGGTGTAGTTGACACTGTCCAAATTTGAAGCTTATAGGACCAAATCCCAAGGAGGAGTTCGTTAAAGTACAACGCATGGAAACGGTAAAATCAGAGCCAAAATGTCACCTTCAATCCAAAATGGCGGACTTCCTGTTGGGTTTAGGACATTGCCATAATAGACTTTTTTGTTCGACTCTCAACGTTATATAGGTGTACCGACTTTCAAATATGTAGGTCATACCCATACCGGGGGCTCGCATTTTTCATTTTTCTAGGTGGCGCTACTGAGCTAATTTTCCCTGGCCATGTCTGAGAACATTAAAATACGTAAATTTTCACCAGACCTGACGCGTGTGCAAAATTTCATGAGTTTTCGAGCATGTTTAGGCCCTCAAAAGGCCAATTCATTTGCCGGAATAATAATAATAATAATAATTAAAGCTGCAAGCAGCGTTATGAGGGCCCTCGCACCCCCGGCGCGTCGAGCAGTGCCCAACACCTGAAACCAGCACGTCCGATCTGATGTCACATTGATGGAATTCATGCATTTAACCACCAGCTAACATTTCAGCTCATTCATTCATGATTAGTTAGTCGTTCCACTAGGTGGCGCTCTAACCATTATGTACAAATGGCATAACAAACACTTCCAAGCTCGAGTCTCATCACACCTGAGACGTTTGGGAGAGATTGGACATGGTGTTTTTGAGTGACAGCAGATTACTGCGTTTTGGCGAGTGATTCAAACTCTAAGTGCTGCCATAACCACCCCGTTTCCCTGGACGTAAAAAGCTTCGCAATTTAACATCACAAAGGTCTTTAGATTCCACAAACTTCAGATCGGTCCAATCTGATGAAATCTCTTGGAGGAGTTCGTCAAAGTATGAAGCCTGAAAAGAGGGGAAAATGTCGCCAAAATTACACATTAATTTTAAAATGGCTGACTTCCTGTTGGATTTGGGATATTGCTCCAAGAGACTTTTTTGTACATCTTAATATCTTCCATAAGCTTACCAAGTTTCAGACTCATAGATAAAACACAGAGCAGGGGCTGATATTTTGGAATTTTGTAGGGGGCGCTGTGGAGCCATTTTGCGCTATTCAAGGAAAATGGTCACATAACTAGAAAGCCTTCATCACATTGGGAGGTGTGGGCCAAATTTAAAGCCTCTATAAACTTTCCAAGCCCCTCAAAAGCCACTTCATCTTTCATGGTGAACAGCGTTGCCACCAGGGTGCGCCGTTCAGTTTAAACTCACAATTTTTGCACTGAAGCATCACGATGTACTGATGGTGATATTCACCGCTTTTGAGGTGGCCACGATGAACCTGTGAAAATCAGTACAACAAAATTAAAGCCATGACATTTCCTGTTGCCACTAGGTGGCGCTGTCCGTATTCCCGACAATGGGCACATCAATCTGTTCAGGGCGGGTCTGACATCATGCCTGTAAAGTCTGGTACTGTTCAGACTGGATTTCATTGAGTTATACTAATTTGTTTCTTCATGGCGAGACATCAAAGTTCGCCATGCTGCTGGGGTCACACCCTTTGGCGAAAAGTCACAGTTTTCACTGTAACCCAAGACCAACTCCTTAAGGCTTTCCTGGAGAAATTTGAGGCTGCAGATGTCACCCATCACAATACTGTACCCCAAAGTGTAAAACATGACATTTCCTGTTCCCACTAGGTGGCGCTGTCGCTGATGTCAAATATGGCAGTTGAAATATGTTCAGGGGTGGAGCCTTATCATATGTGTTCACTTTGGTCAAGGTCAGAAAATGTATGACAAAATGAGAGGCAATAAGATTTTCATGGCGAGTCATCGAAATTCGCCATGGCGCCACGGAATCACCGTATTGTGAAAACTCAAAAGCTCCGCAATTTAACATGGCATAAGGGTGTAGTTGGCACTGACCAAATATGAAGGTTATGAAATCAAACCCCAAGGAGGAGTTCGTCAAAGTTCGAGGCATGGAAATGGTAAAATCAGAGCCAAAATGTCACCTTCAATCCAAAATGGCGGACTTCCTGTTGGGTTTAGGACATTGCCATAATAGACTTTTTTGTTCGACTCTGAACATTATATAGGTGTACCGACTTTCAAACATGTAGGTCATACCCATACCGGGGGCTCGCGTTTTTCATTTTTCTAGGTGGCGCTACTGAGCTAATTTTCCCTGGCCATGTCTGAGAACATTAAAATACGTAAATTTTCACCAGACCTGACGCGTGTGCAAAATTTCATGAGTTTTCGAGCATGTTTAGGCTCTCAAACGGCCAATTCATTTGCCGAAATAATAATAATAATAATAATTAAAGCTGCAAGCAGCGTTACGAGGGCCCTCGCACCCCCGGCGCGTCGAGCCAAGCCCAAAACCTAAAACCAGCACCTCCGATCTGATGTCACATTGATGGAATTCATGCATTTAACCACCAGCTAACATTTCAAGTCATTCATTCATGATTAGTTAGTCGTTCCACTAGGTGGCGCTCTAACCATTATGTACAAATGGCATAACAATCACTTCCGAGCTCGAGTCTCATCACACCTGAGACGTTTGGGAGAGATTGGACATTGTGTTTTTGAGTGACAGCAGATTACTGCTTTTTGGCGAGTGATTCAAACTCTAAGTGCCACCATAACCACCCCGTTTCACTGAACGTAAAAAGCTTCGCAATTTAACATCACAAAGGTCTTTAGATTCCACACACTGGAGATTGGTTCAATATGATGAAATCCCTTGGAGGAGTTCGTCAAAGCACGGTGCCTGGAAAGAGGGGAAAATGTTGCCAAAATTACACATTAATTTTAAAATGGCTGACTTCCTGTTGGATTTGGGATATTGCACCAAGAGACTTTTTTGTACATCTTGATATCTCCTATAAGCCTACCAGGTTTCAGAATCATACATAGAACACAGAGCAGGGGCTGTGGTTTTGAAATTTTGTAGGGGGCGCTGTGGAGCCACTTCGCACTATTCAATGAAAATGATCACATGCCAACAAAGCGTTCATCCATTTGGAGGTGTGTGCCAAATTTCAAGCCTCTATAAACTTGCCAAGACCCTCAAAAGCCACTTCATCTTTCATGTTGAACAGCGTTGCCACCAGGGTGCGCCGTTCAGTTTAAACTCACAATTTTTGCACTGAAGCATCACGAGGGACTGATGGTGATATTCACCGCTTTTGAGGTGGCCAAGATGAACCTGTGAAAATCAGTACAACAAAATTAAAGCCATGACATTTCCTGTTGCCACTAGGTGGCGCTGTCCGTATTTCCGACAATGGGCACATCAATCTGTTCAGGGCGGGTCTGACATCATGCCTGTAAAGTCTGGTACTGATCAGACTGGATTTCATTGAGTTATACTAATTTGTTTCTTCATGGCGTGACATCAAAGTTCGCCATGCTGCTGGGGTCACACCCTTTTGCAAAAAGTCACAGTTTTCACTGTAACCCAAGACCAACTCCTTAAGGCTTTCCTGGAGAAATTTGAGGCTGCAGATGTCACCCATCACTATACTGTACCCCAAAGTGTAAAACATGACATTTCCTGTTCCCACTAGGTGGCGCTGTCCTTGATGTCAAATATGGCAGTTGAAATATGTTCAGGGGTGGAGCCTTATCATATGTGTGCTCTTTGGTCCAGATCGGAACATGTATGACAGAATGAGAGGCAATAAGATTTTCATGGCGAGTCATCGAAATTCGCCATGGCGCCACGGCCTCATAGTATTGTGAAAACTCAAAAGCTCCGCAATTTAACATGGCACAAGGGTGTAGTTGACACTGTCCAAATTTGAAGTTTATAGGACCAAATCCCAAGGAGGAGTTCGTTAAAGTACAAGGCATGGAAACGGTAAAATCAGACCCAAAATGTCACCTTCAATCCAAAATGGCGGACTTCCTGTTGGGTTTAGGACATTGCCATAATAGACTTTTTTGTTCGACTCTGAACGTTATATAGGTGTACCGACTTTCAAACGTGTAGGCCATACCCATACCGGGGGCTCGTGTTTTTAATTTTTCTAGGTGGCGCTACTGAGCTAATTTTCCCTGGCCATGTCTGGGAACATTAAAATACGTAAATTTTCACCAGACCTGACGCGTGTGCAAAATTTCATGAGTTTTCGAGCATGTTTAGGCCCTCAAACGGCCAATTCATTTGCCGAAATAATAATAATAATAATAATTAAAGCTGCAAGCAGCGTTATGAGGGCCCTCGCACCCCCGGCGCGTCGAGCCACGCCCAACACCTAAAACCAGCACGTCCGATCTGATGTCACATTGATGGAATTCATGCATTTAACCACCAGCTAACATTTCATCTTATTCAACCAGGATTATAGTCATGCCACTAGGTGGCGCTCTAACCATTATTGACAAATAGCATAACAAACATTTCCAAGCTCGAGTCTCATCACACCTGCGACCTTTGGGAGAGATTGGACATTGTGTTTTTTAGTGACAGCAGATTACTGCTTTTTGCGAGTGATTGAAACTCTACGTGCCGCCATGACCACCCCGTTTCCCTGAACGGAAAAAGCTTCGCAATTTAACATCACAAAGGTCTTTAGATTCTACACACTGAAGAATGCTTCAATATGATGAAATCCCTTGGAGGAGTTCGTCAAAGTATGAGGCCTGAAAAGGGGGGAAAATGTCATCAAAATTACACATTAATTTTAAAATGGCTGACTTCCTGTTGGATTTGGGATATTGCTCCAAGAGACTTTTTTGTACATCTTGATATCTTACACAAGCTTACCAAGTGTCAGACTCATAGATGAAACACAGAGCAGGGGCTGATGTTTTGAAATATTGTAGGGGGCGCTGTGGAGCCATTTTGCGCTATTCAAGGAAAATGGTTACATAACAACAATGCCTTCATCCATTTGGAGGTGTGTGCCAAATTTCAAGCCTCTATAAACTTTCCAAGCCCCTCAAAAGCCACTTCATCTTTCATGGTGGACCGCGTTGCCACCAGGGTGCGCCGTTCAGTTTAAAGTCACAATTTTTGCACTGAAGCATCACGAGGGACTGATGTTGATATTCACCGCTTTTGAGGTGGCCACGATGAACCTGTGAAAATCAGTACAACAAAATTAAAGCCATGACATTTCCTGTTGCCATTAGGTGGCGCTGTCCGTATTTCCGACAATGGGCACATCAATCTGTTCAGGGCGGGTCTGCCATCATGCCTGTAAAGTCTGGTACTGATCAGACTGGATTTCATTGAGTTATACTAATTTGTTTCTTCATGGCGTGACATCAAAGTTCGCCATGCTGCTGGGGTCACACCCTTTTGCGAAAAGTCACAGTTTTCACTGTAACCCAAGACCAACTCCTTAAGGCTTTCCTGGAGAAATTTGAGGCTGCAGATGTCACCCATCACTATACTGTACCCCAAAGTGTAAAACATGACATTTCCTGTTCCCACTAGGTGGCGCTGTCCTTGATGTCAAATATGGCAGTTGAAATATGTTCAGGGGTGGAGCCTTATCATATGTGTGCTCTTTGGTCCAGATCGGAACATGTATGACAAAATGAGAGGCAATAAGATTTTCATGGCGAGTCATCGAAATTCGCCATGGCGCCACGGCCTCATAGTATTGTGAAAACTCAAAAGCTCCGCAATTTAACATGGCACAAGGGTGTAGTTGGCACTGACCAAATATGAAGGTTATGAAATCAAACCCCAAGGAGGAGTTCGTCAAAGTTCGAGGCATGGAAATGGTAAAATCAGAGCCAAAATGTCACCTTCAATCCAAAATGGCGGACTTCCTGTTGGGTTTAGGACATTGCCATAATAGACTTTTTTGTTCGACTCTGAACATTATATAAGTGTACCGACTTTCAAACATGTAGGTCATACCCATACCGGGGGCTCGCGTTTTTCATTTTTCTAGGTGGCGCTACTGAGCTAATTTTCCCTGGCCATGTCTGAGAACATTAAAATACGTAAATTTTCACCAGACCTGACGCGTGTGCAAAATTTCATGAGTTTTCGAGCATGTTTAGGCCCTCAAACGGCCAATTCATTTGCCGAAATAATAATAATAATAATAATAAACAGAGCAATTACAATAGGGCCTTCGCACTATCAGTGCTCGGGCCCTAATTAAAGCTGCAAGCAGCGTTATGAGGGCCCTCGCACCCCCGGCGCGTCGAGCCACGCCCAACACCTAAAACCAGCACCTCCGATCTGATGTCACATTGATGGAATTCATGCATTTAACCACCACCTAACATTTCAACTCATTCATTCATGATTAGTTAGTCGTTCCACTAGGTGGCACTCTAACCATTATGTACAAATGGAATAACAAACATTTCCGAGCTCGAGTCTCATCACGCCTATGAGCTTTGGGAGAGATTGGACATTGTGTCTTTGAGTGACAGCAGATTACTGCTTTTTGGCGAGTGATTGAAACTCTACGTGCCGCCATGACCACCCCGTTTCCCTGAACGTAAAAAGCTTCGCAATTTAACATCACAAAGGTCTTTAGATTCCACACACTGGAGATTGGTTCAATATGATGAAATCCCTTGGAGGAGTTCGTCAAAGAATCATGCCTGAAAAGCGGGGAAAATGTTGCCAAAATTGCACATTAATTTTAAAATGGCTGACTTCCTGTTGGATTTGGGATATTGCTCCAAGAGACTTTTTTGTACATCTTGATATCTCCTATAAGCTTAGCAGGTTTCAGACTCATACATAAAACACAGAGCAGGGGCTGATATTTTGAAATATTGTAGGGGGCGCTGTGGAGCCATTTCGCGCTATTCAATGAAAATGATCACATGACAGCAAAGCCTTAACCACATTGGAGGTGTGTGCCAAATTTAAAGCCTCTATAAACTTTCCAAGCCCCTCAAAAGCCACTTCATCTTTCATGTTGAACAGCATTGCCACCAGGGTGCGCCGTTCAGTTTAAAGTCACAATTTTTGCACTGAAGCATCACGAGGGACTGATGGTGATATTCACCACTTTTGAGGTGGCCACGATGAACCTGTGAAAATCAGTACAACAAAATTAAAGCCATGACATTTCCTGTTGCCACTAGGTGGCGCTGTCCGTATTTCCGACAATGGGCACATCAATCTGTTCAGGGCGCGTCTGACATCATGCCTGTAAAGTCTGGTACTGATCAGACTGGATTTCATTGAGTTATACTAATTTGTTTCTTCATGGCGTGACATCAAAGTTCGCCATGCTGCTGGGGTCACACCCTTTGGCGAAAACTCACAGTTTTCACTGTAACCCAAGACCAACTCCTTAAGGCTTTCCTGGAGAAATTTGAGGCTGCAGATGTCACCCATCACAATACTGTACCCCAAAGTGTAAAACATGACATTTCCTGTTCCCACTAGGTGGCGCTGTCCCTGGTGTCAAATATGGCAGTTGAAATATGTTCAGGGGTGGAGCCTTATCATATGTGTGCTCTTTGGTCCAGATCGGAACATGTATGACAAAATGAGAGGCAATAAGATTTTCATGGCGAGTCATCGAAATTCGCCATGGCGCCACGGCCTCATAGTATTGTGAAAACTCAAAAGCTCCGCAATTTAACATGGCACAAGGGTGTAGTTGACACTGTCCAAATTTGAAGGTTATGAAATGAAACCCCAAGGAGGAGTTCGCAAAAGTTCGAGGCATGGAAACGGTAAAATCAGAGCCAAAATGTCACATTCAATCCAAAATGGCGGACTTCCTGTTGGGTTTAGGACATTGCCATAATAGACTTTTTTGTTCGACTCTGAACGTTATATAGGTGTACCGACTTTCAAACATGTAGGTGATACCCATACCGGGGGCTCGCATTTTTCATTTTTCTAGGTGGCGCTACTGAGCTAATTTTCCCTGGCCATGTCTGAGAACATTAAAATACGTAAATTTTCACCAGACCTGACGCGTGTGCAAAATTTCATGAGTTTTCGAGCATGTTTAGGTCCTCAAAAGGCCGATTCATTTGCCGAAATAATAATAATAATAATAATTAAAGCTGCAAGCAGCGTTATGAGGGCCCTCGCACCCCATCGCGTCGAGCTACGCCCAACACCTACAACCAGCACCTCCGATCTGATGTCACATTAATGACATTCATGCATTCAACCACCAGCTAACATTTCATCTCATTCAATCATGATTATAGTCGTCCCACTAGGTGGCGCTCTAACCATTACTGACAAATGGCATAACAAACATTTCCGAGCTCGAGTCTCATCACGCCTGCGACCTTTGGGACATATTGGACATTTTGATTTTGAGTGACAGCAGATTACTGCTTTTTGGCGAGTGACTGAAACTCCACATGCCGCCATGACCACCCCGTTTCCCTGAACGTAAAAACCTTCGCAATTTAACATCACAAAGGTCTTTAGATTCCACACACTGGAGATTGGTTCAATATGATGAAATCCCTTGGAGGAGTTCGTCAAAGAACGGTGCCTGGAAAGAGGGGAAAATGTCACAAAAATTACACATTAATTTTAAAATGGCTGACTTCCTGTTGGATTTGGGATATTGCTCCAAGAGACTTTTTTGTACATCTTGATATCTCCTATAAGCTTCCCAGGTTTCAGACTCATACATAAAACACAGAGCTGGGGCTGATGTTTTGAAATTTTGTAGGGGGCGCTGTGGAGCCATTTTGCGCTATTCAATGAAAATGATCACATAACAACAAAGCCTTAAGCACAATGGAGGTGTGCGCCAAATTTCAAGCCTCTATAAACTTTCCAAGCCCCTCAAAAGACACTTCATTTTTCATGGTGAACAGCGTTGCCACCAGGGTGCGCCGTTCAGTTTAAAGTCACAATTTTTGCACTAAAGCATCATCAAGGACTGATGGTGATATTCACCGCTTTTGAGGTGGCCACTATGAACCTGTGAAAATCAGTACAACAAAGTGTAAGACATGACATTTCCTGTTCCCACTAGGTGGCGCTCTTCATATTCCTGACAATGGGCACATCAATCTGTTCAGGGCGGGTGTGACATCATGCCTGTAAAGTCTGGTACTAATCAGACTGGATTTCATGGAGTTATACTAATTTGTTTCTTCATGGCGAGATATCAAAGTTCGCCATGCTGCTGAGGTCACACCCTTTTGTGAAAGGCCACAGTTTTCACTGTACCCCAAGACCAACTCCTTAAGGCTTTCCTGGAGAAATTTGAGGCTGCAGATGTCACCCATCACTATACTGTACCCCAAAGTGTAAAACATGACATTTCCTGTTCCCACTAGGTGGCGCTGTCCCTGATGTAAAATATGGCAGTTGTAATATGTTCAGGGGTGGAGCCTTATCATATGTGTTCACTTTGGTCAAGGTCAGAAAATGTATGACAAAATGAGAGGCAATAAGATTTTCATGGCGAGTCATCGAAATTCGCCGTGGCGCCACGGCCTCATGGTATTGTGAAAACTCAAAAGCTCCGCAATTTAACATGGCATAAGGGTGTAGTTGGCACTGACCAAATATGAAGGTTATGAAATCAAACCCCAAGGAGGAGTTCGTTAAAGTTCGAGGCATGGAAACGGTAAAATCAGAGCCAAAATGTCACATTCAATCCAAAATGGCGGACTTCCTGTTGGGTTTAGGACATTGCCATAATAGACTTTTTTGTTCGACTCTGAACGTTATATAGGTGTACCGACTTTCAAACATGTAGGTGATACCCATACCGGGGGCTCGCGTTTTTCATTTTTCTAGGTGGCGCTACTGAGCTAATTTTCCCTGGCCATGTCTGAGAACATTAAAATACGTAAATTTTCACCAGACCTGACGCGTGTGCAAAATTTCATGAGTTTTCGAGCATGTTTAGGTCCTCAAAAGGCCGATTCATTTGCCGAAATAATAATAATAATAATAATTAAAGCTGCAAGCAGCGTTATGAGGGCCCTCGCACCCCCGGCACGTCGAGCCACTGCCAACACCTCAAACCGGCACGTCCGATGTGATGTCACATTGATGGATTTCATGCTTTTAATCACCAGCTAACATTTCATCTTATTCAACCAGGATTATAGTCATGCCACTAGGTGGCGCTTTAACCATTATTGACAAATAGCATAACAAACATTTCCAAGCTCGAGTCTCATCACACCTGCGACCTTTGGGAGAGATTGGACATTGTGTTTTTTAGTGACAGCAGATTACTGCTTTTTGCGAGTGATTGAAACTCTACGTGCCGCCATGACCACCCCGTTTCCCTGAACGGAAAAAGCTTCGCAATTTAACAACACAAAGGCCTTTGGATTCCACACACTGAAGAATAGTGCAATATGATGAAATCCCTTGGAGGAGTTCGTCAAAGAACGATGCCTGAAAAGAGGGGAAAATGTTGCCAAAATTGCACATTAATTTTAAAATGGCTGACTTCCTGTTGGATTTGGGATATTGCTCCAAGAGACTTTTTTGTACATCTTGATATCTCCTATAAGCTTACCAGGTTTCAGACTCATACATAAAACACAGAGCAGGGGCTGTGATTTTGAAATTTTGTAGGGGGCGCTGTGGAGCCATTTTGGGATATTCAATGAAAATGATCACATAACAACAAAGCCTTAACCACATTGGAGGCGTGGGCCAAATTTCAAGACTTTTTAAACTTTCCAAGCCCCTCAAAAGCCACTTCATCTTTCATGGTGAACAGCGTTGCCACCAGGGTGCGCCGTTCAGTTTAAAGTCACAATTTTTGCACTGAAGCATCACAAGGGACTGATGGTGATATTCACCGCTTTTGAGGTGGCCACGATGAACCTGTGAAAATCAGTACAACAAAATTAAAGCCATGACATTTCCTGTTGCCACTAGGTGGCGCTGTCCGTATTTCCGACAATGGGCACATCAATCTGTTCAGGGCGGGTCTGACATCATGCCTGTAAAGTCTGGTACTGATCAGACTGGATTTCATTGAGTTATACTAATTTGTTTCTTCATGGCGTGACATCAAAGTTCGCCATGCTGCTGGGGTCACACCCTTTTGCGAAAAGTCACAGTTTTCACTGTAACCCAAGACCAACTCCTTAAGGCTTTCCTGGAGAAATTTGAGGCTGCAGATGTCACCCATCACTATACTGTACCCCAAAGTGTAAAACATAACATTTCCTGTTCCCACTAGGTGGCGCTGTCGTTGAGGTCAAATATGGCAGTTGAAATATGTTCAGGGGTGGAGCCTTATCATATGTGTTCACTTTGGTCAAGGTCAGAAAATGTATGACAAAATGAGAGGCAATAAGATTTTGATGGCGAGTCATCGAAATTCGCCATGGCGCCACGGCCTCATAGTATTGTGAAAACTCAAAAGCTCCGCAATTTAACATGGCACAAGGGTGTAGTTGACACTGTCCAAATTTGAAGTTTATAGGACCAAATCCCAAGGAGGAGTTCGTTAAAGTACAAGGCATGGAAACGGTAAAATCAGAGCCAAAATGTCACCTTCAATCCAAAATGGCGGACTTCCTGTTGGGTTTGCGTCAATGGGCCCACTGACTTTTTTGTTTGTCTTGGCATGATACACATGTGTGCCAAATTTCATACATGTAGCCCAAACGATGTGGTCGTAGGGCTGCATTTAACAAGGCATAGGTGGCGCTGTAGAGCCATTTCCCAGTGCTCATATGTAAAACCATTAAAATACAAAATTTTTCACCAGACCTGGCATGTGTGCAAAATTTCATGAGTTTTTGAGCATGTTTAGGCCCTCAAAAAGGCCCTTGTTTGGGGTGAATAATAATAATAATAATAATAATAATAATAATAATAATAATAAGAAACGGAGCAGATACAATAGGGCCTTCGCACTCTCAGTGCTCGGGCCCTAATAATAAACAGAGCAATTACAATAGGGCCTTCGCACTGTCAGTGCTCGGGCCCTAATAAACAGAGCAATTACAATAGGGCCTTCGCACTGTCAGTGCTCGGGCCCTAATAATAATAAACAGAGCAATTACAATAGGGCCTTCGCACTGTCAGTGCTCGGGCCCTAATTAAAGCTGCAAGCAGCGTTATGAGGGCCCTCGCACCCCCGGCGTGTCGAGCCATGCCCAACACCTGAAACCAGCACGTCCGATCTGATGTCACATTGATGGAATTCATGCATTTAACCACCAGTTAACATTTCATTTGGTTCAACCATGAGTATAGTCGTCCCACTAGGTGGCGCTCTAACCATTATAGACAAAGGGCATAACAAACATTTCCGAGCTTGAGTCTCATCACGCCTGCGACCTTTGGGAGAGATTGGACTTTGTGTCTTTGAGTGACAGCATATTACTGCTTTTTGGCGAGTGATTGAAACTCCACGTGCCGCCATGACCACCCCGTTTCCTTGAACGTAAAAAGCTTCGCAATTTAACATCACAAAGGTCTTTAGATTCCACACACTGGAGAATGGTTCAATATGATGAAATCCCTTGGAGGAGTTCGTCAAAGTATGAAGCCTGAAAAGAGGGGAAAATGTCGCCAAAATTACAAATTAATTTTAAAATGGCTGACTTCCTGTTGGATTTTGGATATTGCTCCAAGAGACTTTTTTGTACATCTTGATATCTCCTATAAGCTTACCAGGTTTCAGACTCATACATAAAACACAGAGCTGGGGCTGTGGTTTTGAAATTTTGTAGGGGGCGCTGTGGAGCCATTTCGCGCTATTCAATAAAAATGATCACATGACAACAAAGCCTTCATCCATTTTGAGGGGTGTGCTAAATTTAAAGCCTCTATATACTTTCCAAGCCCCTCAAAAGCCACTTCATCTTTCATGGTGGACCGCATTGCCACCAGGGTGCGCCGTTCAGTTTAAAGTCACAATTTTTGCACTGAAGCATCACGAGGGACTGATGTTGATATTCACCGCTTTTGAGGTGGCCACGATGAACCTGTGAAAATCAGTACAACAAAATTAAAGCCATGACATTTCCTGTTGCCACTAGGTGGCGCTGTACGTATTCCCGACAATGGGCACATCAATCTGTTCAGGGCGGGTCTGACATCATGCCTGTAAAGTCTGGTACTGAACAGACTGGATTTCATTGAGTTATACTAATTTGTTTCTTCATGGCGTGACATCAAAGTTCGCCATGCTGCTGGGGTCACACCCTTTTGCGAAAAGTCACAGTTTTCACTGTAACCCAAGACCAACTCCTTAAGGCTTTCCTGGAGAAATTTGAGGCTGCAGGTGTCACCCATCACTATACTGTACCCCAAAGTGTAAAACATGACATTTCCTGTTCCCACTAGGTGGCGCTGTCCCTGGTGTCAAATATGGCAGTTGAAATATGTTCAGGGGTGGAGCCTTATCATATGTGTTCACTTTGGTCAAGGTCAGAAAATGTATGACAAAATGAGAGGCAATAAGATTTTCATGGCGAGTCATCGAAATTCGCCATGGCGCCACGGCCTCATAGTATTGTGAAAACTCAAAAGCTCCGCAATTTAACATGGCACAAGGGTGTAGTTGACACTGTCCAAATTTGAAGTTTATAGGACCAAATCCCAAGGAGGAGTTCGTTAAAGTTCGAGGCATGGAAATGGTAAAATCAGAGCCAAAATGTCACCTTCAATCCAAAATGGCGGACTTCCTGTTGGGTTTAGGACATTGTCATAATAGACTTTTTTGTTCGACTCTGAACATTTTATAGGTGTACCGACTTTCAAACATGTAGGTCATACCCATACCGGGGGCTCGCGTTTTTCATTTTTCTAGGTGGCGCTACTGAGCTAATTTTCCCTGGCCATGTCTGAGAACATTAAAATACGTAAATTTTCACCAGACCTGACGCGTGTGCAAAATTTCATGAGTTTTCGAGCATGTTTAGGCCCTCAAACGGCCAATTCATTTGCCGAAATAATAATAATAATAATAATAATAATAATAATAATAATAATAAACAGAGCAATTACAATAGGGCCTTCGCACTGTCAGTGCTCGGGCCCTAATAATTAAAGCTGCAAGCAGCGTTATGAGGGCCCTCGCACCCCCGGCGTGTCGAGCCATGCCCAACACCTGAAACCAGCATGTCCGATCTGATGTCACATTGATGGAATTCATGCATTTAACCACCAGTTAACATTTCATTTGGTTCAACCATGAGTATAGTCGTCCCACTAGGTGGCTCTCTAACCATTATAGACAAAGGGCATAACAAACATTTCCGAGCTCGAGTCTCATCACGCCTGTGACCTTTGGGAGAGATTGGACTTTGTGTCTTTGAGTGACAGCATATTACTGCTTTTTGGCGAGTGATTGAAACTCCACGTGCCGCCATGACCACCCCGTTTCCTTGAACGTAAAAAGCTTCGCAATTTAACATCACAAAGGTCTTTAGATTCCACACACTGGAGAATGGTTCAATATGATGAAATCCCTTGGAGGAGTTCGTCAAAGTATGAAGCCTGAAAAGAGGGGAAAATGTTGCCAAAATTACACATTAATTTTAAAATGGCTGACTTCCTGTTGGATTTGGGATATTGCTCCAAGAGACTTTTTTGTACATCTTGATATCTCCTATAAGCCTACCAGGTTTCAGATTCATACATAAAACACAGAGCAGGGGCTGTGGTTTTGAAATTTTGTAGGGGGCGCTGTGGAGCAATTTCGCGCTATTCAATGAAAATGATCACATGCCAACAAAGCCTTCATCCATTTGGAGGTGTGTGCCAAATTTCAAGCCTCTATAAACTTGCCAAGACCCTCAAAAGCCACTTCATCTTTCATGTTGAACAGCGTTGCCACCAGGGTGCGCCGTTCAGTTTAAACTCACAATTTTTGCACTGAAGCATCACGAGGGACTGATGGTGATATTCACCGCTTTTGAGGTGGCCAAGATGAACCTGTGAAAATCAGTACAACAAAATTAAAGCCATGACATTTCCTGTTGCCACTAGGTGGCGCTGTCCGTATTTCCGACAATGGGCACATCAATCTGTTCAGGGCGGGTCTGACATCATGCCTGTAAAGTCTGGTACTGATCAGACTGGATTTCATTGAGTTATACTAATTTGTTTCTTCATGGCGTGACATCAAAGTTCGCCATGCTGCTGGGGTCACACCCTTTCGCGAAAACTCACAGTTTTCACTGTTACCCAAGACCAACTCCTTAAGGCTTTCCTGGAGAAATTTGAGGCTGCAGATGTCACCCTTCACTATACTGTACCCCAAAGTGTAAAACATGACATTTCCTGTTCCCACTAGGTGGCGCTGTCCTTGAGGTCAAATATGGCAGTTGAAATATGTTCAGGGGTGGAGCCTTATCATATGTGTGCTCTTTGGTCCAGATTGGAACATGTATGACAGAATGAGAGGCAATAAGATTTTCATGGCGAGTCATCGAAATTCGCCATGGCGCCACGGCCTCATAGTATTGTGAAAACTCAAAAGCTCCGCAATTTAACATGGCACAAGGGTGTAGTTGACACTGTCCAAATTTGAAGCTTATACGACCAAATCCCAAGGAGGAGTTCGTTAAAGTACAAGGCATGGAAACGGTAAAATCAGAGCCAAAATGTCACCTTCAATCCAAAATGGCGGACTTCCTGTTGGGTTTGCGTCAATGGGCCCACAGACTTTTTTGTTCGTCTTGGCATGATACACATGTGTGCCAAATTTCATACATGTAGCTGAAACGATGTGGTCGTAGGGCTGCATTTAACAAGGCATAGGTGGCGCTCTAGAGCCATTTCCCAGTGCTCATATGTAAAACCATTAAAATACGTAAATTTTCACCAGACCTGACGCGTGCGCAAAATTTCCAGAGTTTTCGAGCATGTTTAGGCCCTCAAAAGGCCGATTCATTTGCCGAAATAATAATAATAATAATAATAAACAGAGCAATTACAATAGGGCCTTCGCACTGTCAGTGCTCGGGCCCTAATTAAAGCTGCAAGCAGCGTTATGAGGGCCCTCGCACCCCATCGCGTCGAGCTACGCCCAACACCTACAACCAGCACGTCCGATCTGATGTCACATTGATGAAATTCATGCATTCAACCACCAGCTAACATTTCATCTCATTCAACCATGATTATAGTCGTCCCACTAGGTGGCGCTCTAACCATTACTGACAAATGGCATAACAAACATTTCCCAGCTCGAGTCTCATCACGCCTGCGACCTTTGGGACATATTGGACATTTTGATTTTGAGTGACAGCAGATTACTGCTTTTTGGCGAGTGACTGAAACTCCACGTGCCGCCATGACCACCCGTTTCCCTGAACGTAAAAAGCTTCGCAATTTAACATCACAAAGGTCTTTAGATTCCACACACTGGAGATTGGTTCAATATGATGAAATCCCTTGGAGGAGTTCGTCAAAGAACGGTGGCTGGAAAGAGGGGAAAATGTCACAAAAATTACACATTAATTTTAAAATGGCTGACTTCCTGTTGGATTTGGGATATTGCTCCAAGAGACCTTTTTGTACATCTTGATATCTCCTATAAGCTTACCAGGTTTCAGACTCATACATAAAACACAGAGCTGGGGCTGATGTTTTGAAATTTTGTAGGGGGCGCTGTGGAGCCATTTTGCGCTATTCAATGAAAATGATCACATAACAACAAAGCATTCATCACAATAGAGGTGTGCGCCAAATTTCAAGCCTCTATAAACTTTCCAAGCCCCTCAAAAGCCACTTCATTTTTCATGGTGAACAGCGTTGCCACCAGGGTGCGCCGTTCAGTTTAAAGTCACAATTTTTGCACTAAAGCATCATCAAGGACTGATGGTGATATTCACCGCTTTTGAGGTGGCCACTATGAACCTGTGAAAATCAGTACAACAAAGTGTAAGACATGACATTTCCTGTTCCCACTAGGTGGCGCTCTTCATATTCCTGACAATGGGCACATCAATCTGTTCAGGGCGGGTGTGACATCATGCCTGTAAAGTCTGGTACTAATCAGACTGGATTTCATGGAGTTATACTAATTTGTTTCTTCATGGCGAGATATCAAAGTTCGCCATGCTGCTGAGGTCACACCCTTTCGTGAAAAGCCACAGTTTTCACTGTACCCCAAGACCAACTCCTTAAGGCTTTCCTGGAGAAATTTGAGGCTGCAGATGTCACCCATCACTATACTGTACCCCAAAGTGTAAAACATGACATTTCCTGTTCCCACTAGGTGGCGCTGTCCTTGATGTCAAATATGGCAGTTGAAATATGTTCAGGGGTGGAGCCTTATCATATGTGTTCACTTTGGTCAAGGTCAGAAAATGTATGACAAAATGAGAGGCAATAAGATTTTCATGGCGAGTCATCGAAATTCGCCGTGGCGCCACGGCCTCATGGTATTGTGAAAACTCAAAAGCTCCGCAATTTAACATGGCACAAGGGTGTAGTTGGCACTGACCAAATATGAAGGTTATGAAATCAAACCCCAAGGAGGAGTTCGTTAAAGTTCGAGGCATGGAAACGGTAAAATCAGAGCCAAAATGTCACCTTCAATCCAAAATGGCGGACTTCCTGTTGGGTTTAGGACATTGCCATAATAGACTTTTTTGTTCGACTCTGAACGTTATATAGGTGTGCCGACTTTCAAACATGTAGGTCATACCCATATCGGGGGCTCGCGTTTTTCATTTTTCTAGGTGGCGCTACTGAGCTAATTTTCCCTGGCCATGTCTGGGAACATTAAAATACGTAAATTTTCACCAGACCTGACGCGTGTGCAAAATTTCATGAGTTTTCGAGCATGTTTAGGCCCTCAAACGGCCAATTCATTTGCCGAAATAATAATAATAATAATAATAATAATAAACAGAGCAATTACAATAGGGCCTTCGCACTGTCAGTGCTCGGGCCCTAATAATAATAATAATAATAATAAACAGAGCAATTACAATAGGGCCTTCGCACTGTCAGTGCTCGGGCCCTAATTAAAGCTGCAAGCAGCGTTATGAGGGCCCTCGCACCCTGGCGTGTCGAGCCATGCCCAACACCTAAAACCAGCACGTCCGATGTGATGTCACATTGATGGATTCATGCATTTAACCACCAGCTAACATTTCATCTCATTGAACCATGATTATAGTCGTCCCACTAGGTGGCGCTCTAACCATTACTGACAAATGGCATAACAAACATTTCCGAGCTCGAGTCTCATCACACTTGCGACGTTTGGGAGAGATTGGACATTGTGTTTTTGAGTGACAGCAGATTACTGCTTTTTGGCGAGTGATTGAAACTCCATGTGCCGCCATGACAACCCCGTTTCCCTGAATGTAAAAAGCTTCGCAATTTAACATCACAAAGGTCTTTAGATTCCACAAACTTCAGATCGGTCCAATCTGATGAAATCCCTTGGAGGAGTTCGTCAAAGTATGAAGCCTGAAAAGAGGGGAAAATGTCGCCAAAATTACACATTAATTTTAAAATGGCTGACTTCCTGTTGGATTTGGGATATTGCTCCAAGAGACTTTTTTGTACATCTTGTTATCTCCTATAAGCTTACCAGGTTTCAGACTCATACATAAAACACAGAGCTGGGGCTGATGTTTTGAAATATTGTAGGGGGCGCTGTGGAGCCATTTCGCGCTATTCAATGAAAATGATCACATGACAACAAAGCCTTCATCACATTGGAGGTGTGTGCCAAATTTCAAGCCTCTATAAACTTGCCAAGACCCTCAAAAGCCACTTCATCTTTCATGGTGAACAGCGTTGCCACCAGGGTGCGCCGTTCAGTTTAAAGTCACAATTTTTGCACTGAAACATCACGAGGGACTGATGTTGATATTCACCGCTTTTGAGGTGGCCACGATGAACCTGTGAAAATCAGTACAACAAAGTGTAAGACATGACATTTCCTGTTCCCACTAGGTGGCGCTCTTCATATTCCTGACAATGGGCACATCAATCTGTTCAGGGCGGGTCTGACATCACGCCTGTAAAGTCTGGTACTGATCAGACTGGATTTCATTGAGTTATACTAATTTGTTTCTTCATGGCGAGACATCAAAGTTCGCCATGCTGCTGGGGTCACACCCTTTCGCGAAAACCCACAGTTTTCACTGTACCCCAAGACCAACTCCTTAAGGCTTTCCTGGAGAAATATGAGGCTGCAGATGTCACCCATCACAATACTGTACCCCAAAGTGTAAAACATGACATTTCCTGTTCCCACTAGGTGGCGCTGGCCCTTATGTCAAATATGGCACTTGAAATATGTTCAGGGGTGGAGCCTTATCATATGTGTGCTCTTTGGTCAAGGTCAGAAAATGTATGACAAAATGAGAGGCAATAAGATTTTCATGGCGAGTCATCGAAATTCGCCATGGTGCCACGGCCTCACCGTATTGTGAAAACTCAAAAGCTCCGCAATTTAACATGGCCCAGGTGTGTAGTTGACACTGACCAAATATGAAGGTTATGAAATCAAACCCCAAGGAGGAGTTCGCAAAAGTTCGAGGCATGGAAATGGCAAAATTAGAGCCAAAATGTCACCTTCTCTTCCAAATGGCGGACTTCCTGTTGGGTTTGCGTCAATGGGCCCACAGACTTTTTTGTTCGTCTTGGCATGATACACATGTGTGCCAAATTTCATACATGTAGCTGAAACGATGTGGTCGTAGGGCTGCATTTAACAAGGCATAGGTGGCGCTCTAGAGCCATTTCCCAGTGCTCATATATAAAACCATTAAAATACAAAATTTTTCACCAGACCTGGCATGTGTGCAAAATTTCATGAGTTTTTGAGCATGTTTAGGCCCTCAAAAAGGCCCTTGTTTTGCCTGAATAATAATAATAATAATAATAATAATAATAATTAAAGCTGCAAGCAGCGTTATGAGGGCCCTCGCACCCCCGGCACGTCGAGCCACGCCCAACACCTAAAACCAGCACCTCCGATCTGATGTCACATTGATGGAATTCATGCATTTAACCACCAGCTAACATTTCAACTCATTCATTCATGATTAGTTAGTCGTTCCACTAGGTGGCGCTCTAACCATTATGTACAAATGGCATAACAAACATTTCCGAGCTCGAGTCTCATCACGCCTGCGACCTTTGGGACATATTGGACATTTTGATTTTGAGTGACAGCAGATTACTGCTTTTTGGCGAGTGATTCAAACTCCACGTGCCGCCATGACCACCCCTTTTCCCTGAACGTAAAAGCCTTCGCAATTTAACATCACAAAGGTCTTTAGATTCCACACACTGGAGAATGGTTCAATATGATGAAATCCCTTGGAGGAGTTCGTCAAAGAACGGTGCCTGGAAAGAGGGGAAAATGTCACAAAAATTACACATTAATTTTAAAATGGCTGACTTCCTGTTGGATTTGGGATATTGCTCCAAGAGACTTTTTTGTACATCTTGATATCTCCTATAATCTTACCAGGTTTCAGACTCATACATAGAACACAGAGCAGGGGCTGTGGTTTTGAAATTTTGTAGGGGGCGCTGTGGAGCCACTTTGCGCTATTCAATGAAAATGATCACATAACAACAAAGCCTTAAGCACAATGGAGGTGTGCGCCAAATTTCAAGCCTCTATAAACTTTCCAAGCCCCTCAAAAGCCACTTCATTTTTCATGGTGAACAGCGTTGCCACCAGGGTGCGCCGTTCAGTTTAAAGTCACAATTTTTGCACTAAAGCATCATCAAGGACTGATGGTGATATTCACCACTTTTGAGGTGGCCACGATGAACCTGTGAAAATCAGTACAACAAAGTGTAAGACGTGACATTTCCTGTTCCCACTAGGTGGCGCTCTTCATATTCCTGACAATGGGCACATCAATCTGTTCAGGGCGGGTGTGACATCATGCCTGTAAAGTCTGGTACTAATCAGACTGGATTTCATGGAGTTATACTAATTTGTTTCTTCATGGCGAGATATCAAAGTTCGCCATGCTGCTGAGGTCACACCCTTTCGTGAAAAGCCACAGTTTTCACTGTACCCCAAGACCAACTCCTTATGCCTTTCCTGGAGAAATTTGAGGCTGCAGATGTCACCCATCACTATACTGTACCCCAAAGTGTAAAACATGACATTTCCTGTTCCCACTAGGTGGCGCTGTCCTTGATGTCAAATATGGCAGTTGAAATATGTTCAGGGCTGGAGCCTTATTATATGTGTTCACTTTGGTCAAGGTCAGAAAATGTATGACAGAATGAGAGGCAATAAGATTTTCATGGCGAGTCATCGAAATTCGCCGTGGCGCCACGGCCTCATGGTATTGTGAAAACTCAAAAGCTCCGCAATTTAACATGGCACAAGGGTGTAGTTGGCACTGACCAAATATGAAGGTTATGAAATCAAACCCCAAGGAGGAGTTCGTTAAAGTTCGAGGCATGGAAACGGTAAAATCAGAGCCAAAATGTCACCTTCAATCCAAAATGGCGGACTTCCTGTTGGGTTTAGGACATTGCCATAATAGACTTTTTTGTTCGACTCTGAACGTTATATAGGTGTACCGACTTTCAAACATGTAGGTCATACCCATATCGGGGGCTCGCGATTTTCATTTTTCTAGGTGGCGCTACTGAGCTAATTTTCCCTGGCCATGTCTGAGAACATTAAAATACGTAAATTTTCACCAGACCTGACGCGTGTGCAAAATTTCATGAGTTTTCGAGCATGTTTAGGCCCTCAAACGGCCAATTCATTTGCCGAAATAATAATAATAATTAAAGCTGCAAGCAGCGTTATGAGGGCCCTCGCACCCCCGGCGTGTCGAGCCATGCCCAACACCTGAAACCAGCACGTCCGATCTGATGTCACATTGATGGAATTCATGCATTTAACCACCAGTTAACATTTCATTTGGTTCAACCATGAGTATAGTCGTCCCACTAGGTGGCGCTCTAACCATTATAGACAAATGGCATAACAAACATTTCCGAGCTCGAGTCTCATCACGCCTGCGACCTTTGGGAGAGATTGGACTTTGTGTCTTTGAGTGACAGCATATTACTGCTTTTTGGCGAGTGATTGAAACTCCACGTGCCGCCATGACCACCCCGTTTCCTTGAACGTAAAAAGCTTCGCAATTTAACATCACAAAGGTCTTTAGATTCCACACACTGGAGAATGGTTCAATATGATGAAATCCCTTGGAGGAGTTCGTCAAAGTATGAAGCCTGAAAAGAGGGGAAAATGTTGCCAAAATTACACATTAATTTTAAAATGGCTGACTTCCTGTTGGATTTGGGATATTGCACCAAGAGACTTTTTTGTACATCTTGATACCTCCTATAAGCTTACCAGGTTTCAGAATCATACGTAGAACACAGAGCAGGGGCTGTGGTTTTGAAATTTTGTAGGGGGCGCTGTGGAGCCACTTCGCGCTATTCAATGAAAATGATCACATGCCAACAAAGCGTTCATCCATTTGGAGGTGTGTGCCAAATTTCAAGCCTCTATAAACTTGGCAAGACCCTCAAAAGCCACTTCATCTTTCATGTTGAACAGCATTGCCACCAGGGTGCGCCGTTCAGTTTAAAGTCACAATTTTTGCACTGAAGCATCACGAGGGACTGATGGTGATATTCACCACTTTTGAGGTGGCCACGATGAACCTGTGAAAATCAGTACAACAAAATTAAAGCCATGACATTTCCTGTTGCCACTAGGTGGCGCTGTCCGTATTTCCGACAATGGGCACATCAATCTGTTCAGGGCGCGTCTGACATCATGCCTGTAAAGTCTGGTACTGATCAGACTGGATTTCATTGAGTTATACTAATTTGTTTCTTCATGGCGTGACATCAAAGTTCGCCATGCTGCTGGGGTCACACCCTTTGGCGAAAACTCACAGTTTTCACTGTAACCCAAGACCAACTCCTTAAGGCTTTCCTGGAGAAATTTGAGGCTGCAGATGTCACCCATCACTATACTGTACCCCAAAGTGTAAAACATGACATTTCCTGTTCCCACTAGGTGGCGCTGTCCCTGGTGTCAAATATGGCAGTTGAAATATGTTCAGGGGTGGAGCCTTATCATATGTGTGCTCTTTGGTCCAGATCGGAACATGTATGACAAAATGAGAGGCAATAAGATTTTCATGGCGAGTCATCGAAATTCGCCATGGCGCCACGGCCTCATAGTATTGTGAAAACTCAAAAGCTCCGCAATTTAACATGGCACAAGGGTGTAGTTGACACTGTCCAAATTTGAAGGTTATGAAATGAAACCCCAAGGAGGAGTTCGCAAAAGTTCGAGGCATGGAAACGGTAAAATCAGAGCCAAAATGTCACATTCAATCCAAAATGGCGGACTTCCTGTTGGGTTTAGGACATTGCCATAATAGACTTTTTTGTTCGACTCTGAACGTTATATAGGTGTACCGACTTTCAAACATGTAGGTGATACCCATACCGGGGGCTCGCATTTTTCATTTTTCTAGGTGGCGCTACTGAGCTAATTTTCCCTGGCCATGTCTGAGAACATTAAAATACGTAAATTTTCACCAGACCTGACGCGTGTGCAAAATTTCATGAGTTTTCGAGCATGTTTAGGTCCTCAAAAGGCCGATTCATTTGCCGAAATAATAATAATAATAATAATAATAATAAACAGAGCAATTACAATAGGGCCTTCGCACTGTCAGTGCTCGGGCCCTAATAATAATAAACAGAGCAATTACAATAGGGCCTTCGCACTATCAGTGCTCGGGCCCTAATAATTAAAGCTGCAAGCAGCGTTATGAGGGCCCTCGCACCCCGGCGTGTCGAGCCACGCCCAACACCTAAAACCAGCACGTCCGATGTGATGTCACATTGATGGAATTCATGCATTTAACCACCAGCTAACAATTCAACTCATTCATTCATGATTAGTTAGTCGTTCCACTAGGTGGCGCTCTAACCATTATGTACAAATGGCATAACAAACACTTCCAAGCTCGAGTCTCATCACACCTGAGACGTTTGGGAGAGATTGGACATTGTGTTTTTGAGTGACAGCAGATTACTGCTTTTTGGCGAGTGATTCAAACTCTAAGTGCCACCATAACCACCCCGTTTCCCTGGACGTAAAAAGCTTCGCAATTTAACATCACAAAGGTCTTTAGATTCCACACACTGGAGAATGGTTCAATATGATGAAATCCCTTGGAGGAGTTCGTCAAAGTATGAAGCCTGAAAAGAGGGGAAAATGTCGCCAAAATTACACATTAATTTTAAAATGGCTGACTTCCTGTTGGATTTGGGATATTGCTCCAAGAGACTTTTTTGTACATCTTGATATTTTCCATAAGCTTACCAGGTTTCAGACTCATAAATGAAACACAGAGCTGGGGCTGATGTTTTGAAATTTTGTAGGGGGCGCTGTGGAGCAATTTCGCGCTATTCAATGAAAATGATCACATGACAACAAAGCCTACATCCATTTGGAGGTGTGTGCCAAATTTCAAGCCTCTATAAACTTTCCAAGCCCCTCAAAAGCCACTTCATCTTTCATGGTGAACCGCGTTGCCACCAGGGTGCGCCGTTCAGTTTAAAGTCACAATTTTTGCACTGAAGCATCACGAGGGACTGATGGTGATATTCACCGCTTTTGAGGTGGCCAAGATGAATCTGTGAAAATCAGTACAACAAAATTAAAGCCATGACATTTCCTGTTGCCACTAGGTGGCGCTGTCCGTATTTCCGACAATGGGCACATCAATCTGTTCAGGGCGGGTCTGACATCATGCCTGTAAAGTCTGGTACTGATCAGACTGGATTTCATTGAGTTATACTAATTTGTTTCTTCATGGCGTGACATTAAAGTTCGCCACGCCGCTGGGGTCACACCCTTTTGCGAAAAGTCACAGTTTTCACTGTAACCCAAGACCAACTCCTTAAGGCTTTTCTGGAGAAATTTGAGGCTGCAGATGTCACCCATCACTATACTGTACCCCAAAGTGTAAAACATGACATTTCCTGTTCCCACTAGGTGGCGCTGTCCCTTATGTCAAATATGGCAGTTGAAATATGTTCAGGGGTGGAGCCTTATCATATGTGTGCTCTTTGGTCAAGGTCAGAAAATGTATGACAAAATGAGAGGCAATAAGATTTTCATGGCGAGTCATCGAAATTCGCCATGGCGCCACGGCCTCATAGTATTGTGAAAACTCAAAAGCTCCGCAATTTAACATGGCACAAGGGTGTAGTTGACACTGTCCAAATTTGAAGCTTATAGGACCAAATCCCAAGGAGGAGTTCGTTAAAGTTCGAGGCATGGAAACGGTAAAATCAGAGCCAAAATGTCACCTTCAATCCAAAATGGCGGACTTCCTGTTGGGTTTAGGACATTGCCATAATAGACTTTTTTGTTCGACTCTGAAAGTTATATAGGTGTACCGACTTTCAAACATGTAGGTCATACCCATACCGGGGGCTCGCGTTTTTCATTTTTCTAGGTGGCGCTACTGAGCTAATTTTCCCTGGCCATGTCTGGGAACATTAAAATACGTAAATTTTCACCAGACCTGACGCGTGTGCAAAATTTCATGAGTTTTCGAGCATGTTTAGGCCCTCAAACGGCCAATTCATTTGCCGAAATAATAATAATAATAATAATTAAAGCTGCAAGCAGCGTTATGAGGGCCCTCGCACCCCCGGCGCGTCGAGCCACGCCCAACACCTAAAACCAGCACGTCCGATCTGATGTCACATTGATGGAATTCATGCATTTAACCACCAGCTAACATTTCAACTCATTCATTCATGATTAGTTAGTCGTTCCACTAGGTGGCGCTCTAACCATTATGTACAAATGGCATAACAAACACTTCCAAGCTCGAGTCTCATCACACCTGAGACGTTTGGGAGAGATTGGACATGGTGTTTTTGAGTGACAGCAGATTACTGCGTTTTGGCGAGTGATTCAAACTCTAAGTGCCGCCATAACCACCCCGTTTCCCTGGACGTAAAAAGCTTCGCAATTTAACATCACAAAGGTCTTTAGATTCCACAAACTTCAGATCGGTCCAATCTGATGAAATCTCTTGGAGGAGTTCGTCAAAGTATGAAGCCTGAAAAGAGGGGAAAATGTCGCCAAAATTACACATTAATTTTAAAATGGCTGACTTCCTGTTGGATTTGGGATATTGCTCCAAGAGACTTTTTTGTACATCTTAATATCTTCCATGAGCTTACCAGGTTTCAGACTCATACATAAAACACAGAGCTGGGGCTAATAATTTGAAATTTTGTAGGGGGCGCTGTGGAGTCATTTCTCGCAATTCAATGAAAATGATCACATGACAACAAAGCCTTCGTCACATTGGAGGTGTGTGCCAAATTTCAAGCCTCTATAAACTTGCCAAGACCCTCAAAAGCCACTTCATCTTTCATGGTGAACAGCGTTGCCACCAGGGTGCGCCGTTCAGTTTAAAGTCACAATTTCTGCACTAAAGCATCACCAGGGACTGATGTTGATATTCACCGCTTTTGAGGTGGCCACGATGAACCTGTGAAAATCAGTACAACAAAATTAAAGCCATGACATTTCCTGTTGCCACTAGGTGGCGCTGTCCGTATTTCCGACAATGGGCACATCAATCTGTTCAGGGCGCGTCTGACATCATGCCTGTAAAGTCTGGTACTGATCAGACTGGATTTCATTGAGTTATACTAATTTGTTTCTTCATGGCGTGACATCAAAGTTCGCCATGCTGCTGGGGTCACACCCTTTCGCGAAAAGTCACAGTTTTCACTGTAACCCAAGACCAACTCCTTAAGGCTTTCCTGGAGAAATTTGAGGCTGCAGATGTCACCCATCACTATACTGTACCCCAAAGTGTAAAACATGACATTTCCTGTTCCCACTAGGTGGCGCTGTCCCTGGTGTCAAATATGGCAGTTGAAATATGTTCAGGGGTGGAGCCTTATCATATGTGTGCTCTTTGGTCCAGATCGGAACATGTATGACAGAATGAGAGGCAATAAGATTTTCATGGCGAGTCATCGAAATTCGCCATGGCGCCACGGCCTCATAGTATTGTGAAAACTCAAAAGCTCCGCAATTTAACATGGCACAAGGGTGTAGTTGACACTGTCCAAATTTGAAGTTTATAGGACCAAATCCCAAGGAGGAGTTCGTTAAAGTACAAGGCATGGAAACGGTAAAATCAGACCCAAAATGTCACCTTCAATCCAAAATGGCGGACTTCCTGTTGGGTTTAGGACATTGCCATAATAGACTTTTTTGTTCGACTCTGAACGTTATATAGGTGTACCGACTTTCAAATGTGTAGGTCATACCCATACCGGGGGCTCGCGTTTTTCATTTTTCTAGGTGGCGCTACTGAGCTAATTTTCCCTGGCCATGTCTGGGAACATTAAAATACGTAAATTTTCACCAGACCTGACGCGTGTGCAAAATTTCATGAGTTTTCGAGCATGTTTAGGCCCTCAAACGGCCAATTCATTTGCCGGAATAATAATAATAATAATAATAATAATAATAATAATAATAATAATATTAATAATAATAAACAGAGCAATTACAATAGGGCCTTCGCACTGTCAGTGCTCGGGCCCTAATTAAAGCTGCAAGCAGCGTTATGAGGGCCCTCGCACCCCCAGCACGTCGAGCCACGCCCAACACCTAAAACCAGCAGGTCCGATCTGATGTCACATTGATGGAATTCATGCATTTAACCACCAGCTAACATTTCAACTCATTCATTCATGATTTGTTAGTCGTTCCACTAGGTGGCGCTCTAACCCTTATGCACAAATGGCATAACAAACATTTCCGAGCTCGAGTCTCATCACGCCTGCGACCTTTGGGAGAGATTGGACTTTGTGTCTTTGAGTGACAGCATATTACTGCTTTTTGGCGAGTGATTGAAACTCCACGTGCCGCCATGACCACCCCGTTTCCTTGAACGTAAAAAGCTTCGCAATTTAACATCACAAAGGTCTTTAGATTCCACACACTGGAGAATGGTTCAATATGATGAAATCCCTTGGAGGAGTTCGTCAAAGTATGAAGCCTGAAAAGAGGGGAAAATGTCGCCAAAATTGCACATTAATTTTAAAATGGCTGACTTCCTGTTGGATTTTGGATATTGCTCCAAGAGACTTTTTTGTACATCTTGATATCTCCTATAAGCTTACCAGGTTTCAGACTCATACATAAAACACAGAGCTGGGGCTGTGGTTTTGAAATTTTGAAGGGGGCGCTGTGGAGCCATTTCGCGCTATTCAATGAAAATGATCACATGACAACAAAGCCTTCATCCATTTGGAGGGGTGTGCTAAATTTAAAGCCTCTATATACTTTCCAAGCCCCTCAAAAGCCACTTCATCTTTCATGGTGAACAGCGTTGCCACCAGGGTGCGCCGTTCAGTTTAAAGTCACAATTTTTGCACTGAAGCATCACGAGGGACTGATGTTGATATTCACCGCTTTTGAGGTGGCCACGATGAACCTGTGAAAATCAGTACAACAAAATTAAAGCCATGACATTTCCTGTTGCCACTAGGTGGCGCTGCACGTATTCCCGACAATGGGCACATCAATCTGTTCAGGGCGGGTCTGACATCATGCCTGTAAAGTCTGGTACTGAACAGACTGGATTTCATTGAGTTATACTAATTTGTTTCTTCATGGCGTGACATTAAAGTTCGCCATGCTGCTGGGGTCACACCCTTTTGCGAAAAGTCACAGTTTTCACTGTAACCCAAGACCAACTCCTTAAGGCTTTCCTGGAGAAATTTGAGGCTGCAGGTGTCACCCATCACTATACTGTACCCCAAAGTGTAAAACATGACATTTCCTGTTCCCACTAGGTGGCGCTGTCCCTGGTGTCAAATATGGCAGTTGAAATATGTTCAGGGGTGGAGCCTTATCATATGTGTTCACTTTGGTCAAGGTCAGAAAATGTATGACAAAATGAGAGGCAATAAGATTTTCATGGCGAGTCATCGAAATTCGCCATGGCGCCACGGCCTCATAGTATTGTGAAAACTCAAAAGCTCCGCAATTTAACATGGCACAAGGGTGTAGTTGACACTGTCCAAAGATGAAGCTTATACAACCAAATCCCAAGGAGGAGTTCGTTAAAGTACAAGGCATGGAAATGGCAAAATTAGAGCCAAAATGTCACCTTCAATCCAAAATGGCGGACTTCCTGTTGGGTTTAGGACATTGCCATAATAGACTTTTTTGTTCAACTCTGAACGTTATATAGGTGTACCGACTTTCAAACTTGTAGGCCATACCCATACCGGGGGCTCGCGTTTTTCATTTTTGTAGGTGGCGCTACTGAGCTAATTTTCCCTGGCCATGTCTGAGAACATTAAAATACGTAAATTTTCACCAGACCTGACGCGTGTGCAAAATTTCATGAGTTTTCGAGCATGTTTAGGCCCTCAAACGGCCAATTCATTTGCCGAAATAATAATAATAATAATAATTAAAGCTGCAAGCAGCGTTATGAGGGCCCTCGCACCCCCGGCGCGTCGACCCACGCCCAACACCTAAAACCAGCACGTCCGATCGATGTCACATTGATGGAATTCATGCATTTAACCACCAGCTAACATTTCAACTCATTCATTCATGATTAGCTAGTCGTTCCACTAGGTGGCACTCTAACCATTATGTACAAATGGCATAACAAACATTTCCGAACTCGAGTCTCATTATGCCTGCGACCTTTGGGTGAGATTGGACATTGTGTTTTTGAGTAACAGCAGATTACTGCGTTTTGGCGAGTGATTGAGAGTCTACGTGCCGCCATAACCACCCCGTTTCCCTGAACGTAAAAAGCTTCGCAATTTAACAACACAAAGGTCTTTGGATTCCACAAACTGAAGAATAGTGCAATATGATGAAATCCCTTGGAGGAGTTCGTCAAAGAACGATGCCTGAAAAGAGGGGAAAATGTTGCCAAAATTGCACATTAATTTTAAAATGGCTGACTTCCTGTTGGATTTGGGATATTGCACCAAGAGACTTTTTTGTACATCTTGATATCTCCTATAAGCTTACCAGGTTTCAGAATCATACATAGAACACAGAGCAGGGGCTGTGGTTTTGAAATTTTGTAGGGGGCGCTGTGGAGCCACTTCGCGCTATTCAATGAAAATGATCACATGCCAACAAAGCGTTCATCCATTTGGAGGTGTGTGCCAAATTTCAAGCCTCTATAAACTTGCAAAGACACTCAAAAGCCACTTCATCTTTCATGTTGAACAGCGTTGCCACCAGGGTGCGCCGTTCACTTTAAACTCACAATTTTTGCACTGAAGCATCACGAGGGACTGATGGTGATATTCACCGCTTTTGAGGTGGCCAAGATGAACCTGTGAAAATCAGTACAACAAAATTAAAGCCATGACATTTCCTGTTGCCACTAGGTGGCGCTGTCCGTATTTCCGACAATGGGCACATCAATCTGTTCAGGGCGGGTCTGAGATCATGCCTGTAAAGTCTGGTACTGATCAGACTGGATTTCATTGAGTTATACTAATTTGTTTCTTCATGGCGTGACATCAAAGTTCGCCATGCTGCTGGGGTCACACCCTTTTGCGAAAAGTCACAGTTTTCACTGTAACCCAAGACCAACTCCTTAAGGCTTTCCTGGAGAAATTTGAGGCTGCAGATGTCACCCATCACTATACTGTACCCCAAAGTGTAAAACATGACATTTCCTGTTCCCACTAGGTGGCGCTGTCCTTGATGTCAAATATGGCAGTTGAAATATGTTCAGGGGTGGAGCCTTATCATATGTGTGCTCTTTGGTCCAGATCGGAACATGTATGACAGAATGAGAGGCAATAAGATTTTCATGGCGAGTCATCGAAATTCGCCATGGCGCCACGGCCTCATAGTATTGTGAAAACTCAAAAGCTCCGCAATTTAACATGGCACAAGGGTGTAGTTGACACTGTCCAAATTTGAAGTTTATAGGACCAAATCCCAAGGAGGAGTTCGTTAAAGTACAAGGCATGGAAACGGTAAAATCAGACCCAAAATGTCACCTTCAATCCAAAATGGCGGACTTCCTGTTGGGTTTAGGACATTGCCATAATAGACTTTTTTGTTCGACTCTGAACGTTATATAGGTGTACCGACTTTCAAACGTGTAGGTCATACCCATACCGGGGGCTCGCGTTTTTCATTTTTCTAGGTGGCGCTACTGAGCTAATTTTCCCTGGCCATGTCTGAGAACATTAAAATACGTAAATTTTCACCAGACCTGACGCGTGTGCAAAATTTCATGAGTTTTCGAGCATGTTTAGGCCCTCAAACGGCCAATTCATTTGCCGAAATAATAATAATAATAATAATAAACAGAGCAATTACAATAGGGCCTTCGCACTGTCAGTGCTCGGGCCCTAATAATAATTAAAGCTGCAAGCAGCGTTATGAGGGCCCTCGCACCCCCGGCACGTCGAGCCACGCCCAACACCTCAAACCGGCACGTCCGATGTGATGTCACATTGATGGAATTCATGCTTTTAATCACCAGCTAACATTTCATCTTATTCAACCAGGATTATAGTCATGCCACTAGGTGGCGCTCTAACCATTATTGACAAATAGCATAACAAACATTTCCAAGCTCGAGTCTCATCACACCTGCGACCTTTGGGAGAGATTGGACATTGTGTTTTTTAGTGACAGCAGATTACTGCTTTTTGCGAGTGATTGAAACTCTACGTGCCGCCATGACCACCCCGTTTCCCTGAACGGAAAAAGCTTCGCAATTTAACATCACAAAGGTCTTTAGATTCTACACCCTGAAGAATGCTTCAATATGATGAAATCCCTTGGAGGAGTTCGTCAAAGTATGAGGCCTGAAAAGGGGGGAAAATGTCATCAAAATTACACATTAATTTTAAAATGGCTGACTTCCTGTTGGATTTGGGATATTGCTCCAAGAGACTTTTTTGTACATCTTGATATCTTACACAAGCTTACCAAGTGTCAGACTCATAGATGAAACACAGAGCAGGGGCTGATGTTTTGAAATATTGTAGGGGGCGCTGTGGAGCCATTTTGCGCTATTCAAGGAAAATGGTTACATAACAACAATGCCTTCATCCATTTGGAGGTGTGTGCCAAATTTCAAGCCTCTATAAACTTTCCAAGCCCCTCAAAAGCCACTTCATCTTTCATGGTGAACCGCGTTGCCACCAGGGTGCGCCGTTCAGTTTAAAGTCACAATTTTTGCACTGAAGCATCACGAGGGACTGATGTTGATATTCACCGCTTTTGAGGTGGCCACGATCAACCTGTGAAAATCAGTACAACAAAATTAAAGCCATGACATTTCCTGTTGCCATTAGGTGGCGCTGTCCGTATTTCCGACAATGGGCACATCAATCTGTTCAGGGCGGGTCTGCCATCATGCCTGTAAAGTCTGGTACTGATCAGACTGGATTTCATTGAGTTATACTAATTTGTTTATTCATGGCGTGACATCAAAGTTCGCCATGCTGCTGGGGTCACACCCTTTTGCGAAAAGTCACAGTTTTCACTGTAACCCAAGACCAACTCCTTAAGGCTTTCCTGGAGAAATTTGAGGCTGCAGATGTCACCCATCACTATACTGTACCCCAAAGTGTAAAACATGACATTTCCTGTTCCCACTAGGTGGCGCTGTCCTTGATGTCAAATATGGCAGTTGAAATATGTTCAGGGGTGGAGCCTTATCATATGTGTGCTCTTTGGTCCAGATCGGAACATGTATGACAAAATGAGAGGCAATAAGATTTTCATGGCGAGTCATCGAAATTCGCCATGGCGCCACGGCCTCATAGTATTGTGAAAACTCAAAAGCTCCGCAATTTAACATGGCACAAGGGTGTAGTTGGCACTGACCAAATATGAAGGTTATGAAATCAAACCCCAAGGAGGAGTTCGTCAAAGTTCGAGGCATGGAAATGGTAAAATCAGAGCCAAAATGTCACCTTCAATCCAAAATGGCGGACTTCCTGTTGGGTTTAGGACATTGCCATAATAGACTTTTTTGTTCGACTCTGAACATTATATAGGTGTACCGACTTTCAAACATGTAGGTCATACCCATACCGGGGGCTCGCGTTTTTCATTTTTCTAGGTGGCGCTACTGAGCTAATTTTCCCTGGCCATGTCTGAGAACATTAAAATACGTAAATTTTCACCAGACCTGACGCGTGTGCAAAATTTCATGAGTTTTCGAGCATGTTTAGGCCCTCAAACGGCCAATTCATTTGCCGAAATAATAATAATAATAATAATAAACAGAGCAATTACAATAGGGCCTTCGCACTGTCAGTGCTCGGGCCCTAATAATAAACAGAGCAATTACAATAGGGCCTTCGCACTATCAGTGCTCGGGCCCTAATAAACAGAGCAATTACAATAGGGCCTTCGCACTGTCAGTGCTCGGGCCCTAATAATAATAATAATAATTAAAGCTGCAAGCAGCGTTATGAGGGCCCTCGCACCCCCGGCGTGTCGAGCCATGCCCAACACCTGAAACCAGCATGTCCGATCTGATGTCACATTGATGGAATTCATGCATTTAACCACCAGTTAACATTTCATTTGGTTCAACCATGAGTATAGTCGTCCCACTAGGTGGCTCTCTAACCATTATAGACAAAGGGCATAACAAACATTTCCGAGCTCGAGTCTCATCACGCCTGTGACCTTTGGGAGAGATTGGACTTTGTGTCTTTGAGTGACAGCATATTACTGCTTTTTGGCGAGTGATTGAAACTCCACGTGCCGCCATGACCACCCCGTTTCCTTGAACGTAAAAAGCTTCGCAATTTAACATCACAAAGGTCTTTAGATTCCACACACTGGAGAATGGTTCAATATGATGAAATCCCTTGGAGGAGTTCGTCAAAGTATGAAGCCTGAAAAGAGGGGAAAATGTTGCCAAAATTACACATTAATTTTAAAATGGCTGACTTCCTGTTGGATTTGGGATATTGCTCCAAGAGACTTTTTTGTACATCTTGATATCTCCTATAAGCCTACCAGGTTTCAGATTCATACATAAAACACAGAGCAGGGGCTGTGGTTTTGAAATTTTGTAGGGGGCGCTGTGGAGCAATTTCGCGCTATTCAATGAAAATGATCACATGCCAACAAAGCCTTCATCCATTTGGAGGTGTGTGCCAAATTTCAAGCCTCTATAAACTTGCCAAGACCCTCAAAAGCCACTTCATCTTTCATGTTGAACAGCGTTGCCACCAGGGTGCGCCGTTCAGTTTAAACTCACAATTTTTGCACTGAAGCATCACGAGGGACTGATGGTGATATTCACCGCTTTTGAGGTGGCCAAGATGAACCTGTGAAAATCAGTACAACAAAATTAAAGCCATGACATTTCCTGTTGCCACTAGGTGGCGCTGTCCGTATTTCCGACAATGGGCACATCAATCTGTTCAGGGCGGGTCTGACATCATGCCTGTAAAGTCTGGTACTGATCAGACTGGATTTCATTGAGTTATACTAATTTGTTTCTTCATGGCGTGACATCAAAGTTCGCCATGCTGCTGGGGTCACACCCTTTCGCGAAAACTCACAGTTTTCACTGTTACCCAAGACCAACTCCTTAAGGCTTTCCTGGAGAAATTTGAGGCTGCAGATGTCACCCTTCACTATACTGTACCCCAAAGTGTAAAACATGACATTTCCTGTTCCCACTAGGTGGCGCTGTCCTTGAGGTCAAATATGGCAGTTGAAATATGTTCAGGGGTGGAGCCTTATCATATGTGTGCTCTTTGGTCCAGATTGGAACATGTATGACAGAATGAGAGGCAATAAGATTTTCATGGCGAGTCATCGAAATTCGCCATGGCGCCACGGCCTCATAGTATTGTGAAAACTCAAAAGCTCCGCAATTTAACATGGCACAAGGGTGTAGTTGACACTGTCCAAATTTGAAGCTTATACGACCAAATCCCAAGGAGGAGTTCGTTAAAGTACAAGGCATGGAAACGGTAAAATCAGAGCCAAAATGTCACCTTCAATCCAAAATGGCGGACTTCCTGTTGGGTTTGCGTCAATGGGCCCACAGACTTTTTTGTTCGTCTTGGCATGATACACATGTGTGCCAAATTTCATACATGTAGCTGAAACGATGTGGTCGTAGGGCTGCATTTAACAAGGCATAGGTGGCGCTCTAGAGCCATTTCCCAGTGCTCATATGTAAAACCATTAAAATACGTAAATTTTCACCAGACCTGACGCGTGCGCAAAATTTCCAGAGTTTTCGAGCATGTTTAGGCCCTCAAAAGGCCGATTCATTTGCCGAAATAATAATAATAATAATAATAAACAGAGCAATTACAATAGGGCCTTCGCACTGTCAGTGCTCGGGCCCTAATAATAATTAAAGCTGCAAGCAGCGTTATGAGGGCCCTCGCACCCCCGGCGTGTCGAGCCATGCCCAACACCTGAAACCAGCATGTCCGATCTGATGTCACATTGATGGAATTCATGCATTTAACCACCAGTTAACATTTCATTTGGTTCAACCATGAGTATAGTCGTCCCACTAGGTGGCTCTCTAACCATTATAGACAAAGGGCATAACAAACATTTCCGAGCTCGAGTCTCATCACGCCTGTGACCTTTGGGAGAGATTGGACTTTGTGTCTTTGAGTGACAGCATATTACTGCTTTTTGGCGAGTGATTGAAACTCCACGTGCCGCCATGACCACCCCGTTTCCTTGAACGTAAAAAGCTTCGCAATTTAACATCACAAAGGTCTTTAGATTCCACACACTGGAGAATGGTTCAATATGATGAAATCCCTTGGAGGAGTTCGTCAAAGTATGAAGCCTGAAAAGAGGGGAAAATGTTGCCAAAATTACACATTAATTTTAAAATGGCTGACTTCCTGTTGGATTTGGGATATTGCTCCAAGAGACTTTTTTGTACATCTTGATATCTCCTATAAGCCTACCAGGTTTCAGATTCATACATAAAACACAGAGCAGGGGCTGTGGTTTTGAAATTTTGTAGGGGGCGCTGTGGAGCAATTTCGCGCTATTCAATGAAAATGATCACATGCCAACAAAGCCTTCATCCATTTGGAGGTGTGTGCCAAATTTCAAGCCTCTATAAACTTGCCAAGACCCTCAAAAGCCACTTCATCTTTCATGTTGAACAGCGTTGCCACCAGGGTGCGCCGTTCAGTTTAAACTCACAATTTTTGCACTGAAGCATCACGAGGGACTGATGGTGATATTCACCGCTTTTGAGGTGGCCAAGATGAACCTGTGAAAATCAGTACAACAAAATTAAAGCCATGACATTTCCTGTTGCCACTAGGTGGCGCTGTCCGTATTTCCGACAATGGGCACATCAATCTGTTCAGGGCGGGTCTGACATCATGCCTGTAAAGTCTGGTACTGATCAGACTGGATTTCATTGAGTTATACTAATTTGTTTCTTCATGGCGTGACATCAAAGTTCGCCATGCTGCTGGGGTCACACCCTTTCGCGAAAACTCACAGTTTTCACTGTTACCCAAGACCAACTCCTTAAGGCTTTCCTGGAGAAATTTGAGGCTGCAGATGTCACCCTTCACTATACTGTACCCCAAAGTGTAAAACATGACATTTCCTGTTCCCACTAGGTGGCGCTGTCCTTGAGGTCAAATATGGCAGTTGAAATATGTTCAGGGGTGGAGCCTTATCATATGTGTGCTCTTTGGTCCAGATTGGAACATGTATGACAGAATGAGAGGCAATAAGATTTTCATGGCGAGTCATCGAAATTCGCCATGGCGCCACGGCCTCATAGTATTGTGAAAACTCAAAAGCTCCGCAATTTAACATGGCACAAGGGTGTAGTTGACACTGTCCAAATTTGAAGCTTATACGACCAAATCCCAAGGAGGAGTTCGTTAAAGTACAAGGCATGGAAACGGTAAAATCAGAGCCAAAATGTCACCTTCAATCCAAAATGGCGGACTTCCTGTTGGGTTTGCGTCAATGGGCCCACAGACTTTTTTGTTCGTCTTGGCATGATACACATGTGTGCCAAATTTCATACATGTAGCTGAAACGATGTGGTCGTAGGGCTGCATTTAACAAGGCATAGGTGGCGCTCTAGAGCCATTTCCCAGTGCTCATATGTAAAACCATTAAAATACGTAAATTTTCACCAGACCTGACGCGTGCGCAAAATTTCCAGAGTTTTCGAGCATGTTTAGGCCCTCAAAAGGCCGATTCATTTGCCGAAATAATAATAATAATAATAATAAACAGAGCAATTACAATAGGGCCTTCGCACTGTCAGTGCTCGGGCCCTAATAAACAGAGCAATTACAATAGGGCCTTCGCACTATCAGTGCTCGGGCCCTAATAATAATAATAATAAACAGAGCAATTACAATAGGGCCTTCGCACTGTCAGTGCTCGGGCCCTAATAATAATAATAAACAGAGCAATTACAATAGGGCCTTCGCACTATCAGTGCTCGGGCCCTAATAATAAACAGAGCAATTACAATAGGGCCTTCGCACTGTCAGTGCTCGGGCCCTAATAATAATAATAATAATAATAATAATAATAATAATAATAATAAAAAACAGAGCAATTACAATAGGGCCTTCGCACTGTCAGTGCTCGGGCCCTAATAATAAACAGAGCAATTACAATAGGGCCTTCGCACTGTCAGTGCTCGGGCCCTAATAATAATAATAAACAGAGCAATTACAATAGGGCCTTCGCACTATCAGTGCTCGGGCCCTAATAATAATAATAATAATAATAATAATAATAAGAAACGGAGCAGATACAATAGGGCCTTCGCACTCTCGGTGCTCGGGCCCTAATTATATTTAGGGCTGGATAAGTCACTATATATTACTCCTCCACTACCCCGTTTTTATTCCCCATATATATATATATATATATATATATATATATATATATATATAAAACACCCAGCACGCCCCTGCGGGCGGTTTATCCTTCAAGCTCGGGTCCTCTACCAGAGGCCTGGGAGCTTGAGGGTCCTGCGCAGTATCTTAGCTGTTCCCAGGACTGCGCTCTTCTGGACAGAGATCTCCGATGTTGTTCCCGGGATCTGCTGGAGCCACTCGCCTAGCTTGGGAGTCACCGCACCTAGTGCTCCGATTACCACGGGGACCACCGTTACCTTCACCCTCCACATCCTCTCGAGCTCTTCTCTGAGCCCTTGGTATTTCTCCAGCTTCTCGTGTTCCTTCTTCCTGATATTGCTGTCATTCGGAACCGCTACATCGATCACTACGGCCGTCTTCTTCTGTTTGTCTACCACCACTATGTCCAGTTGGTTAGCCACCACCATTTTGTCCGTCTGTATCTGGAAGTCCCACAGGATCTTAGCTCGGTCATTCTCCACCACCCTTGGGGGCATCTCCCATTTTGACCTCGGGACTTCCAGGTTATACTCGGCACAGATGTTCCTGTACACTATGCCGGCCACTTGGTTATGGCGTTCCATGTATGCCTTGCCTGCTAGCATCTTGCACCCTGCTGTTATGTGCTGGATTGTCTCTGGGGCATCTTTACACAGCCTGCACCTGGGGTCTTGCCTGGTGTGATAGACCCCAGCCTCTATGGATCTTGTACTCAGAGCTTGTTCTTGTGCTGCCATGATTAGTGCTATATATATATATATATATATATATATATATATATATATATATATATATATATATATATATATATATATATATATATATTTACACTGCAGCCATGAAATTGAATTTTATCTTCTTTCTCACATACTACGTGTTTTGTCCTCTCTATGATCTGTTTTTTTTTCTCTTTTATTTTCCCTCAATCCCTAAATGATCAAGGCCTATGTCTGTCTTCAGTTTTGATGGAGGTTTCTTTCTACTAAAAGGATGTTTTTTCCTTCCTGCTGCTCCAGTAAATCTACCAATTTTAAATTAAAATTTTCCTGTTGAAGGTTTTTTCTTCTTATGATATTCAAGGTAATGATAAGCACTTATTGTGTGTTTTATTTTTGCTTGATTAAATGCAATTTCATTAGTTTTTTAGCATAACCCAAATATGAAATAAGTCAGTGAATACAAATGATGCAAACTGTTTATATATATAAAATTTTTATCAAGGAGGTGCCTTTGAATGAAAATTACACTAATCTTTTTTCCCCAAGCACATTTGAATGATCACTGAATAATGAATGCATATTTCAGTTGGTCCATCATTATACAGCATTATGTCTTTGATTTATTCTTTCCCACCACCATTTATCTGAGTTAATTTTATCTTAAGCTGGACGGAGGTCATTTCTTACTCTCAACTAGTTACATAATCACATTTCATTCTTCTGCTATTCTTTGCAGCATGACTAATAAACGCTTGACATCCTCTGATGTTTAAGTCTTATCTCTGCAAGATTTTCTGCGTATGGAGTACATGTGTCAGCAGCAATTATGCCACTTACCAAGCTCCTTTAACCTGTGATTTTTGGCAGCTTGAAAACTAAAATATAAGTAAATATATATAATATAAGTTGCAGCCAGAGGAGAAGGTTGAGGGCCTAGATTTAACTCGGTTAACCTTCCAGCCAGGGGTAACTACCTGAAGATTTTGTCTGAAGGATCTTGCTTGTCGTTCTAAAATTTGCTTCAAAACAGAACAAACTCACGCTCACGTTTAAGGCTTTAATATTTGATGAATGCTGATTTAGCCATCACAGCAGGTGACACATGAGCCGCTGATAGGTTCTGCAGGATGAAACTGCTCTGGATGTTGAGTACAGTGTGCAAATATACAAGCTGAGTCAAACAGAAAAGGCAATACAGCTTTTTTTTCATAGGGAAAAATCAGTGCTAACAGGCACAGTTGTGTTTTCAAAGAATTTATTATTTAGCAGTTGCAATATGAAGTAATCTTTCCTTTATATTGGCAATAATACACAGATCCTCTGACGTCATCTTCCCTGCATTCCTACATTGTTTTTTTTTGTTGCTGTTGTTTTTTTACATTTTGATAAACCAGTTAATAATGACAGAAAATCTGCAGTCTAAAATTGATTTGTGATTGCATTTGGCACCCCATGTGTAATGGTCCAATGCAAACAGTGCACCAAGAGGTAAAAATTGTTAAAATTGCACAATAGGTAATGCAGTTGCTCATGTGAGCATCCAAATAAATAGTAGTCCCTAAAACATATTAATGTAACATGTGTATCAGGGATCCACTTCAGGTTAAATTGTGTAAAGTTAAACCCTGTCCCCCTGTTGCTTTCTTGTATGGCACTCATGCAGTTTTTCTACTAAATTGTAGATAAGCCGTTGATTTTTTGTTAGCTTTATGTTAACTAGCTAATTAGGCTAATGTAAGCTGTGGATGTGGGATGAAAGGTCAATGTTAGCAAAAAAAAAAAACAATGCCTAATCTTGAAAAAATTATCTAAATATGCACTGGATGTCTTCAGACATGATACTGTGCAAAAAGACTGAAGCTAAAGCTGCTGGATTTTACGTAAAAATAAATTTAATTAATTAAAGATGATATAGTCTTAGAACCTTACTCTCTTTTTCCATCCTCTGATTAGTGTTTGTGATGTCAGGCAAAAAAGCAAATAAAAACTCAAATCATTGTTAGGCAATAGGTGATAGTTATCTGATGTGTTTTAGCTAATGCATATTCCTCTATTGTTCTACAAAATGACTATCAACCAAAGTTAGTCAATAATAGGGACACACCAATCCTGCTTTTACCAATTCTGATCCAATACTGAGATCTTGGCATTGAGTATCTGTTGATCCGGTACCAGAGATAAATCAGTAAACTGTAATCCTCACTGTGAGGAAGAGTATCATTCCTTATGCTTTAGCTAGCACCAGGCTCAACTTAAATCATGCTTTCCTAACAAATACATGCATCCAAGAATAGAAATGTACTTGATTTTATATTTATTAATAAAATAATAAACAACAACAGGAAAAATTTATTTTATTATTTGTCTAATTTATTTGCATTAGTCCGAGCTCAGTGCAAGCCTACTGCACACTGCTTTCATTGACAGTCATGCAAGTGTCTCCTTTACTTCCTCTCAATCTGAGTTCACCTGCTTTTACTGCTCCTCAATATATTGGTGTGAAGTTGAGCTGGCACAAGCACATTATGTAACCAAGAGTGTAATAAAGAGTAATAAAAGCTTCCAAACAAATGAAGGACCAAGAAAGAGAAAGCATCAACTGCTGCTTTGCTGTTAGCTTACTTAGTACTTTGTTAGCTTGGCCAATAGCAACCACTGTTGCTGCTGAGTGAATCAAATACAGTAAAAATGAATAGATTGGTCATAGATCATCTCGTTTTAAACAATATCCAATCCAGCCTTTACAATTAGGCTCGGACCAAAATCTGATCCAAATATCATATCGGCACATTGCTAGTAAAGTGCACCTGGACTACAAAAAGACTACAAAAAGAAACCAGAGTGTGCCTGGTACAGAAATGTTGTGTCTTGCCTACAGATTGTACATATTCATATGCAAAATCTGTTTTTAGAGATTAGGTAGTATTTGACTACTACAGTAGGTTGTCCCGTAGCAAACAGCATCTGCTACAGATAAATTTTACATTGATACAAATGAGCAAACCTCTAAAACACTTTCTTATATTTTTGAACATTGTTTTATGTTTGGTAAAGGCTTAATTTAAACACCACTGCACACTTATTATATGAGAAATCAAGAATAATAAGTGAATCCAAAGCTTGACAGACTTGCCGTGCCTGGTTATCTTTGCTAAGAAGCCACTGGACAGTCACTGTTTTAAGGGAGCTGGTTTAGCAAATGATCAGTCTGATTTATAACTGCCACTTTGGTGCTTGTTCAATTTTAAAAAGTGGATACAGCAGTTTGAGGGCATAAGAAAGTCTTTGATGCAACTTCTGGGAAAAGAAATGAAAGGAACAAGCACAAGGACATAAATGTTAAAAGTCAGTGGGGGGCACAGATGGTGATATATCAAAACTGAGTCACAGTATGAGCGGATGGATGGCTTATTGGTGTTGTCCTTCTATTTGTGGCAATGGACAACTTAGTAAAGAGCCTGATAAGAAATACTGAAAACTGGAGAGAATCTGCAGAAATTACAAAAAAACAAACAAAATTAGATCACAGTAGACTTTACTTATATGCAATGCCCATCAAGCCTGATAAATTTTTCAAATTAGTTTTAGTCCTGAAGGTAGTTTGCAGATGTCAGCGGTCAGCATTCATTCTGCGCAGTTTGGGAGGCAGGTTGTCCTCTGGCCGACTCCCTACCAAGGAGATCTGGACTGGTGCTGGGGTTGGAGCAGCAATGGTGCTAATGGCTGTGGGCAATCTGTGCTTCTCCAGCTCACTCTCCTCAGCTTCTCCATCCAAAGACAACAGCTGGACCTGCTCCTCCGGATGTCCTTGCCTCACTACAGGGATGGAGCTGGACCTCAGCCTCTGAATACTAAGCGGCAGATCTCCTGTGCTGGAGGCCTTCCCCCCAGGCAAGGCTGACCCAGTCTTCAGCCCCCTCCAGAGATGCTCCTCCCTGCTGGAGCTCATGCGCTGGAGTTTGCTGGGCAGCCTGGAGACTTGATCGTCTACATGGTCTGCATTGTCAGCTGACAGGAGCCTCTCCCTGCGGCCTACTCGGCTGCTGTTCTTCAGCAGAGGCGAAGGGGGAGTAGGCGCAACAGGCAGGGGGTTGGGTGACGTCAGGGAGGACTTCTCCTCCTGCTCTTTGACACTGTAGGGAGGTGTGGGGACTTCAAAGGTGTTGTGGAACTGGGAGTAATCAACTCTGAAGAAGCCCTCTTCAAGAGACATGACAGGGAGGAAGCGATGACCCCACAAGACTTCATCTTCAGTGTAAGATGTCCTTGCCTGGCATGTCATACCTGAGATGAAGAGAAAAGACAGAGTAGAAAAATTTTTCAAATACAGACAGGGAAAAGACAAAGAGGAGATGACTAACACACTGTAACATTATGAGGAAAACTGAATTAAATAAAAATGGACTGACAGCCAGACAGGAAGCTGATATGAAAGTGGTGAACTGCTTCAGGGACAAGGGAGAGGGAAACATGAAAAACTAACAGAGATGGAAGCAGCCTTGTGTTTTGAATAATTAAACACCATGAAATTAAACATTGTGTTAAATATTTCATTTTATATTACTGAGAAGCTCCATCTAACACCTGCTAAATGATGATGAGACAAATGATAAGGGACAGCGATGCTTACACAAAGTTAGTTGTTTTTAAACAAGACAGCAAAAGGACCTCAGAAATAAGAATACGTTCTTACCAGTGGTCTCCACGATGCCCTCCAGAATGACAACAATCTCAAACTGATCGTTCATGAGCGAGCGCTGTGACAGGTCGAAGAACGGGCTGTTGCTGTTGATCTCATGGCAGATAGTCAAAGGTGACACTAGGAAGAGCTGATCCGCCCCCGTCCCGAAACCTACATCCAGTTCACACTGATCCAGAGGCAGGAACTCGCCCTCTGGGGTCTGCCGAGACTGTGGACACAAATGAACAGGACATTTTAGCACAAACATTGAAGTTTATACCAACACTCCCACCAAGGCAGTGTAAGGAAGAAAAGATGTACATTAAATGGATTTTCTAATCTTTCATAAAAGGGGTTTTGAGGGTTTCTACAAAGATGGAGTCCTTCTGACTCTGAGGCAGATTGCTCTGCAGCCTCAAGTCAGAACTCCTGAGATTTTGACTCGTGAGGGACCTAGCTACATAAACTAGAAAGCCTGACTGAGATAATGCTGGTGATTGGCATTTAGCAACTTCATAAACTAGCAAGAGAGTCTTAAAATCACTGATATGAAGTGGACACTTTAAAACCTGACATTATTGTTACATTTTATTTGATTTAAAACAAAAACAAAGCAGAAAGCAAAGTGTAAAAAAATTCATGCCAATTCACAGTTTTGTACTAGGTTGTGGTCAGACTATGCTGGGACCAGTTGCCAGGCAACCAGCATAGACTCAAAGAAGTTACCGGTCATATCTGCCATGCAGACATGAAAGTGTCGAGAATCTTCTTGTCACCTAAATTATCTTTAGGACATTATCAGTGTGGTGTTTGCTGTTTATGGAAGTGTATTTCCAGCTGAGGAAAACACATCTGACAAAATGAATTAATTGAATCATATTGTCGTCATGTTAAAAAAAAAACCCTCTGAATTTCAAAGTACTGTTTTGCTTTCATGTAGAACATGCAAATGACTCTACCTACACAGCTAAAAGGTTTTATGACCCATTTTAACACACATTTTAGAGCCCTGAACTTTCCTACACATCACCCGAAAGAGGTGCATGTGAGAGTGAAAGGGTCCAAAGCCACTGAAGCATTAACCAGTTTTTAGCCTGGAGTCTCATTGGTTCAAAGTCAGTGTGTTTGATTGAAGCTAATATTCCTGCACAAAAATAGCTTTTTACAGGCTATAGTTGAGTTGATGAGGACAGATTGTCAATCTGTCAGGTTTAACCTCTCCTTTGCAGTACCTACCACTTGGTGAGTACTTTTCATGTGAAACCCAACTACTGCTACTATATATATGCACATATTCTTTATCCTTGTGTTACAGCCCTAGCAGGGCCTCTCTCTCTCTCCTGAGGGTGCCTGTGTGGGCGTGTCCCACTACCTCCTGCCTGAGGTGCCACCGTTCCCTCCTGTACAGCTGACTCCCATCAGCAATTAAGGGTATTTAAGCCCAGAGCAGGGTGAGCTCTGGGCCAGAGTGCCATTTTGTGTGGGTACAGCTAGTGAGCTGTGTAGTGTGTTGTCCAGCTAGTGAGCTGTGTAGTGTGTTGTCCAGCTAGTGAGCTGTGTAGTGTGGTTTCCAGCTAGTGAGCTGCGCTTTCCTTTTGACTTTTTGCTTTATTTGACCAACGCCTGAGTTTTGTTTGTTTTGTTGGTGTTTTATGGTGATAACGGCTTGTCCGTCTCTCTTAGTTGAGCTACTTTAATAAAACTCTTTAATTTAACCCTTTTGCCTCCTTGACTCCTTTTTCTGACCTGGACACCTTTTGTTACTTCCCCCTCACCGCCTAGACCCCTCAGGGGAACGTAACAAGTGGGGGTTCGTCCGGGATATTTGAAAAGGGAGTTCTGTGTTGGATTTGGTTTTTTGATTATCTCGCTTTGTCACCTTTTGGAGATCCATAACTTCCCAGTTAAGGTAGGTGAGTGTCCAGCTGAGCTTTAAGTTCCTCCTTCGGGCACTCTTTTGTTATTTTGCCTTTGTTGTTTTTGGAGTAATCCTGGGTGGGGATTAATTCTCTGTCGGGGGTAGGCAATTCAGGGCTCCGGTCGCTGAAGTTCTGCCTTTAAAGTTGCCTCGAGCCCAGCACGCTCCGGAAGATAGGTAGGGCAAGGTTGTCGTGTTTAGGAACTGGGTAAGTTGTTTTTGTTAAGGTGGGTGTGGCGAGAGGTAAGTTGGTCAGCTAAAGTACATTGTGTAGTTGTCTGTTAATTGTCTTGATTAGGTTGTGTTTTCCTAACCCTTCACCATCCCCAAAATGGTTGACACAGCTGCTAGTGTACAGGTGTCTAGAGGCTTGTTTGTGAGCAATAACATTCACCTGGTTCCAGACTTCTGTGAATCCGGTGTTCACAGCTTTTTCAGTGTGTTCGAACGCCTGGCAACTGCACTGCAGTGGCCTCAAGATGTGTGGGGGGTGATGTTGCTGTGTCGGTTGACAGGTAAGGCTCAAGCAGCGTGTTCTGGTCTGTCTAGGCAGGACGGCCTGGTTTATGGAAAGATCAAAAGTGCCGTCCTCCAAGCCTATGAACTGGTACCTGAGGCCTATAGGCAGCATTTTCGAGGGTTGGACTTGGCGCAGGGACAGTCCTATCTTGACTTCGCCAGGGAGAAGGCGAGGCTCTTTGATAGGTGGTGTGCGGCAAGCCAGGTTAATGATGTGGGGTCCATACGTGAGCTTATGCTGGTGGAGGATTTTAAAAACTCTGTTCCTAAGTCTGTGGCCCTTTATTTAAGTGAACAGAGGGCTACAACTCTACAGCAAGCTGCCACCCTGGCAGATGAGTTTAGGCTGACTCACAAAGCAAGTGCTGTAGGACAGGATATCCCTCTGCGCTATAGCGCATCCTGGACAGGTGAGAGTGGGCCAGCTAAGAAGGAAAACGCAGTTATGGTGTTAAGACCTAGGCCCAAACTGTGTTTTTTCTGTCACAAGCCTGGCCATGTGGTTGCCAATTGTGTCAAACTGGCACTCAAACAGAAAGCCCACTCAACACAAAAGGGGCCTGTTTTGAGAAAAGTCAGTCGTGGCTCTCAAACTGACAAGCTTGCCAGGCCTACGGAAAGGCTAAACCTGGAGCACAGTTGCTCGGTAGCACCCCGTAATCAGTGTACGAGGCCAACTAACCCTGAGCTGCCGCTGGTTGATCCTTTCTCCGGTTCATGTTCAAAACCACCCTTCAGATCTGCACCCCTTGCTAACAAGTCTGTCTGTGTTTCAGTGAAGCCCGCTAGCTGCCTGCTGGGTTCTCAACACGTGATAGTTCGAAGCCCTGGCTATCCCATGGGACACTGTTTCGAGGGTTTGGGGCCACTCTCTGGGAATGTTGTGAACCCACTGAGATGGGATTGGCAGTTTCCGCAGGCAATGCCTAACCGGTGCTATGGGGTTTGGTAGGTGGAAAGCCTGCAATTTCTTCATGAAACGGCTATGGACTCACTTTGTGTTATCGTAAATTTGACAAACCATGGGTTTGCATTTATGGGAGGGGGTGTTACGGCCCTAGCAGGGCCTCTCTCTCTCCTGAGGGTGCCTGTGTGGGCGTGTCCCACTACCTCCTGCCTGAGGTGCCACCTTTCCCTCCTGTACAGCTGACTCCATCAGCAATTAAGGGTATTTAAGCCCAGAGCAGGGTGAGCTCTGGGCCAGAGTGCCATTTTGTGTGGGTCCAGCTAGTGAGCTGTGTAGTGTGTTGTCCAGCTAGTGAGCTGTGTAGTGTGTTGTCCAGCTAGTGAGCTGTGTAGTGTGTTGTCCAGCTAGTGAGCTGCGCTTTCCTTTTGACTTTTTGCTTTATTTGACCAACGCCTGAGTTGTTTGTTTTGTTGGTGTTTTATGGTGATAACGGCTTGTCCGTCTCTCTTAGTTGAGCTACTTTAATAAAACTCTTTAATTTAACCCTTTTGCCTCCTTGACTCCTTTTTCTGACCTGGACACCTTTTGTTACTTCCCCCTCACCGCCTAGACCCCTCAGGGGAACGTAACACCTTGATCAAAAGGTAACCGAAGCTGCGTTTAAAGTCCACTGGAATAGCATTGAAAAGGCAATTTCCTTCTGGAATTTCACATGGTACCATATGAAATTGGATACTTAGAGTTAAAGTGGGGAGAATGAGTTGTTTTTGGTGCTCAAAGGCAGACAGGGTGAAGCCTGTAAACTAGAAGTGGTCGCTGAGAATTGCTTCCATCAGCCACACTTATTGAAAAACGGGACCGTAATGAAGAAGATGTAGACATTATCTTTGGTCCCAGGCTCACTTGTGGTAGTACTGTTGCAAAACAACAGCAACTAAATACAAAGCGCTCCCAGAACTGCTTCGACAGACCTACACGTCTTGTCAGATGGGGACAAAAAGCTTTGGAAAAATCTGTTAATGTTACAGCAGCAATCTGTCGAGCCCCAACTGCTGTAACACTCAGATGGTAGGGTCAGAATTTGACATAAACAACATAAATCCCATGGATCCATCCTGCCTCGTATCAGCTTGTCAGGCTGGTCGTGGTGGTGCATTGGTGTGGAGGATATTTTCTTGGCACACTTTGCGCCTCTTAGCACCAACTGAGCATCATTTAAACTCCACAGCCTTGCTGATTATTGTTGATGACCATGTCCGTCCCTTTATTACCGCAATGTATCTATCATTTGATGGCTGCTTCCAGCAACATTAACGCACCGTGTCATGAAGCTCAAACCATCTTAAACTTTCCAGCAAACATAATTAAACCCCTAACGCTGATCAAAACTGGTTGCAGTACAACTTAACCATAGACGGACAGACCATGCTCCTATACAGAGTTCATGTCAGAACATCTCTTACAACATGTGAAATAGATTACATCAATCCACCATTTAGGGTTTTTTTTTCTTCTTATAATTCTTTTCTCAATAATTATAATTAATTTCATTTATTCTAACTAACAAACCAACAACAAAGAAAAAAACCTTAAATGCAAACTTTCTCTACAAAGTCTAATCAAGATATCGAGGCAATGTTTAAGAAGTACCTCAAACCAATGCCAAAGTAACATCTGTGACGTCTTTCAATTGTTATATTGGAAGAAAAGACCACCAGCTATTCAGTACTGAAATTTCTACTGGGTGGTTTGTTGAGCACAACAATGAGTTCACTGTACTCAAATGGCCTTCACCGTCACAGATCTCAGTCAAACACAGCCTCTTTGGCATGTGGTGGAAAAAGAGATTTGCATCATGGATGCGCCGTCGACAAATTTGCAGCAACTGTGTGAAGCTGTCATATCAATATGAACCAAAAATTCTGATGGTTCCAAATCTATGATGAATTAAAGCAGTTCTGAATGCAAAAGGAGATCCAACACAATGTAAGCAATGTGGACCTAATGAAGTGTATTTTTGCTGTATAGTGGTAAAAGCAAGAACAACTGACCTGAGGAGGCAATAGCACTGAAATGTACTTGTCACACTGACTGGCAGACATGCAGGGTAAAAGTGAGAATGAAGGTGTTAAAACAATAGTCTCTCACCTTCCCAGCATCTCGTTCTGACAACCCAAGCACCAGTAATCTTTATTTCATTTTTTTTTTTCATTCAATGTGTATACACCTCATAATTTCCAGCAGATTAGACCCCATTGAAATTCTCAGCAACAGTCTGGCCTTAAAAAAACCAACATTGTTGACCAAATGTAGACCAAATAGGGCAAATCTAAATAAGTAAAGTATGTGTTAAATGAAAATATCAAGAAAGAAGCTCAAAGAAAAGGCCAAAAAGAAAAAATACTGATAATACCCATATGAGTTCTAACATTTCATACATAAACAGAAGGGTGAAAATCATCTTTCCCCGTTGTTAATGTTTATTAGTAGATTAAATAGATTATATCTTCTTCCCGTCGCCTACTGTTAACTTTCATGAAGAGTGGCCTCCCCGGCCCTTTGAGCAAGGAGCCAATCGGTTCACAGATGGCAAACAGCCTGTCATTTGTATTCACCGTGATGTTGAGGACAGAAGGGTGTGACATTTCACAGGAAGACGTCTGTGCCCACAGATCCCCGGCTCGCCTTCTTGAGGGAAAGTGTCACCCATCATGCTGCATCAGTGGCTGCCGCTCACTGAACGCGCAGACGGGGAGCCGATGTAACATGTCCACTGAAGTTAAGTCGAAAAAGCAAGAAATGCGGATGTTTTTTATGTAACAGTGAGAACTCTACTTAAAAGGAAACAAGCAGAAAAAGCTGTAAAAAGCTACACCACCCACCGCGCCTTTGATCTGTCAGTCTACGGGGTGTATTCTCGTAACAAATAAAATAATGTTACTCGATTTGGGGATTTCATCAAGGAAGAGATGTAAAATCTCCTCAGTCAGAGTCTGATCATGCCTGGAATGGAGGGGTGCCTGCATAGGGTGGCTTTGCCAAACCAAACAAACTGCTTCTGTTTACCTTTGCCATTAAAGATAAAGTAATTCCATCTTTGATGCCTAAAACAATCAGGTCATGTCCGCTGTAAAGTGTTTTGGCAACTGTTAAGCCATTAAATGCATTAATCTGTTTACTCCAGCTGGACTTCCTGGATCGATTGTCTTACCGGTAGCCACTATAAATAACAGACACCCTTACAAAAGCAGCCCTTCCTTTTGCTTTTGGTCTAAATCCCAGCTTATAGGATTACATCGTCTGACATTAAATACTTTTCACTTTATTGCTGAGAGCTTGGAGATATTACTCTCACTCTGCATGATAAATATAAAGTGGCATTCATCGGGCAGTTTGCTTAGCTTAGCAGCACAAAGCTATCATTTCAAAGCAGCAACCTCCAGGGCTGAGAAATGAGTAGCAAAAACAGTAGTTCCTGCATTGGCTACTTGTGGCTGGCTTCAAAAGCAAGACAGTCCCCACTGACTCCTGTGGGGAAATACCCAACTTCAGCAATGAATTTAACACTTTTACAGCCTTTAATAAAAAAAACTTTACAGTAGCTCCTTTTAGAGCACACCCATTTTTATGGTTTTTTTTATGTTTGTTTTTATTGTTGATGTCATTATCTGACAAATATGACCTCCTGCTTGGTACAGACTGTATGCTACAGAACTTGTCCTGTCTCCAGCCCCTCACTCCCAAACTGGCTGCAGCACATGGTTGTTTCCTGTTAAAAAGGAGTTTTTCCTTCCTGCTGTTGCCAAGTCTTTGCTCATATGGGTCTTCTGATTGTTAGGGTTTTCTCTCTGTTATTATTAAGGCTTTACCTTACATTACCAAGTGCCTTGATTATTGAGAACTGAACCCTCTTGTCTAACTATGGTATAGATAAGAGGGTGGAAAAATGCTAACATTGAGGCTCTTCAATTATGCCTCTGATGTTTTCATATTTACACTTAGTGAACAGTAAAATGCAGTCCAGTGTGGTAATAGGTATTGCTGCTTAAATCCTTTTTATCCAGCTTAATTATCCATCTAACTGCCCTTCTTTTTAGCAGCAATCTTTATGACATCAAAAACAGGCAAAGCTCAAGATTTCCTTCTATTTAAATATAATAATGGTGCTACTGCACTAGATTTTCCCATTTGGAAACCAGTGTACTGGTAAGTCATTTATTTCTGGGTGTAAAGGTAAAACTGCTGATTTTAATAAATCCTCACTGCTTGCCTCACTAGCGCTGTAGTGCTACAACAGAATTATACCCCTGCCAAGGACGCAGAAAGCTGCTGGATGGCTTTAACAATGTAAAAGCCTTGTGTGTTCTCTGCTAAACAGTCAGCGCCACAGGGGGGAAATTAATGGCCTTTGGAAGAGGTCCTGATATGGAGGGGGTGCTTAATTTACCAAGCCACCTGAGATTCAAGTTGAGTGAAGGCAGGCCCTCTCCCTGGTGACTCACTTCCCCTTCAGTGAGAGTTTGTGTGGACTGTGTGTGCAAATGCATGTGTTTGAGAAAGATACTAAACCCAGACATCAACAATGCAACACAAATGTATTACTTTTGTGTTTGACATGCAAATGTGGACATGTGTCCAGCTACTGGGCTTTGAGCGGGAGATAAAATGTGATTCTCGCACAGACGTTGCATTCTATCTCTCAATCTGTCTGCCACAACATTATCGCTTTTGCCTCTTCTTCTCTTCTTTCTTCTGCTTTCCCTGCTTGTCCTTCAGAGTTAGACGGTGGCAGATGTTGCGAGTCATGCCGGCATATCTGCCGGCCTGTCTCGCTAAGCTCCTGCATGCATGCCTGTCTCTCTGCTTCTCGCCCTTATCACTTATCTCCTGCTGTGGACCAACCTACTGAGACAAGCTTCTGTTGACACTGACGAGCACCGCCCAGCTGTCACTCTCCCCCGCTGCATTTTTGTTCAGTCTTGTTTGCCACACTTGCTGCTGTCTACTGCTTCCATCTCCTTTGTCCTACCAATTTTTTTTCTTGCCAAGATAAGCTCGTTACGACCGCGCTCTGACGGCAACCCACATGCCTGCATGTTTCCATTTTAATATTATATTTCACTTGTGCTGCAGGGGTCAGAGCACCTCTGCATTCCACTGGTTTATTAATTAATGCTGCATCAATATTAATGGAATTTCAAGGACTTTTATGTTTTTACATTAACATGCATTGTGGATATAGGGTGGGCAGTACTGCCAGAGAGCTGTGTTTCTGCTCATAATTAAGTTTGTTATGTGTAACCATAAAATTGGGATCTACTATTATATTTCACCAGGCACAAGTTAATTACTTGTGTCTGGTGAAATATAATACAGCCTAAAGCTGCATTCTTTCTAGTTCTCTTAAAAGTGGCTATATGTATGTACACTATGCCAACAAATGCCTTGAAATACACTTGTCTAACAGCAGTATTGAACTGGATGCAGTTGAATGGGTTCATGAATTCACATCTAGCACTGCAAACTGGTTACTTGAATCTTACATTCAGGACGAATAACCCGGTTTTTATCCTGGTGCCATAACCCATAACTAACTCTTCGTTCTTGTGAGTATTTTTGAATCATTCTAAAATGTGTTTTGTGGACTTAGAGAGGGAATTTCACTGCAGCCCTGTGGATGGTAATCCTGGTATTACTGTAGTTGGAATTTGATTTGTATTGCTATCAGCAAGTCTGATGTTTTCCATTGCTGGACTTCCCTACTCCTGCTCTTCGTCACAAATGCTGTGGCAGCCAAAGGGTGGAGGGTGTCACATTTGGTGTTCTCAGGATCTGCTTTTTCCAGCTGATTTAGTTCTGATAGCTCCTTCAAGCCATGACCTCCAGTTTGCAATGGGTTAGTTTGCTTCAGAATGTGCAGCAAATGTGTAAAGCGCTTTGAGTGCTCAGAAGAGTAGAAAAGCGCTATATAAGAACCAGTCCATTTACCAAAATTAGCACCTCCAAGTTTAAGGCCATGGTTTTCAGGCAGAAAGGATGGAGTGCCCACTCCGACCTGGGAATAAGTTGCTAGCCCGAGTGCAGAAGTTCAGGTATCTCCGAGTGTTGGTCACAAGTCACGGAAGAAGGGAGTGGGAGATTGAAATAAGGCTACAATGTTTAAAGTAAATTTTTTATATTCTTATCGCATCTTCTAGACAAGTCCCACATGTCACTGAGCTTGTCGATAAAAGAGACATGTGAAATGGAAAGAGGCACGCCCACCATCACCTCCTACTTTACATTTCTACTTGTGCTTCAGTCCTCTAAACTTCTACTGATGAAACTCAGTAAAATTCACATCCAGCAGTTAGAGGGCAAACTCAAGGAGATCAGTGTTGGCTTTAATGTTCATTAATTCCCCCTTGCAATGTTCATGCAAGGGGGAATTATTTAGGACTCCAGTGACAGTTTCTTACATCATTGTGTAAAAGAGTCAGAAAATACATAGCTGAAGAGTCCAAATACTCCACCAAGTATTCTTTTCTGTAATAATTCACAGACTGCACACACACCAACTTTACTTTTTCCCAAAAGTCCAGAGTATCCAGGTCCCACAGCATATTTATGGCCCATGCCTAGGTATCTCCGTGCCACCGTACGTTTGCACTGCTCCATCATTAGGATTTACTGCAGCATGCCTCATTTCTTCAGCCAGCTTTGTGGGCAAAAAATCTGACAGTGACCTTGAGTGGCGTGCTACCTGAACATGAGCCATGGCATCGTTTGCACAGTGCAGCTGTAGTACTAGAGGGCTATGTTGAATCAATCTACTCTACAATACACCGCTGTGCAGTCTGACAACACAGTGACGTACATGGGCAGGAAAAAAGGAACAATGCAGCAGTGTTACAATCATACCCTGCACACAGATTTCACAGCACGATTAGTCCAGGATCCAAAGATGATGAAGGCTTCTTCTTAAAATATCACAATCAGCTAATGTGGACAAGACTTATGAATTCATCAAACAGGTTTTGACCCTTTACTGCAGGTTAATTGAATATTTTTATTTTTATTTTTATTTTACACGTGATTCATGTGTCCTGGACATCTGACCTTCCATTAACACATAAATGATTGTAGCTTAAAAATATCATTTAATGATCATTACTCACTGGCAGAAATCCCAGGTCAGGATCATCACATAAATTTAATCAACTGATCTTAGAAAGGAAGCCAAGGACTGTTTAAATAAAGTCTGAAAAAAAAAGCTGATGGATGAAAGCACTCTAAACAGCAAATGTTTACCATGCAGTAATTAAGCAGCACTCCAGGCTGGCACGTTCACTTAAACTTGAGACGTGAGGCAAGACCAAGAAAGCTACCTGCACAGCTAAAGTACTGGGTCTCCATTATGTATCTAATCAGCAACAGTAATGCAGCATTTGTTCCAGTACGTTCTGCTGTGAATGCTACAAATCACACCTGACTGATGAATTCAGTTCCAGTATCAGGAACCGAATACAGCTTAAACTTTCATAACAATTCCTCTTTAATGATAAATCTACAGTGGCTCTGATTGAGGCTGAAATTTTACAGCGTGTCCCGTGGGTGTTTGTTTTACTGCTTTCACTCTGTTATTTCAAACAGGACAGAATGCATTAGAGGTGACTATGCAGAGTGTAAAACGGCCTGAAATGAACTGCTCTCCTCTGCAGAGGGAGGAAAGTTGATGATGGTGCATTCTGTGTGATTATTCATCTGTGAGACTGGTGATTAAGTGCAATCAAGACACTATATTTTTCCTTTGCCTTTCTCAGCTGTTAATTAAAGGACAATTGATAAAGTAATGAAAGAAAAATGGGAGAAAGAGCTGAAACAGTGGCAGTAATAAGGCTTTTAATAATGAGTGACTTTTATTTATTATTTCTTTCTTTTTATTGAAGTCAAATGAAAAATAGAGGGATTAAAACATTTTAAAAGGACTTTAAACATTTTTTTCTGTTGACTTGGTTAAGAAAACAAAATAAACAACTAAGTACAATCAACTTGTTGGTGTGAGTTCATAAAAGTGAGCCGTCACTGAAGATCACCTCACAACTCCAAAGGAGTAACAAAAGCACAGATAACTGTCACAACAAAGCGCTGCCGGCTATTAAGGTTTAAACTGATGAACACTGCTACAGGGAGCTTATGCGGGCTCATACAAAGTCCTCAAATTGTGATGAATTGTTGTGTTTGGACTTTTTTCAGCACCTGAGATACACAGACACTGTTGAGCACTGTCCATCAGTCATAAGGTCTGCAGGCCAAAAAGAAATGTTACTTAGAGGACTTGAGAAAAGCATTCCCCTGGTGAGAGACTGCTGTTTGAAGCTGCAGTTTCAGTCTATTTCAGTTGTGAAATTGCATGACACAAAATGTTTTCCTCTTCCCTTTTATCATAGCCGACAGCAGCTGCCTCAGCTCTCCTTTCATCCTCCGGATTTTTATTTTTATTTTTTGCAGCGCTGAAAGGCAGCAGTTGCTCTGGTAAAATGCCAAATCACTGTCACGTCTCAGTATTTAATAGTTACATTTTGTCCTGTCTTTAGGAAAGAGTGGCCACAGGAATTACAGCCATTGTAGCCGGTTAACTTTAGAAATGATCTTTTAACCAAGTGCTTGTGCTGTAGTTGGCCACAAACTATTTCCTGGGGGAGGCATTCATCTCATCTGTGGACAGCTTAAGTTGAGGCTGAATTTGAATATACAACCCACTGACAGCCATACTGCTGACTGAAGGAGGGGTGGGGGGCAGTTTGTGATGACCCTCGCTGAAGCAGGCGGCTCATTCAGCATCTCAGAAATGAAGAGAGGAGAGCTGATAAACACAGAGCTGAAATACACAGCCTGTAGCTGTAAGTAGGATGCTCCGGGGAGTAAATGGCCACTTATTAAAGCACAACTCACGATGGAGCCTCGCTATAAAAGCAGAGCCCCTACAGCAGGGATGCTAAACTCATTTCAAATCACGTACAGGCTGATCTTAAACCTCTGGTAGTTCATTGTCCAGACTGTTCTGTACCTATAAAATATAAATCTTCCATTAGGTCAGAAAAAACGTACAATTTATCTATTACTTAATTACTTTGGTGTAGTGTGTGAATGGAAGTTGTTGTTTATATATATATATATATATATATATATATATATGTATATATAGGAAAAGCTCTAACACTTGGAGAGTTACAGTTAAAAGTTCTAAGTCCATGCTTTCCTTCGTATATTCCAGGCTATCCAGTGGGAATCTTTGCCCTGAAATAGTCAAATCTGGGAATTAACAGAAATTCGGTGCATGGCTTGAAAAACGGTCACAACACTTAACACACACTTAACAATTTGAGAGTGTATTTTATTCAGACACAACACGTTCAGAGTTGAGGTGGCGCAGGAGAAACATCCTCTGGCTATTACCCAGGTAACGCGCGTGCTTACCTTTATGAGTTTGCACCTGATCTGAGCGGACACCATGTGGCTGTTTCGCAGGTTTCCCACTCGGAACATGAGGCATAACTTCCCGTCCCGCTGCGAAATGACCGCGTCCTGGCTGAACATCAGCGTCTCCGCGCGCTTCTTGGGCTGCGACATCTTGATGAACATGCAGCCAATCAGGAAAGCGTCCACGATGGAGCCGAGCAGCGACTGGAAGAGGAAGAGGATGATACCCTCAGGACACTTTTCCGTGATGTACCGGTGGCCGTAGCCGATGGTCGCCTCGGTCTCGATGAAGAACAAGAACGCAGAGGGAAAGTTGTAGACGTTGGCGACGCACGGGGTGTAGGACGAGTTGTGGCCGCCGTAGCTCAGGTCTCCGCGGATGTAAGCGATGACCCACCACATCGAAGCCATGACCAGCCACGCCACCGTGTACGTGAGGATGAAGATGAGCAGGTTCCAGCGCCACTTTAGATCCACCAGCGTGGTGAATAGATCAGAGATGTACCTGCTGGTTTCACTCCCAAGGTTACCGTGCTGGACATTGCAGCGGCCGTTCTTCTCTACAAATCGCTGCCTCTTTTTCTTCACCGGCGCGGAAAAAGTCATGATCCGGTTGGTGTTTACAACCTGGTAGTCCTCGCCAAATTTCCGCCGTATGGCTGACATTGTGTGCTTTCGGTCACCTTACTGGCAACGATCAGTTCTTGTGCAGAATCGGGCTCTTTGCGCAAGTTTGGCACCGTCTAACCAAAACCGTGCAACAGCATTCAGCCAAGACATGCCCCGCTCGCATCCCACGAGATGGAGATGCGCTTCTCTCCGGTAAATTAATTGTAGGCTAAATGAGCCGAGATTCTGCGCAATACATCATTCATACTCGGTCCCTTTTTCGGTCCCAAGTGATAACTTTTTTTCTTTTTTTTATTACGATACCATCCGTTTAGGGAGCCGTACAAAAAATGATGTCAGTGTTAGCTGCTTTTAATCAGGCTAACTAGATTCAAAAGTCTGTGTCCTTGGGTCCTTTGTAGATCCAGTGCTGTGTCAGTAAACCTGTGCGTTAATAAGACGGCAGGCTCCAGCGCGCGCTTGTGCCCGAGGAAATACGTCCTGGTAGGAGTGACTTCAAATTAAAGACTGTAGAGGAACTGCAGCACGGATGGCAGATTTCACTTTCACGGGGGGTGGGCTTACGTGGGGATACAGACCAGGGAGTGCTTTTTTCTTTTTATTTCATTTTTCCTTTTTGCCCGTTTCCAATAATTCGAAAGCATAAACATTCAAATTCACCATTGACCGCATTACTATCCTTAGTCTGTGTTTTCGACTTGTTTTTTATATGCTTTGAAATCTGTTTGTTATTACTAAATTATCGAGGTGCCCATCACCAGAGAACATTGTGCTGTACTATAAAATCGTGTCATTACGAGTATGGCGCCTGGTGGTGGATGTTTATCTCCACCTAGTGTTTCTACAGTGGAAGTAAATGAAATCGGATGACAGTGGTCGTTCATTGTAAAGTTCCAGCTTGAGAGCGATGAAATGTTTATTTAAAAGGGTTTATTCAGAATATGAAATTCATCGGTTGATATTGAAAATGGAATTATAATCTATGGTACTGATGTTTTCGGAGTAATGAGATGAGTCATGTCATCAGCACATGTTATATGTGCATATATTCTGTGTGTGTGTGTGTGTGTGTGTGTGTGTGTGTGTGTGTGTGTGTGTGTGTGTGTGTGTGTGTGTGTGTGTTTTAATAGACTCAAAACGGTGTTTTAATCTATTTTCACGTTATAACGTGAAAATAGATTAAAACACCGTTTTGAAGACGTTTCATGCTTTAAAGTCTTTTGCACCAGCAGATGGCTGCCCCTCACTGAGCCTTTTTTTTTTGTTGTTAAAAGGGAGTTTTTTCCATCCCACTGTCGCCAAGTGCTTCCTCAAAAGGAGTCTTCTGATTGTTGGGGTTCTCGGTTTTGTTGAAGGATCTATACTTTGCTTTATAAATGCAATCAAATTGAATTGAATAGAATTTGGCTTTCTATAGCTGCAAACACCTTTATCAAATATTTTTGAATTTTTAATTGTTTTTTTCTCCACGGTATTTATTTTTAATTTAACTTTTCATATTTGTTGCTTTAATCATTTTTGTTCAGCACTTTGTAACTTTGTTTAGAAAATAAATTGCTTATATACAGCTATTTGAATTGGCTGAGTGGTTAGGATGATGCAGGTCATCGGGATCAAACACAGAATAAAACAACCACCAGAAAGCAGGAAATGAAGTATTCTACAATGAAATCATAATAATTGTGTATGGAAAAATGTCAGTCAGAACACTAAGTTAAAACATATTGGTTGATGTTTGCAGAAGATACAGGTTTTGTGGGGATTACCAATTGTATATTACTGATATATAAAGTGCAATTACATACATGTTTACACAATGTATTGAAAGGGGGCTTCATAAACTAGTAAGTAATGAAAACTCTGCTGTTTCCATACAACAAGAAAAGGCAATGTCACTCAAATAATTCAAACTCTTTTTTTATATATAGATTTCTACAAACACAACATTGTGCGTTCTCTCACCTCTTCCTTTAACAATGCTCTGAAGTGTTTGGGAACTGAGGAGTACTTTTAAACGTTTAAGTGTTTTATTGTTCTGTCTTGATAAAAGATTTCAGTTCTTCAGAAGCCCGGGATGTCTTGAGTTGTACTTTCTGTTTCATTATTCAGGAATTACAGACAGGAGGGCTTTGCACCCACACCCTTTTATTACTGAATCAAATCATGTTACTAGAAACACCTTGCAGTTTTTCCTTGTTTTGCTGAAATAAGCAACATCAAAGTTGCTCAGAAAGGTGTATATGTTGTTCAGGATCAATAGAGTCTTGTATATTTGCCCAGACTTTCTTTCACAATGACCTGTAGTTAATCACTCTCCATTTTTATTACTGAAAGACTGCACTGTTCTGCAATACTATTTATAAAGCAACCATGTTAACCAGTTACTAGGATTTTTCACACAACATTTCCAGACTCCCGTTGTTTCTGTTCTGTATTTTTAGAAGCACCATATTCAAACTGTGGATATTTTTTAAAATGATTAATAAAAAAAACTATGTTTCAGTATTTGAAATTATACCTTGAAGTATAAGATCCCTGTACGTTTTACAGTGTCACAACTCTTCTGGGAACAGGGCTGTATATATACCAGCGCACACAAACATACAGCATGATCCTGCTCTAATAGTTTGATATGATATTCCTCTTTTTGAATTCAAATGTAAGAATGTGGGATATATATTGAACTTATGAATGAGAAGATTAGATCACATGAGATGATTTTCCTCCCTGCTTGTGTTCTTTAGATCGCGTATCTTTGAGTTACCGTGGACCACAAATCTAAATTAATTCCCAAACTATCATATCAAAGCATTTCTTAAACTATGCCAACATACAAAGATAAGATAGCTTTGTGTGAGTGCACCGAGTGTAAGGATTTTTGGCTATTAAAAAAAATAATAATTAAGCTGTAAATGATACTTGACTTAAAAAAAAAACGAAAACATTTGTGCAATACAGGAAGCCATCATTTACCTGAACCACACACACTCAGAACAAATTTCCATCTAGTAACATTAGCAGGCAGAGCTCTGATGAGTCAGTTTATATGAAAAACAGTAAAAGCATTCGCTATATCAAGTTATCGGATGTAACTGTTAAGTTATTAAACTTTTCTGCTGCAAAACTCTTACGTCACTATCGCACTTGTATTCCGGAAAATTCCTATCAGAGGATTATAAAAGTATAATAAAAAACTTTGTGATTAAGACATAGTTATCAGTTTATTTGCTTAACGACTGAGATGTTTTTTGTCGGCTCAGTCAACAAGAAAACACTCCAAGGTCACAATGAAAAAAACAAAGTGTCCCTTTTTATTCATATATACATATATATATATATATATATATATATATATATATATATATATATATATATATATATATATATATATATATATACTTTATGATATTGGCTGTCAAATGAAAATGCATACGTGGGAGGAAAAAAGCTCTCAAGAATTGCTGTGCAATCAGTCAGAATAACCATTTCTACTCAATGACAAATGCAGTGCTTCGACAACCTAAATAAAGACTCATCACACAACAGAAGAAACATTCATTTTATTATTATTACTTTTTTATTCAATAGAAAATAAAATGTTCCATAAAGAAATGTTTACCACCACTATTCCACTGCAATAACATTTACACGGGTGATAAAATAGGCTGAGTCAATAGCTCTAGATTGTTCCAAAGAAATGCTAACCAGCACCTTATCTTTAGAAAATAAGTACGATGTGATCTTGACTTTAATTCAATTTTTTTTAAAGCACTGGTTCTCAAAGTGCAGCTGATGGATCAACAACAGGCCTTGGTGATATTTTGTGTAATCAAGACAAGGAAAAAATCCACTACTATTGAATTCCTTAACAGTTCGTGTTAAAGCATGAAAGACTGGGACAAAAATAGAACAATTTCTCCCTTTCTTGGAACTCAACGTACAGCTGCTTCAGTAATGATTAAAATATATAAACCAGTTCAAAAAGGACAGTTACTGACATAAACCACTAACCTTTGAACAAGCTCATAAAAAACATTAACTAGTGATTGTGTATTGTCTCTAGGCGGGTTTCAGTTACATGCTGGCTCCCTAAAGTGTCATTCAGTCAACCAACCTTTGGAAAATCACTTTTAAATTATAAATTAAACTAAGTATATTTATTGAAGTCAAGCAAAATTTAACCTTTACACTGAATATTTTTCACGTTACAGACCCTCGAGCTGCAGTGGGTTGAAATTTTAGACTTAATTCATGTTTCTTGTTTTAGTATTTTGAATTCATTGTAACCTCTTAAGTATTTATTTCTTTATATTTTGCTTCTGTGTCTTGATCAATACTTCCATGGGATTTCTGAAGGCCTTGAAAGTTTTTCTTTGGATATTGGCTGTGACTCATTTTCAGTCCACTCTTTGTACCTTAATATTTTTAGAGGAATTTTCTTTCTTTCTTTCTTTCTTTCTTTCTTTCTTTCTTTCTTTCTTTCTTTCTTTCTTTCTTTCTTGTTTGGTTTTGCCAAGCCACTTCACTCTCACCTATGACTCATTCAAGTATATAAAACCATTCACCTAACTCAAGGATAACACATAATTTGTTCCCTTTTCTTTAGCCAAATGTACAGGCAGGTATACAATATCATTTTTGCACCACCATATCATTTAGCTGAAAACTTGCCATATCTCAGTATGGTCTGTTCTTAAAAGACAATTTGAGAAGTAGAACGCAAAAGAAGAATATTTGCAGACCTAATCGGTCTTGTAACGCGTTACTTGTAACGCGTTACTTGTAACGCGTTACTGCCCATCTCTGGTGGTCATACTAAATATTGACTTTCAAGCTTGTTAGGACTGTACAAACTCTTACACCATAAAAACGTTTTGTGATTTCTATGATTTCTATGCTTTCTGTTGCCAAACCTGAGATAAATGACAAGAATTAACACAATGACTGGCAAATGAAATTAATTAAGTTGCTACTGAAGTTATACTGTTCTCTCATTACAACTGGAAAAATAAAAATAATCTTAATTCTAACCAATATAGAAATTATCTATTAGATTACATTAGTCTTGATACAGCCTCTGCCACCACATCAGATCAATTGCTCTGGGCTCCTTTGATCAGCTCCATCACCTAGTGGGGGTGGGGGGGTCATAGTTTGGTCCCGCCTTCACTGTTGTGATTGGTGTGGGGGTAGGGACAGGCTTAGGGCGTCGGGAGGTTCCCCGGAGGCATCTTCCTTGGGGGGCTCAACCCGGGGTAGCGGTCATGTCCGGTTAGGGGCTCTGTTGGCTCTCAGGTGACTGTTTCCTCGCGGCTGCGTGCAGCGGGGCTAGGGGAGGGTCTGTGCTGACGGACGTGGGTTACTGACCTGGTAGCCTGGCTGCCCCTGGGTGGGTCCGGGATGGGCGTGAGGTTCTGGGGGCGCTCCGTCTCTGGGCTGGGACCCGGACCGGGCCTCGGGGGCTTGGGTCCTGGTTGGTGTGTTGCCGGGGTTGTGGGCGGGTGGGTGCATGGGGGCCCAGCCCTGGAGCAGGGTGCCGCCGGTGCGTCGAGCCACCTGGGGGGCTCTTCAACTGGTGGGGGAGATTGTCACATCTTGCAGGAGCTTTCCTCTCCTCAGGAGCTCCCTCTGCAGGAGGGGGAGATACAGGAGAGGTGGAGGAAGATCTCAGCCTGGGTGTTTATTGTCTTATGTAGTCTGGAAGATGAGTGGATGGTGGGGTGGGTGCAGTTTTCTCTGTGGTGGGGTTGGGTGGACTGTCCCGGGCTCTGTGGGACCGGGCGGCGCTGCTGCACTGGGCCCGGTCTGGATGGGCCTGGGCCCCCTTTCCCTGGCGGGTCGCAGAGTATGGGGGTGCCTACTGGGGTCAGCGGGGGAGCTGGCCCCAGGGAGGGGTCACTTGCCCCTCCCTTCCTTCCCTCCCCATCTCCAGCTGCCTCCCTCTTCCCGCTCCACCACAACCACCCACACATGCAGGGCCTTGGAGTAGGGGTATGTCACCAGGGTGCAGAGGAGGCTACCCCCCCCCCCCCCCCCCCCCTGTCCCCTTCTGGCTGCCTCTGCCTCAATTTTATCCCACAACTTAGACATTCACATTACTCACACTCTCATTACACATACATATAGGATCTTGGGGGTGGGCACGATACACGGAGTCCAAAGTACCATCAGGGTGTACACCTCACCCCTGGCATCGTTGCCCACCTCTCAATTTTAAATACACATAGACATTGAGGGCTAGCAGGAGGGACCATGCGCTTACCTGCTGCTCTCTGGCAGGTAGCTCCAAGCCCTCCTGGGTTTTAAATGCACCTTAGAACACACATGCATCAACATTACAATGAGCGGGTGGAGGGAGGTTTGGAGTCTTCTCTCACCCCCATTCTCTGCGACCTGCTGGAGCAGGGGGGCTAGGACTAGGAGGAGGAGTTGGCCGTCCGACTGCGGTCTGGAGTGTGGAGCCTTCCTGCTGCTGCGGAGTCGGGGCGGTCTGCCACCCCCCACCGCAGGGAAAAGGGAAACACCACCTGGGTCTGGGTGCAGTTCCCCCCTCCAGGGGCGGGGGCACCTAGACCCGGTTTGTAGAGTACGCTTGGGGAGTGTGATCGTGTGTACAACGTCTCTTTATGTCTGTCTCCACGTTGGTTGAGTGTGGAGTAAGTGCATATGAGAGCATGAGGGTGGGAATGGATGTTTGTATCTGTGTGTGCCTGTATTTCTGTGTCTATATGTCAGGTTGGGTGTCAGGCGCCACCTCTCTGGGGACATCTCAGGCCCTCCAAGGTTTGGAGGCCTATCTCCCCCTACCACCACTTCCCCTGCCAGTGGCGGACCCCCTCAGACATCGGTGCGTTGGTGGTTCTTTGTGTCCGGGGATGGGCGTCCAGGTACACACCGGCTCACTCCTTGGCGGCCGCTTATCGGGGCCTGGAGCCTGGGGCTCGCTCGGGCCACTTCGGAGGTGGGGTGCCCCCGGCCTCTCGGCCTGGGGCTCGGTCACTCAGGCGCAGCTGGCTGCCGGCGGAGCTCACGGGCGCGTCACTGCAACTCCCCCTGGCTTCTGCTCCGCGGCTGCTGAGTGAGCCCTCATCTGGGACTCTCCTCAGCTCTTTCCGGGACAGTGGCGCAGCTGCCCCTCTGTTGGTCTTCCTTGGTCTTGTTAAGGTTCAAATATTGGGGATGGAGACAAGAGAAAAAACCACAATAACAACACTGGTCCGGCCGGGTTGAGTCAAACGATGATTTAATGATCACACACGTGGGAGATGGACACTGATGCAGACAGCCTCAAAATCTCAAAATGGTGGAGCATTGCTCAAACTTTTATAGCCTCTGGTGCCTCCACCTTATCATAAAAAGCCTAAACATTCACATGCTCTCTCTCACACAGCGCCTGAGCTACGACCTTGGCTCCCTGTTTATCTGCTCCTGCTGAAATGGGGCAGAAAACTCCAGCACACTCTGTTCTCTTCTACTCAGACAAATTAGACAATAACCTTCTGCGAACAGTATTTCTTATAACTCAGCAATATAATGCATCATAAAACAATATCATTCATTCACAACAAGTCAGCAATTTAATGTAATGCAAATCAGTTTAACTAATGCAATAGTTATCAGCTTCTTCTAATTCAGGAGAATAATGCAAACTAAAACTACATAATAATTCACAATCTTTAATTAGGGGTATAACATGGCATAAAATAATATCATAATTTTACAATTCCCCCTGATGAGGTCATTAGAATAATGACCTCACAAACACCCTGTAGCCCAGTGTGGCCGGGTTCATCTCTTCTCACTCCTGAGGTCCTTTGTCCCCCTGAGGGGCGAACCATATGTGGGATGACCTCTGTGTTTGCGCAATTCAGATGCAAGAAAAACTAGGATTCCAACAGTAGCAGGTCCAGATGACACTCTCCTTGTCTCCCACTGCTTTCAGCCTTTATCCTATTGCTGCAGCTACCAGTGTCGTCCAGTTGGGTGATCCTCTGCTCTTAATTCTTCAACCTTAGGGGTTAGACAACCCTTCAGTCGTAACACAGATCAGGGGATTATTCTGCCCCGATTTCAAACAACGATCTGTGTATTCTCCAGAAAAAGGAACAGGAAGGTGTCCCCTTTTTGCCCAAAAGCCTCTCGAACTTCGTTGGTCTGGTGTTCCCGGATTTCCGCCAACCCCTTCATGGTTATTGCTGTGTTTATGGGATCCATCCTTTTGTGGTGACTAGCTGGAGCCCAAACGCCATGACCCTTGGACCCAGTTGATGTCTCGGCAGTCACTGTGTCTGACTCTGCTACGGAGGGTCCTCGCATCTCTGTGACCTCGTCTGGTGTCTGTTCCTTTCTCTGTAAGAGACAGAAAACCAAAACACCTCTCTTCCTAACCCTAATAATCTAATGTTGTTATCTACTGACCTTCTAGTGATTCAGAATTGGTCTAAACATTCAGAATGTCCCAGGGACTTATTCTAATCATATCTTATGTGTGTGTAAGCATGTTTGCATTTAGCCCTCTGCACTCAAGGCATTTCCTACACTTTATCAGTCCGGACAGTCACGCCGAACGAAGCTTCTGACCTTCAAAAGGCCGAGTGCCAACTCGTTATAAGCACATTTGCAAGGTGTGTCTGAAAATTATTGAAACCCCTCTTTTTAACAAAAGACAAAAAATTAACAAATCTTCTAAACGCTATTCAGTTCATTTCAATGAGTAATGATTAAACATGAAAGTGATAGTTTATGCTTTTTCACTGATTCTCTAAAAGGTCCGTCTTCTCGGACCGCTATTAGCTTAAGCTTTACCATTCCTAAATTATTAAAGACACAAATGAAGTTATAAAATGTTCAAATAATCCTGGTTTGATGTTAAAGCTCAACCTTCCCCCCCTTTTTTGACACATTCCAATGTGTCAAATCAACGGAGCTAGAACATTCAAAAAAAAAAAAAAAGTTAGGCAGCTACAAAGTTTCCCAGACTCTCAAGGTGATCCGCGTGTAACGTTCTGACTCAGGTATTTAATATTTTAATAAATCTCGTTTAATTAACTGCCACTATTTAAACTAACCTTAAAGACATAATTTAAGAAAAGATCACAAAGAATAACATGATATCAGTGTTTTGTAAGCGCGTGCGGCCCTCCATGCTCGAAGCCTTTCCCCTCAATAGATCAGTCAGACATTCGCGCTGACTGTAGCTTTTAACCCTTATTAACTTGAGCACAACTCTACAATGAGCAACAAGTTGCAATATGTATAAAAATGATCATGGTTACACCTGCAATGAAAAATTATATCATTATCCTAACACCTGTAAATGGAAGATTCATCAGAAGTTATAACAATCACAGGAACACAGATGTTAGTATAAGGTCAAAAGCTTCAATAAATGATCATCGATGCAATGCTTGTTGCATGATTCTCATACAATAATAATGCTAACATTGAAAATAACAGTAAAACACCCCCTTTTGTCCCGTTTCACTTGACACCTAAACGTTTATAAATGCCTCTTTAATTCTTGATTTTATTTCCCCCTTTTCTCCCCTTACTGACCACAGCAGGGGGATCTTAGTTTTGAATCAGCCATGAATCCAGCTCACCTGATTCATCAGTGAGCTCCACCATCACTGGCGTCTGACAGGGTGGTGCTGCATACTCTTCCTTTAATGTCACTATTTTCAACCTGTTAATTAGAGTGTTTAAACCTGAAGTCGACTACGTCCACAACAAGTCAATACAGCTGTAAATGTGGCCAATTATCAATCTATTACCAATCAATAACAACAGATAACTTCTATTTTATGCATGCTTTTAATCAACCACTCACCCAGAGGATCTCCAATCCCAGCAAGTTCCTTCTCCTCCTTTAATGAGTCTGTCCTCCTTCCATGCCCTGGTAACCGGTCCATCCAGAGCCATATGATCTCAAATATACATACAACAAGCCAAACCACACCTTGGTCACACCAACCCCTTCCCACCCCCAAGATGTCCAATGCCATCCTAGTATGGACTGTCAAAAGTGGCTTTAACGCTGACTGTCCTGACAATCCATCTCATACTTTTCCTGGTCAGATTTGCCAATCTCTGCACCAGGGTTTTAAACGTTTCGCCATTTTCATTAGGTTTTATTTTTTATTTAGTTTCGACTCCAGATTTTCAATTTTTTGCCAGTTGTAATTAGTTTTTACCAATTCTTTGCTAGTTTAGTCTAGTTTTTATTTTCTGAAAATCCTTAGTTTCAATTTAGTTTTATTTGTGTTTTGCAAAAGTTAAGTGTAACAAAATCTCAGTTCCATCATATCAGTCATGCTCTTCTGATTATCCTTGGGTGTTGAGACTAATAACTATTAACTCTTGCCGCACCGAGTGGTCCTAATTTTGGTTAAAGTTAATTGATAACCTTTTGAAGGCGATTGTTTCACACCTTTATTTAGATGTCCCAGTCCTGTTATCTCGGGATACATCACGCTGCCTTATCTGGGGTTAGCTGTTTTCTTGGGATGCGAGTTAAGTGGGTGAGCTCTAAAAAGAGGGGGAGTGTGCTCCCCCTGATGAGGTCTTCTAGGTAAGCTAGGTTAACCTTCTTGTGTGAGCTTTTCAAGTGCACTTTTAAGGTTTGTGGGATTTTTTGTTTTATAAATGTCCCTCAAGACCCCCTGATGACCCAGTATTTCATTTTTGCGCACTGTAGTACACATTTAGTTTTTTGCTTGTAGCTCTCATACTCTACTTGCCACTCCTCTAAGTCCTGATGTTTCTTAGAGAGGACAACAGAACCTTTAAAATTATATCCCATGTGTGGGGGTGTGGCCTTGCCAATTGTTTTTCCCACCTTTTCAAAATGGCTGGCGTGCCCACAAGCACATTTTATGGAAGAAAGAAAGGTAAGCTTGATATTTACAATTAAAATGTTTTGTTAAACTCAGATTTTTATTTTATTCAAAAATAAACATCTAGTAAATAATTTCAGGGGTCTTTAAGAATTAGGCTCATTTACTTTCACAGGGAACATGACTAATTTATTAATGTGTGCTCTACACATTGGGACTTTATATTTATATTTATTTCACTTTTTCCTAATACCCAACTTTTGACAAAGGCGGAGAGAATTCTTAACACAATTAATAAGGGAGATTCAAACATAGATTTTTCAAAATATGAGAGGGTCAGGACCCACTAAAAGCCACAGAGAAGATTATCGAGATGCAGTGGCAGATGTAATAGAGAAAGACACAGGGCCACCTGAAATCTGTCGTCCCATCTGGTGCAAAACCAACATGTAGTAGAATCTGGAATTTTGATTTTGAGTTAAAAATAAAATATGGGTAAAATGCAGAAATGTTTTCCAGTAAAGTAAAAAAATAAGAGTCGCAATTATAGTTGAATCCATAACACCTAATTGTTTCTACGAGATCACGTCGTTGCTGAAAGTTATCAGTGATCTCAATGTGTGAAAGGAACTCACAGTATCTGGAGTTTAAGCTCCTCTTGGCTGAGAAACCTGGGACAAACATGTGAACAAGACCTGAATAATACCAGTAATGAAGACTTCTCTCCAAAGATCAATAAAAGGAAGCCCCAATCTGATGAGAGTCTAGCAAAATATGGTTCACTCCACTTGCCTGAAATGGTTAGCAGTCCAAGGCATTTCAGTTGTAGAATGATTGGGTACAACAATGAAACAGATGTGAGATGAGGGAAGTGCCAAATGTTCCTTTGTGTCTCCAAATAAAATCAGTACTTCCTCAGATATCCTAAATAAATTGACTTTTGTGAAATAGAAAGTTCAGTGCCATCACTTATTCCTAAACCAATAGTTTACAGCTAGTGAAGTGTCAGTGACTTCTGGGTTGGTCCCTGATCTTCATCTTATGAGATTGTTATTTTAATAACACTTGATTCATTTAAAAGAAAAAAGAAAAAAAAGAAAAAAGAAAAAACGAAAATATTTTCTCCCTGTTTTTTTTCTTATTCTCTGGGTCTCAGGAGAACATTACGTCCCTCTCCACTACAAGACTCTTGTTATGTCTACAAAACAGTCATATTAAAATCATCCTCAATTCTATTCTGGCGCTGTCTCCCGACTTTTCCTGACCTGATTCTGCGCGTGAACGGAGCAGCAACACAGACGACTCGACTAACGTACTACCTTAATTTCACTATAGCAGGGCACGCACACATCAATGCAACCAAACACATTTTGCTATAAATCTAGTTAATTTTAGTTAGTTTTGTGAACATTCAGTACAGTTTTAGTTAGTATTTCTTTTTTTTTGATTTTATTACCGTTAACGCAAATTTTTCCACTTCTACTTTTCGTTATTTCATTTGTTGTCTTTAATAATAATAATCTCCTCTGCACCCTTGAATAAACACCATTAACATGATCAACCTTTTGCTGCTTGTTATTTCACCATCTTATTGAATCAAATACTTCATACTTATGTGGTTTACGACATTATATTTATCTAAATCTCCACTTTGTGTCTAAATGTTTGAAGAATTTTTGAGGGTCAAATTTTGAGAATTTGACCATAGTGAAAGTTATGGCGTTATCACCCCCTTTGGGGATTACCTTTTTCCAGTTTTGATGATGTTCCTCCCCGTTCTTTATTTTTGCAAGTACCCCTCTTCGGTGGCGAGAAACTGTTGGTGTGATCAAGCGGGTGCTGTAAAAACAAAAGCTCAGGACAGAACAGTCACCAGTCATGTACTTCATTCAAAATTAACAAATATCAAGCTTCATATTGATCCTCTGAGTGTAATGGTACATTTTAATTTGCACTTCTAAAAACAATATTTTCTTTATTTTACTCTTGTTCTTGTGCAGCACCACCCCTCAGCACATGCCCCTGTTATTTTATCTTACTTTTAAATTATTGACTACTTCAAGAGAGCGCCCAAAAGACGGGGACCAGTGTTTATCATTACATATCTCCATTTTGAGTGCGGCTGTCTATCATTCCCCTCTTATTCATAGACCTCGGTGGAGGGTTTTTTGTTTGTTTGTTTTTTTCTAAAATTAATTGACTCTCTATAGTGACCCACTATGGTTAATAATAACATGCTCAGTCATGAGTGGGATCAAACCTTTTCTTCACTTTAGCATTTAATATTCCCAACAATATAATGTAATACCTTAATTAAAACACAGCTACTAAAACACAATTTCCTTAATGCAAACATCAGTAGCTCAAAATTAGCAACCAAAGGGTTCAGTCTGCAGTTCACACTGCTGTGAAGCTACAGCTCTTTAGTCTCTGTCATTCTTCTGTTCTTGCAGACAAAACAAAGCAAAACAAAACATCCACCCTTCTTTTACAGGCTGGGTGAATTGTCTGTGGACATTCAATAATCCTAACGTCAGCACCGTTTTTGTCTCAGTATCAAGTCAGTTAAACTTTTAGTCGTCAGTCCATGACTTTTAGTCGTCAGTCATATGCATACATCCACACACATTCATACCAAAAGTTGCTGATAATGGAGTCTCACGCGCAGCCTATTCGAGGCTCCATCACCAGCAAGATGACGTCATCATTTTAAAGGAAACAGCTCCTTGTTTGTTTTTCCTTCTTTGGACTGGATTGACTCGCTGCAATCCTTTTAGGCTTCAGGATCAGTGTCCCATATAAGTGAATTTTCTCCCAAGCTCATTATAATCATGGAGAAAAAATACTTTGCGACTGTTTTCAATAAGAATATTTTATAGCGCTTTAAAGTTCAATCTCTCAGGCCTGGATTAAAGAGCTGATTTGTTAAATCAGGAACTCACAAAATACCAAAATATCACCACCGGTGGATCACACCTCTCAGATGTTCTTATCTCAGTGCACTGTAACAAAAGCAAAAACAAACGTAAACAATAAAACACTCATATAATAACAGATACTGGGGCCCATTGCAAACATGTCCAAAGTTCAAACCATCTTTCTCTCTCTTAGAGAAAGAGAACAATCCAAACCTCACTGATAGAATCAACCTAGTGTCAAACAAAACCCAAAGATCAACCAAAACTCCTTTTTGCACCAACAAAACATGTTGGATTTACTTGACTCAATAGTGGACACTAGTTACACACCAACTCTTTACCTTGGCAAAAACGTAAACAACTAAGTTGAATCAACACAACCTTTTCATAATCTCTTCGAAATAAAACTCACACCATTCATTCATCATTTTCGCTCTGTACCACTGCTCCTTGTTAGACTGTGTGAAGCACAGTAAACAATTCAGTGGAGGCTTTGAGCCATAAACAGACATCACGCACAGACATTGTTTTCATTATCAAAGTGCTTCAGACCATGTCCTCTAAATCTACACAAATGCCCTCTGCGTGGCATGAAATACATTTAAGCAATAAATAATCAATCAGTTCTTGCTGTTGTAACCAACTCCGTATTTGGATGTTTGTGTGCAGCATTTGTTAGTAAAGCATTCTTCATTGCATCAGCGTGTGTGTGTGTGGATCACTTCTCAGTTCATTGAATCAACATTTTAATTTGTGTGTGTGTGTGTGTGTCATTTCTCCCTCAATCAACGAGTGCATATGTTCATATGCATGTTTCTTTTCACTCTGAGTCGGTGCATGTAGATGTGTGTGTTTGTGTGGGTGTTTGTGTTCATCACTTTCCTGTTGTAGTGTTCTGGGTAAACCACGGCCTGAAGCATGCCCTGGGTCCTGCCCTCCTCCTTTTCAGTCTGTTTGCATCCATTGGTGCTGCTGCTCAGAGTTCTGTCCATACTGGTTCTGGCCCCAATTGAGGCAGTCCTTTTCTCCAGTGTCCAGCATCTTCTCCTTATTTCGCTCCTCCTTAACTTGACCCTTTTGCTTCGGTCTTCCTTCAGGGTTTTGATACGCAGCTCAATTGTCTGGATGTCCGTTTGTTGCTTGCAGAAGTGCGACTGCTGTCCGTTTGTTTGCAGGTGGAACGGCTGACATCCAGAAGGTGTATAGGAGAGTCTGCAGCTTCCACCTCCCCAGTGGAAGACCTCAATCTTTGTTCTGTTAGTTTAACACAGGCCTCAAGGCTCTCTGGGATCCCTGCTTGCACTCTCAAGCCCACGGCTGAGGTCGTAGTCGTAGTCCCATTCCAGGGGAATGGAGTCCATGGTTGTTTGGGTGTCTCGGCCCGAGCGTTCAGTCCAGAGCTAGGCAGCCCAGGACGCTGAGCGATCGGAGGACGGCAGAGGCGACAGGAAGCCATCCCCCTAACGTTCGCTCCATAGCAGACCGGACAAATCACACTGCTCATCTAGCTCCAGGATGCTCCGGCCTGATTTCAAGTCCGGTGTCTTGGACTCCAAGCCTGATGGGTTCGATTTTCAGCTAGCTCCTCCTGGGCCATGCTCAGTTTCTGCTCTGATGCCTCGAGGTCTTATTGAGGGCAGAAACCTCAAAGTCTTTTCCGTAGAAATCAGATTTAAGTCCATTGATGTTTTCCTTGCTTTGTTCCACGGCCTTTTGCGGCTCTGCTGTTCGGCTCTTCTCAGAGGTCAGCTCCTGGCCGAGCCCCGACACCTGTGCCTTCAGCTTATTTTCTCCTGGTGTTTTGTCCATTCTGAGGTGCCTCCTGACCTCAGTTACTCCTCCTGTCTCTGGCACGCCCTTTTTGCTGCCCGATGGTCATTGTTGGTCCGTCACTGTCCTGCACAGTTTTAATGCAGAGTGGTTAAGGTCAGCATGGTTTTGCTCGGCCTCACTTTTCATCTGGGCTTAATGGGCGTCTCGTCACAGCTCTGTCAGCTGAAGCTGTCTTTTTCCATATGGCAAGAATGTAAAGAGTGTGTGAGAGGGGTGTGTCCAATCAGGCACAATGCTGGTGGCTTTGCGAGTGCCTCGTTTTCCAAATCCAGATGTTTATTTGTCACGTACACAGCAACAGAGAGAACAGTCTGTTGTTGGGATGGCTGAGGTCCTTCACGATCTTCCTGGTCTTGGTCCAGCACCGCCTGCTGTAGATTGAGTGCAGGTCAGGGTGCTCGGAGCGGATGGTGCGCTCAGCTGATTGCACAACCCTCTGTAGTGCTTGTCTGTCCGGCATGGTGCTGTTCCCGAACCAGACAGTGATATAGCTGCTCAGGATGCTCTCAATAATTCCTTTATATAAGGTGGTCAGAATCGGTGGTGGGAGCCGGGCCTTTCTCAGTCTTCTCAGAAAGAAAAGACACTGACAGAAATCTCCCCGTGTAGTGAAACGGGCCTTGGATTACCGCTCTCCGTCTCTGCTGCATGAGATCATTTTCCTGCAGCACTGTTGACATTTTCAAGTTGTTGTTGCGGGTTCAGCTGCTTTAGCATTTGGTCAGGGTCACATCAAAGATGGTAGAGGAGAGAGCAAAGATGGTAGAGGGGAGAGCAGGAGTCCAGGGTCAGCCTCGGCTTTTCCGGGCCGACAAAGCAGCCTGTAATCAAGCATAAAGAGAAAAAACAAAACAAAACAAAAACAAACGAACAGGAAAATCATGTTGTATTGGCTGTGTTACTCAGAGAGGGGAAAAACAACGGGACCAGGCCCTGTGTCAGCCTTCTCTCCCCCTTTTTTTTTGTTTTTTCTCACCATATAATCCTCTCATAACCCACCAAGCTGACAGGACAACACAGGTACATGTTAAAATTCTTAAGATCATGTTTAAAGCACAAAAATGGAATTTTCTTTCATTCAGTAATCACTTGTATTAATCAATCAGAAGAAAACATGTCACAATTTTGACTTTTATTAACCACTAAATTTGTCGTGTTATCACTGGTTGTGATTTTTTTTTTTTTTTTTGAAGTTAAGTTGTTGTCCTGCAACCCAGAGGGTTTATTTGTTAGTAGTGGATAAACTTTATTGTGTAACGGCGGGTGTATGTTAAGCTTCACTGCTTTAAACTTGCTGGAAAATCTTCACGTGTTCATGGGTGTAAGCTGTTTCTTCATTGCGTGTATGTGTGTTTGTAGATGGGCTAATTTAACGTTTTTTCTCAAACGAGGCATTTCTCTAGCACGTGCCTCTCTCTCACATTTCTCTGCTTGTGTGTGTTTTTGTTTCACCTTCTTGTTGTGATGCTCCAGGCGCCTTCCCAACCTCCACAAGTCTGTTGGCCGCAATTTTATGTGTAAAACTTCTCTTAATTTCTCCTTTAATTCTCTGCTAGCTGCTGTCTTTTCCACAGCTGCTGATTCTTGCTGAGTTTGGTTTCCATTACTATAATTTTGCTTCGGCCGCCGTGCTTGTGGGGGCAGTTGGTCCAGCCCCATAGCCACCTGTATCAACACACTGAGAGATTTATTTAATATCATTTTCATCACTGTTAAATAGACTAGCAGGCAAGACGCCCACCTTTGCACTGCAGACTACATGCCAGTCTCCCAACACACTCCTCTCTGAGTTTCCGCTTTAAACTCCAACATCATTCACACCCTAGTCATTCAACACCTTATTTGTAGTATCATAATCAGTAAAATCAGCGTTTTACTTACAGGCATGTATCATTGTTTGCAAATCAAAATTATAAAACTCAAAAACACGCTAAACAGGAAGCAAAGTCCTCTGTGCGCGTCACAGCTCATTTGCATGTTCACACACCGTCTAAAAATAGCTCGCAGCGCTGCAGTGCGCTGTCGTCACACACAGGGTCACACAAAGCTCAGACAAAACTCTTCTATTTTATATTACAAAGACGTCTTATATTTACAATCACTGACAGGCCTGACAGATTCAGCACCTAACAAATTTCGACAAATTTAAGTTAACGGGTCCAACCGAAGAAAGTTAACTTTTTTGTAATCAATTAACCAGTATCTGTTTCCTCCAGAACAGCCTATGGCCTGATTTCTAAAGTCCCTAACTCAATTTAACTTTGTCCAAACAAGCACATGACACCATTTAAAACGGTGAGGAGATTCTAACTCCTAGCTTATTTCAGGATGCCCTGTACCCCACAGTTAAACCAAACTGAACTAACCCTGTTCGCCGACAGGTCAAGACCGCACGTCCACGGCCAGGAGGGAGCGTAACCTCCGGGCTATGTGCTTCTTAGCATCTTCCAGTGCCGTCCTATAACAATTTTCACCTAAACAATTTTGACAAATTTTAACATATCAATTAAACAGTATCTGTTACCTCCAGAACAGTTTCTGACCTAATTTGTAAAACTATTAACCAGTCTCTGTTTACTCCAGAACAGTTTCTGTCCTAATTTCCCTACCAAACTACCTGAGCCTTCAGCTCAATATCCAGGGACTCAAACCCAACATTATATCTGTTACCTCCAGAACAGTTTCATATTTCTTCAACTTCATTAAACATTCTTAAGCAACTTTAACTGCATAACACACGGTGATTCTCATCAAAATCAAAACAGACACTCTACCAGTAATTTCAGTGAGTAGACTTTAATTTAGTCATATCCAATTTGGCACATTTTGGAAATAATTCAACAGGTAGTGCCTTACCTTTAGATAAGCCGGCTTTTGTCCACTCACATCAGACCACTGGCTCGTGCCTGTCCGTTCGACAACCTCGGACCGTCCAAACTTTTAAATTCCACCCCAATACCACAGGACGAGCCCCCAAGCTGTTAAGGTTCAAATATTGGGGATGGAGACAAGAGAAAAAACCACAATAACAACACTGGTCCGGCCGGGTTGAGTCAAACGATGATTTAATGATCACACACGTGGGAGATGGACACTGATGCAGACAGCCTCAAAATCTCAAAATGGTGGAGCATTGCTCAAACTTTTATAGCCTCTGGTGCCTCCACCTTATCATAAAAAGCCTAAACATTCACATGCTCTCTCTCACACAGCGCCTGAGCTACGACCTTGGCTCCCTGTTTATCTGCTCCTGCTGAAATGGGGCAGAAAACTCCAGCACACTCTGTTCTCTTCTACTCAGACAAATTAGACAATAACCTTCTGCGAACAGTATTTCTTATAACTCAGCAATATAATGCATCATAAAACAATATCATTCATTCACAACAAGTCAGCAATTTAATGTAATGCAAATCAGTTTAACTAATGCAATAGTTATCAGCTTCTTCTAATTCAGGAGAATAATGCAAACTAAAACTACATAATAATTCACAATCTTTAATTAGGGGTATAACATGGCATAAAATAATATCATAATTTTACAGTCTCTTGTGTTCTGGGGGCCTCTGGATGTCTGGAGTTTTGATCTCCTCCACACCTGCTTCACGCCCTGGAGGACGGGGCTGTGGCCCCCCCCCCCCCCACACCCTCTAGCAGATTATTACATGAAGGAACCTTTTAAAAAACAAAAAACAAGCGCGTCCATGCTCACAGGTGTACACACGGGTGATCACACCCACAAACTACACCCTTTTTGGCTCCTACCTCAAAGCACACTGTGTTCTGTTGATCTTATGTGCTGCACAATAATGTTTAACATTTAGTATTTACTGTCATATTCCCATATATCATTGTGATGTTGTTTATTCTATTACTCTTGTTCTCTTCTGCTTGCTTTCTTTTTTCTTTCTCAGCAGGTGATCCAGGTGATTGATATATGCATTTTTTTTCTCTGCCCGTTCTGTTGGTTTTTGTCTTTTGCCCTTCTCCCCCGTCCCTCTTCTCAGCTGTTTCTCTTTCCCTCTTTCTTTCTCCCCTTCTTTCCCCCAGTCAAGTCTGTCCCATATTCAGTAAGTGAAAATAAAATAAACAATAAAAGGTGAATCAAATGGACCATTACGGCAAGGCTGGGATGGTCAGTTTGGTAAAGTAAATCCGTTGGGCATCTTTCTTTGCCTTTAGACAACAATTCTGATGGCAAAAGAGCCAAACAGGCAAAAAAAAAAAAAAAAAAAGACAATTTGAGAAGTAGAAGGCAAAAGAAGAATATTTGCAGACCTAATCGGTCTTGTAACGCGTTACTGCCCATCTCTGGTGGTCATACTAAATATTGACTTTCAAGCTTGTTAGGACTGTACAAACTCTTACACCATAAAAACGTTTTGTGATTTCTATGATTTCTATGCTTTCTGTTGCCAAACCTGAGATAAATGACAAGAATTAACACAATGACTGGCAAATGAAATTAATTAAGTTGCTACTGAAGTTATACTGTTCTCTCATTACAAAGCAATAATAAGTTGGGAAACCTTGGGTCCAAGAATTTAGGCATATGTTACTTTAAATATCATACTAAACACAGCTGAAGACCAAGCCCACACAGTATGTAAACAGCACTCCCAAACCGTAGCAGCCTGCCACATGTCGACGACATAAACCGCCACACTCCAAACTCTAATCAGGAACAGCTCAAGAGCCAAAGGACAAATACCATGTCCTCAGGCTGGAGTCATGCTGATCGTCATCTATGTGGCTGCTTTCTTGCATTTGCGCAATAACTCTAAAATTCTAAACATGCTGTGTCAGAGTTATGCTGAAAAACGTGTTTTCTTTTGTTGCAGCAGATAGCTTATGTTGTGAAGTGCCACAAAGTGCACATCAAACCATGTATATTAAAATGTGTGTCAAAGGAGTTGAAAGTATCCTTTAACATAAGCATTAACCCAATTAGAACGGTCGCAGATCTACACTTAAACTCTCATTATAGTGAGGCAGTATCGTTATACGCTTCTGTAATGCACGGAGTTTCTAAAGCAGCATAGTTGAGCACCTCTGAAACCTCAGCAGCACTTCGCCTGTCTCCTCTCACGACCCGTCCGCGACACCCATAATTCCCCGCGCCAGGACAAGATGGAAGAAAACAGCGACCGCCGGAGAACAATGTTTTGGCAATAAAACCCCAAAGCGGCGATTACAGAGAGAATACGGGCACGTTTGAAACCAGCTGCGGTCATGTGTAGGTGAGTGGGAAATTAAATTGGTTTTTAATCGGAGCGATTTTCTCTTAGGACTTTGTAGAGATTCGTGCGAACGATTGTCTGGCTCGGCGCAAACGGGGGATGCACGGAGAGCCAGCATCATTGTTTCTCTTCCACGGGCCGTAATGCGGGTTTTCAGTCGGGGCAGCTAACGGCTAACGAGCTAGCTCGTGGCAAGTTGATTGTTATAAACACAGCTGCTGCAAAGCACGCAGTTTTCATGTAGCTCGCTTATTAGGTCGGAAGTCCGCATGTACGAGGGGAAACGGGGAGGAATTATTTGATATCCGACTGTCCCGGTGAGCATTGTGTGGTTTTAATTGCAGCTAAAGTTAGCTATCAATAAACGGAGCGCCAGCGTCGCTCGCAGCCAGACAGATTTGATTTCACGAGCGTCATCAAAGCTGGGGAATTGGAGAATGAGCGTTTCGTTTCGCTGAGCTCACTTCAAAGCCAGCGTCCGTTTTAACTTCACGTTATTAGCCATTTCTTGTATTTTCCTGCCCAAAACGTGCCAGTTCACTTTTTAAAAAGCTCCCTACAAATAATGAAACTGGTTAATTTCATAAATATTCACCTTGATACCATTGAATCAGCGGTGCTGTTTTAGCGTGAGCTAGCTTGATAGCAACTATAGGTAACATGCTAAAAGATTATATTTCTTATCAAATTATGAATTGCTGACCACACACACGGTTATTTGGAGTCCTGTAACTCTGGGTATTGCTGTGACTTTTATTTGAGGGGCTGAGTTTTCGTTTCTGGGGCATTTTTAGGCGATTGTTTTGATTGAGGTCGCAGAGATGCGTTGTCTCATTGTGGTTAGTCGAGTAGCTAACTATGCTAACTAGCTGGCTAACTACTATGCATCACAAAAGCTCATCCGCTTTCTGTTGAACAGCAGTGTCACGTAGCCAAATGGTCAGCTGGTGCAGACCAAACAATAAATTCTTACTCTGCTTGTTCTCCACAAACACCGCGCTTACAGTCCCCCGACTGTGTCTGCGTAAAATCACTCCTGTCTGGCACGATTTGACCTAAATATCGTTTGTTTTAGGCAAGTGTACTCAGCCGATTAAATTGCCAGTACTGCAGCCCAGTGCCTCCAGCTTTTGCGCTCATGCTGGGTTTATTAGTCAGAGATGCAAGCGGTGTGGTCCAGCATGCATCAAAGTGCAAAACAATAGGGATACACGTCTAAGCGATCAAGCTACTACGCCGATTTTATTTTGGCTGCCGTCCAAGTCACATGTGGAGTCAGATGTAGAACAATACGTGAGGAGGATTAAATATTTCAGATACAATCTTTGAATTTTTTTCACCTCCTCCTGCTGGTATTGAATAGAAATGGTGTGGTTTTAGTGCCCCCTCAAAAAAGCTTAACAGTTTTGGGGTTTCTATGACTTTACTTCACTAAGCTCACATGCATTTATATTAATCCTTACCATGTCTTTTCTGGTATATTCAGAAAATACCTGTATTCCTTTATGTAAAATCAAAAATCTTCATTCACACAATTTTCAAACTTAAATTTCTTGATGAAACCTGTCAAATTCTGTGGTATATTGAGTGTGTTGATGCAAGTTATTATAGAGTAATTCAGTCTATTGTTGTAATAGATGTTTTATTATGCTTGGTTGTAAATTATAAAGTGAGGTATTTGTTTTAAGTTGGACATATCGCACGATTTAATTTTTTTTCCATTTGGAAACTGAATATATTTGTGCAAATCATACCCTGAGGTTTTCAGGTATCAAACCCAGTGTTTTGGTCAGTCCTAGAAAATTATGTAATAAATAAAAAGTTAAAAAATTTAGAGGTTATTGTAGGGCACAAAGGCTTTTGTATAATTTGGTAATTAGCCAATATGTAGGAATTATTTAATCAATAATGGTTTAATTTGTTGTAGCTCTGCTTTGTAGCTGTTATAGATTGAGGAAGTGATGCTGTGATAAGGACACACATCAAAATGAAGTGGTTTGTTTGGATCTGTGAACTCTCGTGCCTGTTATCATGAACACGGCTTTTTATCTGTTCTCCCTTTCAGGATATTCTCCTCCTGCATTCCTTTTTAGATTAATTACCCTCCTCCCCTGCACAAAGGAAACCTACCACCATGAGTATTATTCAGGACAAGATAGGCAATGAGTTTTTGCGAAACGGAGGCATGGACCCCAATTTTGCACCAGGTATGCTTATGTTCAGCCACTTACCGCCAGTCACCAGCTTTACACGGCTGGCCTCGCAGTCCGTCATGGGCGAGTTGCCCCAGGAGATGATCCTGAAGAAAGAACGTGACTCGCCTCCAGAACACCAGGGCGGCACCGCTGCAAACACAGGGGGCTTCCTTCACAGCATGGGCATTAAGCAGGAGCGGCCAAGTGAGCTGGATTACCGTATGCCCCTCTACGGCGTGGGTGGAGCACAGGGGGTGAATTGTGGTGGAGGGGGCGCGGGGAAGAGTGGTACTGACATGGCAGATATGTCTTTTGGAACCCACCACCAAAATCACCAGAACATGCTCCTGCATGACCTCAGCCTCAGCAATGTCCGCACCCTTGGAGAACCGGTGAGATGGGGTTGCTTTTTTTAGATATTATTTCAGATTTATTGTTGTTTAGTTTAGTGTAAAATTTTCCAGTTTCCTTGTTTCTGCTTGGTTTCTTCCCTTTACTTTCAGGGTGGAAATTTTCATATAATGGTGCCTGGTTGGCTGTGACAGCAGTGATAACAGCCATCTGTTAACTGCGTGTATCAGAATCAGAATACTTTATTAGTCCCTAAGGAAATTATGTGGTTACAGTTGCTCAAAGATAATAAGAACCACAATGAACTGAACTAAATTAAATAATCCAATGCTTGTTGTGTTTGCCTTTAGATGTCTGGGAGACAAGTTAAAGAGCCAAAAGAGTCGTCAGGTAGAAGAGGACGGAAGAGCAATGGAGATGGACAGGGAGGCAAAGCTCGAAGGAAACGCAGTGATGCTGCAAAGGTCGGTGACTTTTCTAGACTCATTATACAAGAAAATGATGTGCATTGTTAGTTGAAAGGTATCCTACAGTGTTGATTCAAATCAGCAAATTATTATTATTATTATTATTATGAGCTTATACTCATGTTTTTTGTATTTTGTTTCTGTTTTTTCCCCTTCTAGAACTTGATGCTGGATGCAGATGGAGCCTGCCTATCCCCCAACTCTAAACCACATATCTGTGAGCACTGTAATGCTGCCTTCCGCAGCTCCTACCACTTGCGTAGACACGTGCTCATACACACAGGTGAGAGACTTTCAGTGCTTCTTGACACTGTTTTCATGCATTTGGACAATAAATACATTCAAATGATTTTTTTTTTGTTGAAGTTGCTTTGCAATGCTTTAAGTTGGGGGGATATGAAGTGATGAGAGATGCAAAAAGGATGCGTTAAATCAGTAACAGAACAGAGAAAGCTACAAGTGCCTGTTTCTTGTGTCTGTTTGCTTTATAACACATCTGAAGTTTGTATAAATCACATAGCTCCAGATTCATTTCAAGGTAGCTGGAATCTACCATTAGGGGTAAAGATCTGTTACCAGAATTTGAGGAGTGAAAATGAAATTTGGATTTGTGATGTGATGGATCTACACATGTGGCGTTGTGCTCTTCACCACAAGCACCTGGGGCCTCTTTTGAAACCAGACAGTCACTAAAGCCAGCGTTGAGTCACGGATTACTCATGTCTATCTGGAAATCTTAATCATTCTCTGTGCTGGGAATTCCTTACTTAGCTCATTGAAGTAGAACTCATAAACCATTTAATGGAAAATCCATCCAATATGAGTTTTATTTTGAAACCATTTCCTTGTTTTTCCATTATTACAGACATTGATTTGTAATAGCATCTTTGCAATGTAATGCAATCTGCAATCTGTAATGCAGTGCAGTTTCTCAAACATGCTAATATGTTGTTATATCTACTGGTTACTGCACGTCTCTCACAGGTTTCTTTATATTTGCGCAACCCGACCAGAATAGCATAGATTTTATTGTGACTTCAGTTATGGCGCGGGCTGGGATTTAATTAATGTGGTGAGCGGATGGTTGTACTCTTGACTGCACAGGTGAGAGGCCTTTCCGGTGCAGTCAGTGTAACATGAGCTTCATTCAGAAGTACCTGCTCCAGCGGCACGAGAAGATTCACAGTGGTGAGTCCCGACACAGTAACTCAAATAAATGGCTCTACCAGAACAGGGTGTTTATTTTGTAAACTTGTTGGGAGTTGCACAGGCCCTGATGCTGTCACTGCTGTATTTTTCAGGGGAAAAACCTTTCAGCTGTGACCAGTGTAACATGCGCTTTATCCAGAAGTACCACATGGAGAGGCACAAAAGGACACACAGTGGCGAGAAGCCATATCGCTGCGACACCTGCCAACAAGTAGGCACTTTGTAGTCTCTCTGTCTCTGTTTAGTTTTGTGTACATTTCCTTGAGCTTTTAAATATGTTTGAAATCCTTTTTCTTTCAGTTGTGCATATATTATCATAATTTGCATCTGAGCATTTATATCTAAGCCACTCTTAAGCCCTGGTCTTAATGGGATTAGCTGTATCACACAAGAGGTCAGCGAATATAAAGTTCTGTTGTTCAAATTCAGTGGTTATGTTCCCAGCTGCTTATCACTGCAGTGTATTTTCTGTTAAAATTTCAAAAAGGGGATTTTAGAGATACTAATGTCCATCAGCGGAGACTAAACCCACATTTCTCTCTTTTAGTTTTTCTCAAGAACAGACCGGTTACTGAAGCACAAACGGACTTGTGGAGAAGCCATAAAGAAGGGCCTAGACCCAAGCATGCTGGAGCTCAGCGAAGCAGAGCTAGGCCAGGGCAGCTATTCACTCACTCAGGGAAACTCTACCACCTCTGGACGCAGGAGAGCAAAGTCCAAAAATGGGGAGGGCAGCGAACGCAAGAGAAAGAAGAATGCCTCGGCGGCAGCGGCCTCATCTTCTGGGGGGATGGCCCGTGACTTGGGCCTGCAAGATTTCAGCATGGACCCCTCGGGCTCTGACCAGGTCATGCCGGGACGTACTCCCAAATTGGTGTTTAAAAAGGCTGGCCGTAAGGGACTTGATAAGGGCCTCCTTTCTCTGGAAGATGGTTCTGATGGACAAAAACTGTTGGGTCAGAAGCCCAGCTCCATGGATCACGTGGAGGCTTCTGGCCTAGATAACATGGGTCTGCTTCAGGGACCCGGGGGCAACAAGCAGGGGCCCACCACCAGCAGCAACTATGACGATGCAATGCAGTTTGTGAAAAAGCGGCGCTACCTCCATGCAGTTAACAATGACTTTGGAGCTGGCTCCCTGCACATGGCATCCCAGGGCAGTAGCGTAATACAGGGCTCCCTGGGACCTGAGCCCACCCTGGCCATGCTAGACTCCTCGCCGCTGGAACTGAAGCACGACAAGTCGGGCATTCCAGATGAGGTATTGCAAAGCCTGCTAGACCATTATAGCCATAAACCAGAGGGAACACACCACCATGATGTGACTTTTGACCTGTCAGACCACCCACACCATGTGGACCTTCAGCCAGCAGCTCCTGTTACTCCGGAGTTGGAGGATGACTCGCCGAATGGTGGTGACAAAACGGCAGTGATGAGCGAGTACTCAAAGTTCCTCCTGCAGGCTCTGGAACGCACCAGCCATAGCGGACCCTTCCCCAGCCTCGGTGCAACAGGGCCCTTCCCGCTCCTCTCGAGCAGCTCCAGTCCCACAGGGCCCCTGTTCTCTGACAAACACGTGTACACCACATCCCCACTGGACTGTGGCTACCCGCCTGCTGTCCCCTCCCCGCTGCCCATCGCTGCTCCTTCATCAACCGCCTCCTCGTCCTCCTCAAAATCCCACTATGGTATGCTCGTTGGATCCCCCTCCCAGACAGGCTACCACCTAAGCTTGGAATCTGCTAGCCACCAGCAGCTGACTCCATCTCAGGAGCTCACTGAGCAGTTGGAGAAGCAGCACTCACCTGGCACCTTCAACCTACCTCCCCAGGACCTCACTGCCCCGGCAGAGAGCTCCAAGGGGCAGCAATCCAAGGCTGGAGGAAGCGCTCCAGCACCCACAAATGGCTCCACCTACCCAGACCTGTCCCCACTGAACCCCCCGAAAGAAACCACATACCAGATTGAGAACTTCGCTCAAGCCTTTGGCTCCCAATTCAAGTCAGGACGTCGGACCCCTCTGAGCTACGGCAGTGATCCTGGGACAGAGGTCGACCATCGAATACGGACTCCAGTGTCAGAATTCTCAGGGTATACCAGTTTGTTAGCTGACATCAGTGAGCCAGTGAGTACAGGATCAAAAACCCCGACAAGCCAAAGTTTCAGATAAGGGTCAAACGAGGTGTATCCAGTAAGGGGGGGGGGCTGTTCTGTTACATAAAAGCCCCCCTCCACCATCCTAATTTTGTTCTTGTAGCAAACTTTTTTTTTTTAAACACTGCCATTAAATGTTAATACAGAAATGACCAGGGAGGGTCTTCCATGGCCTCAAATGCAATTTTTAAAAAAAAAATCATTTTTATTATGTAGTCGCTTAATTTTCTGTTCAAGAGTAGTGATTTTTGATATGAACGTACCGTAGATATAAATGTAATTTAAAACATTTAGATGGTAGCTATGAACTTGCTGTTGTTTTTTTGTTTTCTTCATCTTCTGTACCCTTGTTTTACCAATCATCATACAATTGTAAAGTAATAATAGTGTTGATGATTTCAGTAATAATAACATTTGTGTCAGGGAAAGGCCCAGAATTCAAATGGCAAAAAAAGTATATATTGTCTGTTACAAGAAACGTATTAACTCAGGAAAATAGGCAAAATTGTGTAATAAGACTTTGTATTATGAGATGCAATTAGCACAGTTTTACAGGTATTCTTGATACTTCAAAGCTTTGATTTTTTTTCTTCGTTTTTTTTGGGAGGGGTGGGTTTATTTAACTTGTCAGAACAACGAATTACAATAGGTGATCATCTATGGTTTCTACTGCGTATAGCTTTGTCGAGATTATGGTACTGTTTTGTAAATGTGAAGACATTCACATTATTATTATTATTTTTTAGTTGAGCGCCACATGTACATCAGTTAGGATGATTTGTAGCAAAGTCTAGTGCATTGTTTTCACACCGCTCTGAAGTGAAGAGGATGTTTGAACATCACTGATTGGTCAGTGTCAGTTGATGAAGTCTGTGCAAACACTCTCTGCTTCTGCGCAGCAGCTTGGTTGTCGAAGTAACTCTGCACCACCGTTACAGCCATCTGTTTTGAGAGTGAACGCCAATCTCTGTGATCTTTTCAACGTGCTGTTGGAGAAGTGATTTTAACTCCGTTTTTTCCTTTTCTTTTCTTTTTGGGTTATTTTCACCACTTTTCTACTCCACTCCTTGCTGTTCATTTGTGTCAGTGGAATGAAACAAGCACTTTTAAAAAAAAAAAAAAAAAAAATCATCATTGGAAACAACAATAACCCATTCAATTTGCATATGTGATACGTCATTATTATGCTAATGATCATTAATATTATTTTAAGAGGAGAAAACTGTGAATGGGATTTGGGGAGGGAGGGATAGAAGGGTGGGTAATAGGGAGGGAGGTGAGGGTGGGTTATTTGATGGGCTTTGATAGGGTTTGACTAGGCATGACTGTGGGCATTTAAATGTATTTTGATGTGATGCCTTTCTCAAGGCTAGAAGATTTTGGGTGGGGGGGTTGGGTTGTGTTTTTTTTTTTTTTCCTTTTTTTTTATTTTGTTACGGTTTTTCGGGTGATGTTAAAAAAAAAAAAAGATTTGCCATAATTTTTGTTATACAATATTTTGAGAGTACCTCTTTGTATTTAAGTGTTTTCGAGAGATGGGCTGACATGCTGGAACCCCTATATCTTTAAACGTATGAGTATGTTGACAGCATACTTTTACCATCTTATTTATTTTTCGCTAGTCACAACTGACTTTGCAGATTTCTTGTTTTTTGTTTTGTTTTCTTTTTTTTTTCTTTAAGGCAAGTAATCACCGGACCTACAGCCAATCCCTCTCATTTGTTATGATTTGCTTAAAACACACTGATGTAGTAACTCCAAGGAATCGGTTCGGTTATACAGTTAAGAAAGAGAAAAAGTTATGTCCACCTCCCTTCCCCATAAATGCAGCCCTGCACTCGCAAGAATAAACAATGGCCTTCTTTGTCTTCCGTGGCTAAAGCCATTTTGTCCCGGCAGCCAGGGTTGATATTTAATTTAGTTGATTTCCTGTGAGCTGTAGCCCCCACTCCTCTTTCCTTTTCCTATGTCTGTGAGCTCCACAGCCAAGAGACTTTGAAGCTGCTCAGATCACAGGGAACAAAGACTGACTGACCAGCCACTTCACTCCAAACACACACTATGCTTTTAAAGTAGAGGGGAATAAAAGAAAAAAAGAGTGGGTGAAATGGAGGGGGGGAAAAAGACAAAAAGATTGACCTAAATATACCTCATATCACTAAAGCATAAAAAAAGAAAAAAAAAGCAGGGACACGCGTTTCATGTATGTAGTGGGAATATTTGTAGTATAGTTTCGACATATTGTATAATCATTTAACACTGCCTGTGTTTACAATAATAGAGCAAATGACTCATCAAAATGCAAATGTATTTCTTTCTTCTTCTTTTTTTCTGTAAAAAAACATCCACGCCAAGCAGTGTTGCATTATAGATGCCTCATAGGACATTCATTTTTCTCATGTTATATCCCTTATTTTTGCTACTTGCCATAATGTGTTTTGATATGATCTCTAGAAGGATATTGTTTACAAAAATGTACAAAAACACTAAAAACGTGTGTTCATTTTTTTTTTTTTTTTTAATTTCTTCAGTATGCATGATAAAGACATTTTTTTTGTATGGCTTTTTTTCTGACTGTCACCTCAATACCAAATTTTGTAGCAGAGGCCTCCCCGTTCCTTTGTCTTATTTGTTCTAGACCCCATGTGATACGATTTCCCAGGCTGTACCTGTTATTGAGATGATGAACGGATTAGAGAAGCCAATAAAAACTTTTTGTTACAAAAGATAGCGCATTTGTCGTTATGTCTCCCAGAAGTATCAAAATCCAAAAGATTCCTCAATACTGTTGATTAGAAATGCTTATTGATATGGATCAGTACATGGACTAGAAGAATTTAACTTCAGATATCAGTACTATATCAAAGCAGGCTACTGTATTCACATAACTATAACTGGGTGCTTTTAACTATTCAGATTCTGGTGGCATAATAACAGCTATTGGCCTTCTTATGTAGTCCATGTCTACTGAATTTAAATAGGAGCAAATATATTAGCACTTACCGACATTAAATAACGCACTAGAAGCTTCCATTTCGGCAAACAAGGAACTGGGTTTGTAAATACAGTTTACAGTCTCTGATGCGATCCCTCCCGGATACGATTAAATTTTTTATTACAGTATTATTTGACAAGAGGCTCTGCTGCCAGACAATGGGGGCGAGTTATAATCTCGTTGATATATTCCCATGTTTGCTTCCATATAGCCTTCGTGCCACATATGCTAATTCCCATGCCCGTAAACTGTTATCTGTATCGGATGTATGAGCATTACCAGGTGATTCTAGGTCTCGCCACTTCTCTGAATAGTGAGCGGTGGTGAGAAATATAAAGTAAATAATTTTCTGACATGCAATCCAAAATTTTTCAGAGCTATGTTCTTGCCTGGTAATAGGTTGCAAAGGGTTGTCATAAATATACCCAATGATAATTGATGGAAAATAATGGCTTTCAGTCTCAAAAGGCCAGTATTATGTAAATACCTGAATGATGAATGGGGAGTTGTCAAAAAGCTTGTAAGCGAATGATGGAGGATCACTTATAGTGTGAAAATTATGTCAAGCTCATCACCTAATTACAATCACAGAGGACTCTGGACTAACACATCATGGCTCTCCAAATGTTGGAACCAGATATGACATAAGATACGATGCAGCACACAGGTTTGTGGCCTCCAGTTTTAAAGCCTCAGGTTTAAGTTCACAGTTTCTGCTACATTGGTGTTTAGAGGTCAGAATACAGTTATGTGTAGACGGCATTGACACATTGCACAGACACAAATGCCTGCCAATTAGTCCTTATATGGAAACAAAATACTAGAATTTCAGTAACCAAAACCTGAGCACTGATTTGTTGATCAATCAGCTACCAGAATTAACTGCATAGCAACCCAACCCATTTATCATATCAGTGCATAAAACACTAACATGGTCAAGAGATTCAACACACTCCTGAGACTGAAATAGACTGAACACCTGTTCAAATGAAGGGTAAATCAGCTAGTGACCAAAAGACAATGGCTTTTTAACACAGGACGTGTGCAGTGACTGACTCATGTTTGGAGCTATACTCTGTGTCAATGGATGTTTTGGAAGAATGATCTTTGACACATCATACTTCCAGATTTGCAAGCCTACGTCAAGAAGCAGTAAAGCTATTTTAATGGTGACTTATGTGATATTATTTGAGCCATGAACTGTGATGCTGCATTATTGGCTGGCGGAAAAAAAATCAAACCAATCAGTTGAGGAGCCTTCAAGGACAAGGGTTCTTCAAGATAATGATTAGCGCTGTCTTTTTGTGCCAAGCTGTTATCACCCTCCTTCCCTTTCATGAAAATCATGTTCTTAATCACAGTCATCATAGGTGGGATATGTGTCACTGTCAGGAGAAACACCTTGGGTGGGGATACAGATGCGCAGAGTTATAGGTGACTTTGGACTTAGATTTTGCAAGAGGTTTTGCTGTTATTGCCGCGTAGTCATGGCATGTCTACAAAACATTCTGGCAAAACACGTAGCTGGCAAAACACGCACCTACGTAGCGTGCAAATGCAGGTAGATATCTGCATTTGCACGCACACTAATCAGACAATAAAGAGACAATAAACAGTTCATATAATTCTGTAGTTCATGACTAAAGACTCACTCAAGAAACAAGTAGTAACATTATTCATTAATATAACATTTCTGTTTGCATTAGTCAGATTTATCTATGTTTGTAGTAAAGATTTTGCAAATGGACACATTCAGTAACATGCAAAAGTCTCGAGCCACCTCTTGATTCATTTGGACGTTGGCTGATTTTTCACTCATTTCCAGTTGTTGTATCCAAACATTTCAGAGGAATCTTTTTGTTTGTTTTGTCACTTAAAACTAATTTATGGATTATTTAAACATCAAAAAAGCAAGTGTTGTGTCTACACATAACAGACAACTTAGCAAAGAACCCATTTTAAATTATGTCTTTAGCCACTATATTTTTTATTCAACAAAAGGACTAGATGTTACAATCCCTGATAATGCATCGCTTCAAATGGAGAAAGTCTTCCCCCTAATGTGATGAATGTAAACTTGTGGACGGTACTCTTGGCCATCTTTTTTGGTCCTGTTCTACGCTTACAGCCTTTTGGACTAGTATTTTTAGTTTCTATAGCATTGTTTACAACAGGCAACTGTATCCTGACTGTCTTATGGTGATCCTGGGCTGCCCCAGTGACTCCTTGGCACTTCCCTTTGCTGTTCAACAGGCCCTCGTGTTTGGTATGGTGATTGCCAAACGTCTGATTCTGGGGGAGTGGAAATCTGCCTCCCCTCCCTGCTTCAAGAGGTGGCTCGAGGAGATGGTCTCCTGTTTATACTTGGAAGAAATTCGGTTCTCTACATCTGATTCCATGGAGAAGTTCAGGAAGATATGGGGGCCCTTTATAGACCACATTAAGAAGGACAGTTCACGCCCTGGGTCCTGACCACGTTGTTTTAACTGCTTTCATTCTGAGCTGTTGCCCATAACTGTTATTGCAAAACAGACATATTGCATAATTGTTATCGGCTCCTCCTATCAATCTTTGGATTTGATCTTGTGGATTTGATCTTGTGGATTGGACTCACTGGATTGTGAGTTGTTTGACATGTATACCAGTTGCTTTTTTTTCTTCTCTGCTGTTCTTAATAAGTGCTGGCCGTGTACCCTGTTGTGGGGTTTGTTGCTCTGTTTTTTTTTTTGTTGTTTTTGTTTTGTTTGTTTGTTTGTTCCTTTTTTTTGTTTTTGATTTTTTTTGTTGTTGTCTTTATTGTCTGTGTTCCTCTGTCCCGCTGTTTGTGAATGTGTAAAAATTTTGAAACTTGCAGAAATAAATACATTAAAAAAAATGGTCTTGAGGAATGGCTACTATGAGAAAAGGCAGCCTGGAAACTTTACCAATGGGACACATCGCTGTGTGCCTCAACTCCACAGGGTGTTTCGGTCTTGTATCACAAGCTATAATGCCATTTTTAGTTTCTTTTTAACTTCCCTGGTTAGGTTTTGGGATTAGAAAACTGATCTAGATTTTAATATTAAAACTTTAGGACACATCATCAGTAGTGGACCTTGGATTCATTAGGTGTTTCAGCCTGTCTTAAAAACAAAACATTTATTCCCATAAACTCCACTTAGTTTTTTTGTACCAACAAGGTGAGTCCAAAATACAGCGGTGTGAAAAAGTGTTTCCTGAGTTGTTATTGTTTTGTATGTTTTTCACACTAAAGTGTTTCAGATCATCAATTAATTCAAAATATTTGACAATGAGAACACAAGTAAACACAAAAGGTATTAATTATTAAAGGTAAAAAAATAAAATAAAAAATCCTAACCTACATGGCCCTGTGTGAAAAAAGCGGTCTTTATGATATCCAAGACTTTTGGGAAAATACTCAAAAAATACCTGTGGATTGATGAGACACAAGTTAAATGTTTTGAAAGGTTTGTGTCCCATTGCATCTGGTGTAAAATTAACACAGCATTTCAGAAAAGGAATTTCATACCAACAGTAAAATACAATGGTGGTAGTGTGATGGTTGGGGCTGTTTTGCTGCCTCAGGACCTGGAAGGCTTGCTGTGGTAAATGCAATGATAAATTCTTCCTGATGGAGAATGTCCAGCCATCTCTTTATGACCTCAAGCTGAAGGGGACTAATAAGAGTAACAGACTGAACTAATTAAATTATACAATATATTAGTGTCATTAGAAAATTGTACTTTGTAGTCAGTATAAACTTATAATGATATAAGTTTGCATATGATAGAATACTGCATGATGACCCTTTGATGACTTAGACCAGGGTGGGCAATCTCAGTCCACGACTTGGCCGGTGTCCCTGCAGGTTTTAGATCTCACCTTGGGTCAACACACCTGAATCACATGATTAGTTTGTTACCAGGCCTCTGGAGAACTTCAAGACATGTTGAGGAGCTAATTTAGCCATTTAAATCAGCTGTGTTGGTTCAAGGACACATCTAAAACCTGCAGGGACACCGGCCCTCATGGACTGAGATTGCCCACCCCTGACTTAGACTGTTGTTCACTACAAGACTTGTTCTGTTCTCTTTTATAAGTTTCTTCCCACAGCAATAATAAGAGCTGAACAAGCAGTTTCACTCCCTACCAGGAAGAGGAGACCTGAACACTCTTATCTTCACTCCCTAACAAGAAGAGGGGCCGCTTCCTTCAGAATCTCACACACATACACCTACATACGCATTAACATTCCTCTGTCTACGAACAGACGTATTCACTATTGTATTGCCCTTGTATATAAATAAAGACAGGAGCCATCTCAGAGCGCACATCACAGGGCCCCCCACTCTCGTGTGAGCGCTCTGTGGCCGCCCTTGCAAGTAAAATCTGCAGTGTGTGTGTGTCTCCACTCTCGGACTCTCAGCTGAAGAAGTGTCTTTAGAATACATTTCTTGACATTTAGTTTGGTCCTCCGAGCCGGATCAGAAATATCAGAACTGTTATCTGTGACTCTGATCCAGGATCTGGTGCACTGATTCCTGATGCCGTGCCAAAGTCTGTCGACAGCCCTCTTAGACGAGGAAGAAAGCCCCGGGACGTGAATTTGGGTCCGGGCCGGTGTCTATAGTCTGGTCCATGGTGGTGGGATTCAGTCTGACGATCCGAACCACCAGTGAGACATCTGAGGGTGAGAAACACTATTTTGATATATAAAACCGCCGCAAAGGTTTAAAGAAACGTAAAATACGTTTAGACCGATTTTAGAAGTAGCCAAAATTACTTCGTGACAAATTAAAATACGTTTAGACAAAGTAAAAAAGGTTTAAGTTCGCCAAAAGGAACTGTGTTTAGACTGCTTTTAGAGGTAGCCGAAAGTACTTCGTGACAAATTAGCCCGCAAATGTCTATGTGTGTATTAGGGGTGGGTTTTTATAATTGATTCATCGATTAAAATCGATTCTGGCTTGGATAACGTAAAATCGATTCATTAAAATCCTGAATCGATTTTTTTAATATAAATTTATTTTGCCCGAAATGCCAGAATCTCTGGTGACATCTCACAAAATTTCAAGAACCACCAAACAGTTAAGACAGTAAATGAGAGCAGGTACACGGATTCTGCACATAGACTTAAACACACAGCGCGACCCGCGGATCAGAATCAGTGAGCTGTCGCCTTTCTCACGGTCGGGGCTGAAAGCCGACAGCTCGCTGATTCTGATCTGTCGGCGGGTCCGCGCTTTGTGTTCACGCCCTTTATGAGCCGATTCTAAAGCTGTTAGTTTGATCTCTCTCCAAACAATATTGACCGAACCAGCAGCAGAAGAAGATCCAAACGCTTCACATAAACATCGTCATGAATTCACTCTGACTTTTACTGTTTTGCTTCCACCGCGATGCACAGCTCTCTCTCTCTCCCTCTCTCTCTCTCTCTCTCTCTCTCTCTCTCTCTGTACTTCAAGAACAGTTTCCCTTTCTTCATTATTCGCTTGCTTGTTACACAAGTCTACTGTTGTTTACAGCGCTGTCAGCCGCTGTTTTTTTCCCTTTTACATTCTTCCGAAAAGAAAACCTCATTTCTGCCGTTCAATACTGAATAAATTTAAACTTTTTAAAATTATTCAAAATGCAAAACGCTTAACCGTGTCTCTAATAAAACCGCTGTAACTTCAGAGGTAATGTTCATATGTTGATTAATGGTTTTCTTTCGTTTTTGATGTACTGCAGAATATTTTTATAAAATCCCAGGCCAGGAAAATCACCTTCATGTTTTTCTGTGTTTTATCTTCAGCTACTTTGACACAAAAGCATCTGCTGTGACGCTCACACCTTTGATAAAGTCTTGCGAGTGTCAGCTTCCTTTTTATTGATACAAAAATATGTAAATGTACTGATCTGAATTATAACATTTCTGACTGTCAAAATTTCCCAGATTTAAATCGAATCGAATCGAATTAAATCGAATTAAATCGAATCGTGGATCGAATCGATTCAGGACCTTGTGAATCGGAATTGAATCGATTCTAGAAATCAGTGACGATACCCAGCCCTAGTGTGTATGTGTCCAGAAGTAAGTTGATTTTAAAGCACAATACGCTGCTTTGTTTTCTTTGCTTGAGGCTCACGTACTGGTGACAAAGGAGAACGGTTGAGTTTAGTCTCATAAAACTGATACCGCTTCACTTTTTAGAGTGGAGTAGAAGGGCGTATCAGCAAACCACTCCGGAGTCTGGCGTGCCAGAGACAGCCCAGCAAAATCTTTGAAAATGGGGAATAATAAGTGCAACTAGGTGAAGAAAAGCTAAAAGAAAGCTAAAAACCGCAGCTGTAAAGGGAAGTGCAATCCCTCAGCCATTACTCAGCTGAGAGCTGCCCTGAAACAAGAAATTACATTAACAAAAGACCCAAAGAAAAAAAATTAAAACGTAAGGAAGAGTATAGACTTTTCCAAGCATGGGAAATCGAAACTGAAGGGAGAACTGAAAAATAAGAGATCAAAGTAGAGATCACAGAAACTGGGTTGTATTATCAGCCGACTGAAGTTTAAAAAGGGTTGGAAACAGACCCGACTGAATAAATATAAATACAAGAGGAATAAAGTAAAATAAACAAAAGGCTAAATTAAATTAGAGCTTAACTGTAATGTATTCAAACTGATAACAGCAAGGATAACAACCTGTAAACTGGTATTAACAATGAAACATAGTTGGGATGAGGACCATGCCCAGAATAAATAGAATGAAAGAAAATACATAATTCACACAAACACATATTAAATGAAATCGAGAGATGCATACGTTATATTAAGGTTGTGTCATCGTTCAGCCAAGGAAACTGTGTGAAAAGGAAAATGTCTCCAGCTTGAGAAAGGGTGGAACTGCAGATCACCTGCAGCCCTTGGTGGATACAAAATAAAATATAAATAAAATATTGTAATATACTATTGCTGTTATATAAAAGATAATAGCATTAATAATGAAATAATATTAATATGAAGGGGCACCTTAGTCAGTTATGATGTGAGGTGGATAATTGCTAAAAGTAGTCTGCATCAAGCTTAAGGTTTGCTCAAATTCAGTACAATTACATATGAGATGAAGAAAATAAAGAAAATATCTAAAATAATTAAGTGCATAGACGAATTTGACCTGCTTGAAAACCTGTCATCCTAGATGAGACATTACTGAAATATAGAGCACACCTATACTAACAACTAATAAGCTAAACCCTGTATACAACGGCTAAAGCTACAAAATTGAGAAGCTGAATTAAATATGTGGTCACTGCTAAGCTGATGAGCAAGTAACATGTTTTTTAGAGCAGGAGCTGCATGCCTTTTTTGCATCCTGACTCATGTGTGTAAAGCGTTCATGCCATCAGCAACTTGTTTTTTGTTTTGTTTTTTTTGTTTTGTTGGGTTGAAAAATAAATAAATTTGTGATCACACTTGTGGATAACAGTGACATATAATGATTAGGCATATGATTTACTAATACAGATGAAGTTTATTCTAAAGTTCAAGGAAAACAAAGAAGAACAGCATCTTCAGTTGTGTCTTGGCTGTTGTTCTCTGTGTAGTGTGCTGAGTTTTTGCTTTTTGTTTTTTAAAATGTTGCTTGAGTGAGGAGTACTGTGACTTCTGAAGTGGCTCTCATCATGCGACCTTGATGATGATAAGTTTAGAGCCAGCTGAGAGCTGGGTTGTCTGCTTTGTTTTAGGCGATAAGGCAGAAAAGTTAAAACTTACTTTCTTGTCTTGAAAAAAAAAGAGAGAACGGGTTTTGTTTTTCTCAGCCAACAACTACAATTTCATTTTCTGTTTTTGAGAAAGGAGAATTTAAAAAATAATAAAACAAACAAAGAGTGATGTTTTGTTTAAGTGGTGAAGAAAGCTAATACTGCAAAATACCATCTAATGCATGATCTGATAGCAGTAAATGAAATCACTGAAATGATGCCACCAGTAGTCGCAAATCCCCGCACTATACTGAATCAAGTCACTCCAAAAGAACAATGGTTCTCAGTGATAGACGCTTTTTTTCTCAGTGCCTTTACACCCCGATTCACAACACCTGTTTGGCTTCACTTTTGAGAGACAGAGACAGTTTCTACTCTACGTAGATGACATTTTAGTGACTGGCCACACAGAGGAAGGGTGTAAGCAAAATACTATGGCTGTGTTACGTCACTTGGCTGAGCAAGGCCACAAGGTATCTTTAAATAAACTCCAATTATGGAGACCTGAAGTCACACACTTAGGGCACACCCTCTCAGGTGAAGGCAGAAAGCTACTAAACAAGAGAAAAGAAGCCATACAAAATGTGCCACAGCCACAAACTAAGCATTCACATTCTTTCTAACTCTCAGTGAGCCTGACTTATGACCTTGGCTCCCTGTTTTTCTGCTTCCAACAAAGGTGGGGGTGCAGGTTGGATTCCAACACAGCCAAATCACCATCGACGCGACAAACCCATCTATTATTTACACACTTCACGTCAACCTTCTAGGAGGGTTACAATACAAGAAAATCACCACTGAAGACGTTGGACTTGATAAAGGAGCATGTGATCAACTTTTCTGGATCAACTTCAATGTGACAAACCGGTATACATCCATCCATTTCCCAGTGTTCTTGGACCAAACCCCAGGGAAGAACCACTCCATGTGCTATAAACAAAACAAAGGTAACAGGCTGCTTGGAAACACCACTAACTGCAACCGGACCGCTGGAGGAGGAGAAGGTGCCCCTGTGAACACGACTGGACCATCTAATGGCACGTACTGGGTGCAAGGAATGGCCTGGCTATGTGGACAACGGGCGTATTTCATACTGCCCCCAGGCTGGACAGGAACATGTGCTCCCATATTCCTGTCAGACCACACTTTCAGGATGAACGCAGTAAACACCACTTCTACAGTACGCTGGAAAAGAAGATCCCCAAAATTCAGCCACATGACCCAATATGGGGGAGCGATGTACCCAAGGAATTCAAAATGTGGACTACCGGACAGAAAGTACTCCATACATTGTTCCCCTGGGTGGGAACCGGATAAAACATGCTGAGGATTGAAACTCTGGACTACCGTTTTGGACTTTTCCTGGATGCTTCGTGCAAGATCAACAAACAACAGAACCAGGAAATTGATCCATTACGGATCGCAGTAGCTCTGGACATGATACTAGCAGAGAAAGGGGGACTTTGCGTCCTCTTCAACAACACCTGCTGCACTTACATACCAGACAATGTACACTCATCAAACATGACTGACGCCCTGAACGCCTTGAGACAGATCCAACAGGCCCAAAATCAGGACTATGTAAGCGATACAAGTGACCGGTTTTCTTGGCTTTACACTGGTTCCTGGCTACAGGTGCTAAGACTACTCATTGGAGTTGGAGTATTTTTACTTTTATTTTGTGTTTTTGTAACATGTATACTGCCATGTCTAAAACTCATGATTAACCGCATAATTATTTCCACTGTTGCTGCATACATAGCCGTGACAAATGATGATGATGACGATGACCCCGACCTGTTGGAACATGAAGACTTTGTGTGATTAATGATGATGTGACAGAAAATGTACAACAAGATGTTACATACTGATATCTCACTCAAAAGTTATACGTGACAAACAGGAGGGAATGTCATTAGAAAATTGTACTTAGTAGTCAGTATAAACTTTTAATGATATACGTTTGCATATGATAGAATACTGCATGATGACCTTTTGATGACTTAGACTGTTGTTCACTACAAGACTTGTTCTGTTCTCTTTTATAAGTTTCTTCCCACAGCGATAATAAGAGCTGGACAAGCAGTTTCACTCCCTACCAGGAAGAGGAGACCTGAACACTCTTATCTTCACTCCCTAACAAGAAGAGGGGCTGCTTCCTACAGAATCTCACACATACACCTACATACGCATCAACATTCCTCTGTCTACGAACAGACGTATTCACTATTGTATTACCCTTGTATATATAATAAAGACAGGAGCTATCTCAGAGCGCACATCACAGGGCCCCCACTCTTGCGTGAGCGCTCTGTGACCGCCCTTGCAAGTAAAATCTGCAGTGTGTGTGTGTCTCCACTCTCGGACTCTCAGCTGAAGAAGTGTCTTTAGAATACATCTCTTGACAATTAGAAAGTTCACAAAATATAAGAAATAGCTCTAATATATACAAATAGCTCAATTGACCTGATCTGATTCAATCTGAATCTGATTGAGATGTTGTAGCCTGACGTTAAAAAGGCGATTCATGGTCAAAAACGCTCCGGTGTGGCTGAATTACAACAATTCTGCAAAGATAAGATAAGTGGGCCAAAATTCCTCCACAGCACTGTAAAAGACTCATTGCCAGTTATCGCAAAGGCTTGATTGCAGTTGTGGCTGCTAAGGATGGCGTAACCAGTCATTATGTTTAGGGGGCAATCACTTTTTCATACAAGGCACTGTAGGTTTGGATTTGGTTTTCTTTCCCCTTAATCATAAAGATCTTCATTTAGAAAAACTGCATTTCGTGTTTATGTGTGTTATCTTTGTCTAATATTTTAATTTGCTTAATGATCTGAAACATTTAAGTGTGACGAACATACAGAAGACTAGGAAATGAGGCAAACACTTTTCACACCACTGTATCTCAATATGGTGTACAGTATGTTCTAAAAAAAATCTAAGGAAACTGGTCACATGGATAATAAACGAGAGAGAAAAAATACTGCAGATGAATAGTACCTGAATGTCATGTCCTTAAGAAGTAGGGAAAAAATCCAGGAAAGACATTACTCAAGATCTGAGTGATTCACCTGGCTCGTCAGCTGATCCATTTACTGTTTGACAAATTACAAAAGAACTGGACTGAAAAGGTCTTCTGCACATAAAGAGGATGCCAGGACTGATGTACAATAGTTAGAATTTACCAAGATCATTCTAGTTTACAATAATTATAACACGTAAAAAAAAAAACATTTTAATCAACTGAATTAAAAAGAAAAATTAGACTTTTGAAAAAACAAAGAAACTAAAACACTTTGGTGAACTTGGAAAACTAACTAAAATGTAAAAAATAGAGATGAAATATCCTTAGTTTTAAAATTGTATTATAACTCTAAAGATCTACCTTATCTTTACTACAAAACTGTATTACAACTTACCTGACGAGGCTTTGGGAGATGTGTTTATTTAAACTTTGGATGCCTACAAAACAGTAGTCAACTGTTTTCAAGAAGTTCTGTGTTTTTATTGCAATATCTTTACTGATTTTCCCAAATACAGACAGATGCCATGAAATACAACAGTTTAAAATATTCATTAAAAAGACCAAACCTAACACTAAACCTTATGAAAACAGAGAGTAGCAAACAATAAAACAATCCAACAATAAAACAATACAATATAATAAAAATATATTGTAAAAACTAAAGTGAAATAAAAAAAATAAACCCTGGAAATCAACTGACACTAAAATGAATTAAAGAAGGCTCTATGGTTTGAAGCTCAACATTATTGAAGCAGTGTGGGATCATGCTGACAGAGAATGAAGCAAAAGTCAGCCAACATCCAAAAAAGATATTCATGAAAATTAGAGGACTAGTCCTGAAGATTTCTTTAATAATAATTACAGATGATGGAGCCATTTCCAGCAATTACACTGAAAAAATCTTACTTCCACATAGCTCTCCATGCCATACGTGCGGATTCCCTTGCAATACAATGACTCTGTGTCATATATCGTATCAGGTAGTGGTGGGCGGATCGATCCCAAGTCGGCATCGGTATCGGATCGATACTAGCCTGGTGATATCAATTCTTTACTTTGAGTTCTGCTCATTTACAATGCTGTGCTTTCGGCAAAAACGAAACAACCAGGTCGCTGGACTCACCGCTCCTTTGTCAGCGGAGAGCAGGCACACTTTGCTCCATCTCCCCCACTCTTATGTTTCGGTGTTGCACTGACATGTCACGTAATTTAGACACTTTGGGGGTTGTGAAGTTGTTTACATGTTTATTATATTTTTTTGTTTTTGTTGTTGAGAATTTTAATTGTAATTTTTGTATTCGTTTATCAACAGTATTTGTTTTAATTTGTTTACTGGTTTGTGTGCACTTAAGATTTAAAAAAGAAAAAAAAAGTGCCACCACAGCAGACCCGATGGCATTTTCATGCTTTGCAGCATCATTTATTCTTACAATAATCACACGGTTGCTGTAACAGTACATTCAATGGCTTCAGCTCTCCCGCTGGCAGCCGTACACATCACCACCACCAAACCTGCAGCGGCATCGCAGAACATGCCCTACCACATACCCCCATCGCTCGCTTCACCTCACCCCGCGAGCAGGCGAGGGAATCGGCCTGGACCATCGGCACCCCATGCCCCAGCCCAGCGACGGGGAAGTGTCCACTCTGGCGGTCGCCCGCGCCTCCAGCGGAAGCCCAGGAGCTGGCCTGATGGCCACCCATATGGCAAGCAGCAGCGGCGACGCAGCAGGCGTGGAAGTGAGCTGGGGCTCATAGGCAGCTGGGCAGACGGCCGGCACGCAGGACCATGCAGCCTGCGTGCCGAAGTGGACAGCGCGCCGCCCTCAGGCGTGACAGGACCCCCGCGCACCTCGACCTTCGTCTCCAGCTTGACAGGTCCCGCTGGTGCGCCAGCCTCCGGCTCACCCCGAGCCGCGCACTGTCCACACGGTTGCTGTAACAGTAGCCTACATTCAATGGCTGCAGCCCTCCTGCTGCCAGCTGTACACATCAACACCAAAAATAACAACAGCACAAGCAGCGCACAGGTTTTAAGCCGGCGAGGCATCATTGTAGATGCAGTGAAGGTGAGTCCATCTCACCTGCAGCGGCATCGCAGACCAGGAGCCGCCACAATAATAAAACATTTTTTTTATTTAATTATAAATAAATTATTTCTCCTAATTATATCCTGGGTTTTAACTAATTAATAATACCAAAGGAAACATCACAAAAGACACTTAAGGTCATGAAAATTAATTGCGATTTAGCAATTCAATGAGGCATCCACCTTATTTATTGAAAATTATCGTATCAGTATTGGTATTGGCGATACTGGCCCGAATTTACTTGGTATCGGATCGATACCAAAATATGCAGTATCGCACACCACTAGTATCAGGAGTACCAAGCGCATCGAGTCTCACCACAGGCTCTAACTGCTCACCATCCAGAGCTGTTATAGCCAGCACATAATCACAATCTGTTGCTAATCTTGGGAAAGCGTTTCATGTACTTTGATAATAGTTTTTGTTTGTTGTTCTAATACAGGTATTGTAGAAGAATAAAGGTGGTTGTGCCAAATATTGACTTTCATGCTTGAAGGTATTGTTGAAGCTATTTTTGGCTTCTATGCTTAATTTCCATGTATGTTTGCACGTTTCAGAAAATGACTGCAGCTATTTCCAAATTTTCTTTAATATAACGAAATGAGGACTGGCTCAAGATTTTTGCACAGTACTATGTATTTTTATCTTTAGGCTATGTTTTAGCATTGAAATTCATGGTAATGGTGAAGTGGTGTACACAACTTGATTCAGATTTGCAGTTGTGATAAAGGTCAACTTAAGGTACTTTGGATCTTAATGGGAAAACTTTTTAAAAGTCTTTTTAAAATAGTTTTTTCTATTTTCTCAGCTGTTTGCACATAGATAATCTTATCACATATCTTGTGATGTCTACAAATCAAAGTTCATGTTATCTTTCTCCCCACCCTGTTTTATTGGCCATGTACAGTTGAACAATGTGACATCCCTTATAGTTAGTGTGATGTGTTTTACCGTGTACAATTGTAATAACTTCTAAAGCTCCCTCTTTATTTATTAAGTAGATTTTCCACATTTCAGTTCTGGGATTAGAGTTTCGATATAATTTGATATACACATATTCCTTACCCGACTAGTGATTAATGAATCTAGATCATGTATAGTTTTGAGAAGGGATTTTTAAGTTAGAATGAGGAAAGGTTTAATTTATAGTTATATATGGCCTAACCATAGAAGGAACCATGCAATTTCAAGTAAGCCTTAGATTTAAAGAACATTACTTAAACACACTCTTACTTCAGAGAACTATGCAAAGTAAAGAGACTTAAAAAAATCAACATGTAAAAATGTGCGGCTAAACAAGAAAAGAGTGGTTAATGGTAATTTCCTTCTTCTTGAAATGTAAATATAAAGGCTTGGGATGGTTTTCATATTGCATTAGATCATTGACACATTTTTTTTTTACCAACTTTTAAATGATAACTGAAATACTCTATGTCATGGAAAATTGATAAATAGATAAATGGCTTGAAAAGTGAACCCTTAGGTTATCTTCTTTGGGTGGGACCTGTACTTTAGCACTGTCCAAAGGAGGAGGAGTGGCTAACGATTAAAACTGCCTGTGAAGGGCAATTGAATTCTAACCGTACAAAGATTTTGAGAACTAAGGACTTGAGCACTCCTAACCTTCATTGGACGTCTTTTCTGTGTTTACGCTGATTTTTTTTTTTTTTTTCCAATGGCTCAAAAATTCATACGCCTGTCTATCCTTTGGATACTTGTAGCCCTTTTGGGTAAGTAGTCTGTTCCTATTGCATAAACTTTAAAACCACACATTTTCAACTTGTGTTTTTTATGTGAATCAGATTGAGCTGCAATTACAGCTAAACTGTTTAACACAGGTCAAGTCTTTAAATGCTTTTCATAAATAGTGATAAAACCATTATTTAGGTTAAGATTTTATATTTGTACTCATTCCTAAACCACTATTATATTTGTAGTAGAAAAATGGAAAGCTACCAGTGATGTGCGTTAAATGTCAGGAGGGATATTATACCCCTTATGTCAAACAGAGTGATTTGTGGCCCCAATAAAGGAAGTAATAAAACATATGGTAGCCATAGAATTATGATATTCATCAAAATATGCTAGTTCATAGCTCATTAATTTTTCCCGCCCAAAATAAATTATTTGATTATTAAAAAATAAAGTTTTTATATCAAATAGCATTCTTTATTTTTATCAAGTTTATTTTTAATTAAAAAGTTTTTATTTTCTATGCTTAAAAAACGCCATCTGGTGGTGGGTCAGTGCGTGTGTGCGCGCGCACCCCCGTGCCTGTGTCTGGGCCCGTACTCGTCTGTGTGTGTGTGTGTGTGTGTGTGTGTGTGTGTGTGTGTGTGTGTGTGTGTGTGTGTGTGTGTGAAAATGTGTTAAACCAGAGTAAAAGTGAGAGAGTGATATTATACCCCTTTCGTCAAACGCAGTGATTTATGACCCCCTTAATTGATTTATGACCCCTAATAAATTATTCATGAGCTCCGGAAGTCCGGAAGTAGGAAGTAATTAAGTAATAAAAATATGATATTCATAAAAATATGATATTCATAAAAATATGATATTCATAAAAATATAATTGATTATTTAGAAAGTTTCTTATATATCAAAATAGCATTCTTTTATTTCTTTAAGCAATTAAAAATTTTTTTATTTTTTTATGCTCAAAAAACGCCATCTGGTGGCGGGTCAGTGTGTGTGCGCGCGCCCGCGCGCGCCCGAGGCTGTGTGTCTGGGCGCTCGGGGGCGCGCCCGTGTCTCCGGACCGTGCTCTCTCGGGCTCCGTGCTCATGTGTTTAAAAATGTATTAAACCATATTAAAATTGTTTAGTTAAACTTGTGCTTTTGTAACGTTCAGTATGGCCACAAACACATGCTGCATGCCTTGGGGGAAAACTTTATTTAGATTTATATGCATTTGTAGATTTAGAATAAAACTCATACTCAGAAAAAACTCGCGATCCCCTAACCCTCCTTAGATACATAAGCAGGGAAAACTCCTTAAAAAACCCTCCGCGATTTCTCCAAAACCCTACAATAACTTGTTAGGGTACCCCCTCTATTCCCAAAACCTTATATTCGATAACAGGGAAAATCCTTAGTCTTTTTTCTCAAATTCAGCGCCCCGCGGCTCCCTTCATGCTCAGCCAAACAAAGCCAAAACTCCTTTTAAAAAATTCTCCGCGATTTCTCCAAAACCCTAGAATAACTTGTTAGCTACCCCTCTATTCCCAAAAAAAAAAAAGCGCTATAATCCAAAAACATTGGGAAAGCTCCTCTTACTAGCAAGCTCTAAAATTCAACCCACACTCTAAGTTCTACCTCGCTCTTAATCTCCGATCCACAACTTCTTGCAGAGCACAATTTTTTCCTGCTTGTTCGCTCCCCGCTCTGCTCCCGAATGCGCTGCTTACCTCGTTTGAAAATTCCCCCCTTAGACCAACTCCGCCTCACTGCGCCCCGCTGCCAATCACATAACCCTTGCACCGCTCCCTTTGCACCCCGGTTAGCCAATCGGCTCCAGGTCTGATTTTACGATCTCCCGCTGAGGTTAAGACTATCGTCGAACCCCCAGAAGACATCTGACTTCAGACGTATCAACAACTGGCGCCGCTCAGACTGCTTGCGAGTTCGCATAGGGAGCGGCCGATTTCAACAGCAACTTGCGTCTCTTTCCTTATCCGCATATCATTCGGTAAGTGTTAATCTTCCTCTCTAACTACATTTTTGCATTTTCCTTTTTACCATTCTGTCAATCCTTTCATTTAAAAAAATAAATAAATATCACAATGGTTTGTAACAGGTACAATACACCATCCATCCATCCATTCGCCTCCACTTATCCTTTTCTCAGGCTCGCGCGGTGCGCTGGAGCCTATCCCATGTACAATACACTTTAAAATATATATAAGCTCCACTTTTAACTCCCGTAAAGGTTTATACATTACATGTCTACATCACCTATCATGGCCTCATCGGGTATCTCATATCATCTTGTTATTGTTATGTTATGCTCCTTTGATATTTTGCTAGTTTGCGTGTTTTAAAACTCTTTTTGTTTTTCTTTATATTTTTAGACCCAGATGTGTTAACCTGATCCCTGCGAAACACCAGCTCTGCGTGGATTTTGACCGCGAGTGACCGGATGTTGTTTCCGGCCTGAGGTTGCCTGAAATGCCGTGAGGCTCGTTTGAAAGATTGCGCCCGAGACCAACTCCGCCTCCAAGGCATGCCTACCTTTAGCTGCCACCAGTGAGATATCAGAGCCGGGCTCCACATATCCAATCAGGAGCACGAGCAAGACAGCTTTTGCAGACTCTCCAGAAATATACAAGTCCTTACCAACTGCTCTGCAACCCAGTGTTTCTGGTCCCCTCACTAACATCGCTTTTTGAGATATTTTTTATGAACCACCAAAAAAGCAATTTTACCCCACAGACTGGGTCTGAGGGCAGCAGCGGGGACAAATGATTGTAATGAAGCGACGGACATTTCATGGCTGGTCTTGCATAATCGTGAGTTATTATGTCATATGGTGATAAGTACATAGTTTTGCAAGAGGCATACAAGCACTGTGGAAAAAGTAATCATAAAACTGTTTTTGTGAACACCCTACGTTATGCTTTAAAAAATGTGATACATGTAATGTGATCATCAAAGAACATGATTTAAAAAAAAAAAACTTTTATTCTTATGCTTTTAAAGTATGTCAGATTATCTTAAAACACTTATTTGTATGTTATAATGTTTTTCTTACACCATGTGTAATTTTTATAGACACCTTATTCATTGTATCAATGTGTAATTATGTATCTTTGATAAATAAATAAAATATTTAATCTTGTATTTGTGTACTTTCTGGTGATTCAATAAAAAATTAGTCACACATCGCTCTGATAAACACAGATGGCTGAAAGAAATGTTTGATGGAACAAAGGAAACAAGTGTCTTGCTGCTAAACTTTTAAGTCACCATGGTTTAAATGAGAAAGTCTGTATGTAAAACATGAAAAACTCCATATCAGTGATATCTACAAAGGTGTACTCATTTCTTTGTAATGGTACTTTACTGTTCCAATGAAACAAAAAGAAAATCTCATTTTTAAAGTACATTTTTCGGCCACCCTGACCTATTTTCAGGGGCAAGAATGTTGATGTTAGACTGTGTTTTAAATCAGGTTGTGATCTTAAACTAACTATCACAGCACTGATTTCAGTTGTAATGTCAATTAGAATCCCAATTTGGCTTTTCTCCAGTCAGTGTTATGGTGAAATTTAACTTGTTCTTTTGTGTAATTGCACATGGCCCAGCAAAGGACCCCTTAGTAAACTGTACAGCATAAGTTTTCAATTCACTTTTGTCAGAAAACTTCACAGTATGAGAAGTTACAGCACAGTTTCTCCAAACGTGTGGTTCTTTTTCAGCCAGCGTGCTTTTAGAGCATCTACATTAGCTCATGTAGTAAAAGTACAATCAGTAAGTGTACTTTAACATTTGAGATTCCGAGTCACTCTTGCTTAGATCATGTGAACTATATCATGAACCTTTTTTTGTATAATGCATCAAACGTGTTCAAATCAGTTTATTTTCAATTTATTTTAACTAATCTAGAGACAAGCAACTCCTTTTTAGCTTCTGTTATGTATTTACCTCTCACACCTTAATCTAGATGTTAGTGTTCTCAGAGTTAACATGTCTCATGTTGCCATGTTGTATTTCTAATACCCAGCCTCAGTGTTCGCCCTGTTGACCCTCAAATCCAAACACCAATGATCTAGATATTCACAACATTCATAAGGAGATTCTTAAGGTCTTAAGTTTTGTTGTTTTTATGTTTTACAAAAAAAAAACTTCACATTTTTTATATTTTTAAACGAAAGTGACATGCAAGGATATTTTTCTTTAGTGATGTTGCTTCAGCAATCTCAAATACTAATTATTCTGGGAATTTTTATGGTCAAACTATGTGATTTTCCAAATGTGTGTGTGTGGAGTAAAATGACCTTGTTCTTATGATGTTGTCACCGTGAATCATTTAGGATTAACAACACAAATTGTATCGATAGCAGAAACAGTCTTATAACTTATAATTCTCACACGTTACCGCTAGTTTTACAAACGCAGTCTTCTTCAGCTCTGTTTATGTAGCTTTTATGAAACTGATTTTCCATAGTACAAGTAGAATTTAATTTTTCTTTGCTCTCCAGTATAAATGCAATAATTTGCAGGCTTTTTACTGAAACTCTCACAATGCAACACTCAATGCTCAGAGCTTCATATATCAACAGCTCTGAAAATATCTTCTTTTTTAAAGTAATGTAGGACAGGATCTCTCACTCTCTGTGTCTCAAAAAAAACCCAACTAAACTGGCAATCACCACTAAACAAATGAAAGTAGTTTATGGCTTTTTTATCAGCTGCATTTCTTTCATTCATGTATTGATCCCATTGTTTATTGGTAATGCTTTTAGGTCACTGTTTTAGCATGTCTGCCTCACACTCCATTTAAACAGTTTAACAGATAGTGGGGTCTGGTAAGGAAGTTGGGGGGAAGCAGACAACTCCACAGGAAGAGTCTTTTTGTCTTTTCTCCACTGTAAAAGATAGCAAGGCAGTGTGAAACTTTCTTTGCGGGAAAGACAAAACTGAGAGCCATGCTAGGCTCAGTGAGAGACTCTGCTCACCCTCTGCCCCAGCGATGGCAGTCCCTCACCAAGCTTGATTTCTGTTCTTTGTCTTGATTAAAGAATGTTAGCTACCGCTCATCGCTTGTCTGCAGGCTTTATTAAACGGAAAACTTCCACAACAACCTCTAAACAGTGGTTTATGGCTTTTTGTCACCTGCAACACCATGTAACACTTGGATGTTAGATTCTTTTACCAGTCAGTGTTGTTAGCCCCAACCCCCAGGCTCCAGGTGTCTGAGCTCTAACCCTGGCTGCCAAATGTCCCCCTGAGGCCTTTGTGCCTTTTACCACCAGACTAAGTTTGTAGTCCTATCTACTAATATTATTTAATTTTTTTATTATAGCACAAGGTTCAGTTAGGTTACTACTTTGACTTCCTCAATTTGCGCACATTTCTGACCCGATACTTTATCAAGCTTTTACTCGAGTGTTTTTGACACTAGCAGCTGTACTTCTACTTAAGTGAAAATTGCCTGCAATTTTGCCACCTCAGTTGCCACTTTTCTGGAGTTTGTACACTTTTTATATTGAAACGTTCAACGTTTTACGTGTTATCCTTGATCACAGTTCTAAACAAGTTAACTTTCTTCACTTCAAAGTAACCCAAAAAAGAAACTATATGTCCAGTTCTCTTTACTCCAAACCTGGTTTAAGGCTATGCTGTTGTTGTGATATGGCCATACAAATAATATTAAGTTTAATTAATCTTTTAAAAAAATGGCTGCTTCATGGCTACCTGTTCAGAGAATTTGCAGACTTTTATGGAAACTGTCACAATGTAACACTCTCACTGTCAAAACAGGGTTGATCCATGTTTCTATGAACACTGATTAATATATCAACAGCTCTGAAAATCCTTTTTTTTTTTAAGTAAAGCAGAACAGGATCTCTGTATCTCTAAAAATCCCAACAAAACTGGCAATCACCTCTAAACAAATGGAAGTAGCTTATGGATCTTTATCACCTGCAACACCATGTAACACCTAGATGTTAGACTCTTTTACCATCACATTTGCAAGGGTTTATGTTTTATCCTTGATCACAGTTCTAAATAAGTTAACTTTCTTGACATAAAAGTAGCCCAAAGAAGACAAATATATGTCCAGTTCTTTTTTACTCCAAACCTACTGATCGGAAAACATTATGTGATGCTGGAAGTTTTCATCCTATCCATCTGCAAAACAAGTTTACCTGTAAGCCAACACATTAGACGTAAGCAAATTTGTGAAATTCCTGAACAATGTGCTTTGTGGAGTAGCAGTAGTACTAGAACTAGTACTAGTAGTCCTAGTATTCTGCAGCAACCAGGCTTCAAGAGTGATCACTCTTCTGGCTTTCAAATGGTGAAAACATGTCACAGTCTTAACCGCAAATCAGAAATGTTGGTAAATTTAAAAAGGAATTTAAACGTCAGCTTTGACATAGACACAGACTTTATTAATGCCACACTCAGGAAATTCACATGTTACACATGATTTAGCTCACCTGCTAAATCCCCAGAGCAATAACCACATCAGCATCATTAGCCTGAGTGTTGATCCTCCAGGTGAGTGAGTGGAGTTGAGTGTGTGTGTGTGTGTGTGTGTGTGTGTGATCAGAGGTGAAGCTGCTTTCTGCAAAGTCTCATCAACAACCAGGAAGAGTCTAAAAGCACTAAATATGAAACAGACCATTTACCATACCCAACACTGAGCTCCTGCACAGTCAGATGGAGTGAAACATAATGTCCCAGTGGTGTTCTGTTGGATTTAGCAGGTGAGCATTGTTGCCAGTCAAAACCTTTTTGGAAACTCTTTACAAGAATCAATGTAATTATTTGTTTTACTTGAATCAAATGTATTGGTTTATATACCTGAAATAAAACTTTTTTTTGGAAACCCGTTACATCAAATAAAACTTTCTTGGAAAAGCATTGCAAGAATCAATCGAGTTATTTGTTTTACCCCATTCAAATCTATTGGTTTCATTACATCAAATTAAATAATTTTGGAAACCCGTTACATCAAATAAAACTTTCTTGGAAAAACTTTACAAGAATCAATGTAATTATTTGTTTTACTTGAATCAAATGTAATGGTTTATATACCTGAAATAAAACTTTTTTGGAAACCCTGTACATGAAGTAAAAGGTTTTTGATCTTGTAAGTTCTGGCTTTAATATTTTCAGCTGATAAAGTGAACTTCATACAAACTCTGTGTTAGAAAAAGGGGATAGTTTACTACATGCTATAAAAACACAATCCTTAATCTTTTATTTTGCAACTTTATCTTTCTGTTCTGGTTTTTAGAGTGATTGTTTTATTGACTCGTACTTTGGGAATCACCCTGTTGTGAGAAAAGGATAAGCTGGGAGAGAATACAGCATTATACAAGCAGAGTGTTTTAGCTGTATCCATAGATCTAAGACATAAACCTGTTGTTAAAAAAGAATAGTTAACTGAAGTGCAGATTTAATTTTAAATTATTTCACGAACTGTCCAGGAATTACAGAGAGCTTTATACTGATATGGTAAAATTCTCTGAGTGTATTGGTTGTATATGACAAGTATTTGTAAATCATTAGTAGTTACTCTTGCATAGGTGTTTTGCTTGTTTTAAATTTGTGCACTATTTATTTTTATTTTTTGTATTTTGTAATGAATCTCTAATTCACTTTTTCTTGTTGGCCTTGTTGTGTGTACCTCACAAGTCAAATTATACATTGTGATGGAGCAGTCACAATACACCCGCACGAGACACAGTTTGATTTTTCTAACACAGAGTTTGTATGAAGTTCACTTTATCAGCTGAAAATATTAAAGCCAGAACTTACAAGATCAAAAACCTTTTACTTCATGTACAGGGTTTCCAAAAAAGTTTTATTTCAGGTATATAAACCATTACATTTGATTCAAGTAAAACAAATAATTACATTGATTCTTGTAAAGTTTTTCCAAGAAAGTTTTATTTGATGTAACGGGTTTCCAAAATTATTTAATTTGATGTAATGAAACCAATAGATTTGAATGGGGTAAAACAAATAACTCGATTGATTCTTGCAATGCTTTTCCAAGAAAGTTTTATTTGATGTAACGGGTTTCCAAAAAAAAGTTTTATTTCAGGTATATAAACCAATACATTTGATTCAAGTAAAACAAATAATTACATTGATTCTTGTAAAGAGTTTCCAAAAAGGTTTTGACTGGCAACAACGCTCACCTGCTAAATCCAACAGAACACCACTGGGACATTATGTTTCACTCCATCTGACTGTGCAGGAGCTCAGTGTTGGGTATGGTAAATGGTCTGTTTCATATTTAGTGCTTTTAGACTCTTCCTGGTTGTTGATGAGACTTTGCAGAAAGCAGCTTCACCTCTGATCACACACACACACACACACACACACACACTCAACTCCACTCACTCACCTGGAGGATCAACACTCAGGCTAATGATGCTGATGTGGTTATTGCTCTGGGGATTTAGCAGGTGAGCTAAATCATGTGTAACATGTGAATTTCCTGAGTGTGGCATTAATAAAGTCTGTGTCTATGTCAAAGCTGACGTTTAAATTCCTTTTTAAATTTACCAACATTTCTGATTTGCGGTTAAGACTGTGACATGTTTTCACTATTTGAAAGCCAGAAGAGTGATCACTCTTGAAGCCTGGTTGCTGCAGAATACTAGGACTACTAGTACTAGTTCTAGTACTACTGCTACTCCACAAAGCACATTGTTCAGGAATTTCACAAATTTGCTTACGTCTAATGTGTTGGCTTACAGGTAAACTTGTTTTGCAGATGGATAGGATGAAAACTTCCAGCATCACATAATGTTTTCCGATCAGTAGGTTTGGAGTAAAAAAGAACTGGACATATATTTGTCTTCTTTGGGCTACTTTTATGTCAAGAAAGTTAACTTATTTAGAACTGTGATCAAGGATAAAACATAAACCCTTGCAAATGTGATGGTAAAAGAGTCTAACATCTAGGTGTTACATGGTGTTGCAGGTGATAAAGATCCATAAACTACTTCCATTTGTTTAGAGGTGATTGCCAGTTTTGTTGGGATTTTTAGAGATACAGAGATCCTGTTCTGCTTTACTTAAAAAAAAAAAAGGATTTTCAGAGCTGTTGATATATTAATCAGTGTTCATAGAAACATGGATCAACCCTGTTTTGACAGTGAGAGTGTTACATTGTGACAGTTTCCATAAAAGTCTGCAAATTCTCTGAACAGGTAGCCATGAAGCAGCCATTTTTTTAAAAGATTAATTAAACTTAATATTATTTGTATGGCCATATCACAACAACAGCATAGCCTTAAACCAGGTTTGGAGTAAAGAGAACTGGACATATAGTTTCTTTTTTGGGTTACTTTGAAGTGAAGAAAGTTAACTTGTTTAGAACTGTGATCAAGGATAACACGTAAAACGTTGAACGTTTCAATATAAAAAGTGTACAAACTCCAGAAAAGTGGCAACTGAGGTGGCAAAATTGCAGGCAATTTTCACTTAAGTAGAAGTACAGCTGCTAGTGTCAAAAACACTCGAGTAAAAGCTTGATAAAGTATCGGGTCAGAAATGTGCGCAAATTGAGGAAGTCAAAGTAGTAACCTAACTGAACCTTGTGCTATAATAAAAAAATTAAATAATATTAGTAGATAGGACTACAAACTTAGTCTGGTGGTAAAAGGCACAAAGGCCTCAGGGGGACATTTGGCAGCCAGGGTTAGAGCTCAGACACCTGGAGCCTGGGGGTTGGGGCTAACAACACTGACTGGTAAAAGAATCTAACATCCAAGTGTTACATGGTGTTGCAGGTGACAAAAAGCCATAAACCACTGTTTAGAGGTTGTTGTGGAAGTTTTCCGTTTAATAAAGCCTGCAGACAAGCGATGAGCGGTAGCTAACATTCTTTAATCAAGACAAAGAACAGAAATCAAGCTTGGTGAGGGACTGCCATCGCTGGGGCAGAGGGTGAGCAGAGTCTCTCACTGAGCCTAGCATGGCTCTCAGTTTTGTCTTTCCCGCAAAGAAAGTTTCACACTGCCTTGCTATCTTTTACAGTGGAGAAAAGACAAAAAGACTCTTCCTGTGGAGTTGTCTGCTTCCCCCCAACTTCCTTACCAGACCCCACTATCTGTTAAACTGTTTAAATGGAGTGTGAGGCAGACATGCTAAAACAGTGACCTAAAAGCATTACCAATAAACAATGGGATCAATACATGAATGAAAGAAATGCAGCTGATAAAAAAGCCATAAACTACTTTCATTTGTTTAGTGGTGATTGCCAGTTTAGTTGGGTTTTTTTTGAGACACAGAGAGTGAGAGATCCTGTCCTACATTACTTTAAAAAAGAAGATATTTTCAGAGCTGTTGATATATGAAGCTCTGAGCATTGAGTGTTGCATTGTGAGAGTTTCAGTAAAAAGCCTGCAAATTATTGCATTTATACTGGAGAGCAAAGAAAAATTAAATTCTACTTGTACTATGGAAAATCAGTTTCATAAAAGCTACATAAACAGAGCTGAAGAAGACTGCGTTTGTAAAACTAGCGGTAACGTGTGAGAATTATAAGTTATAAGACTGTTTCTGCTATCGATACAATTTGTGTTGTTAATCCTAAATGATTCACGGTGACAACATCATAAGAACAAGGTCATTTTACTCCACACACACACATTTGGAAAATCACATAGTTTGACCATAAAAATTCCCAGAATAATTAGTATTTGAGATTGCTGAAGCAACATCACTAAAGAAAAATATCCTTGCATGTCACTTTCGTTTAAAAATATAAAAAATGTGAAGTTTTTTTTTTGTAAAACATAAAAACAACAAAACTTAAGACCTTAAGAATCTCCTTATGAATGTTGTGAATATCTAGATCATTGGTGTTTGGATTTGAGGGTCAACAGGGCGAACACTGAGGCTGGGTATTAGAAATACAACATGGCAACATGAGACATGTTAACTCTGAGAACACTAACATCTAGATTAAGGTGTGAGAGGTAAATACATAACAGAAGCTAAAAAGGAGTTGCTTGTCTCTAGATTAGTTAAAATAAATTGAAAATAAACTGATTTGAACACGTTTGATGCATTATACAAAAAAAGGTTCATGATATAGTTCACATGATCTAAGCAAGAGTGACTCGGAATCTCAAATGTTAAAGTACACTTACTGATTGTACTTTTACTACATGAGCTAATGTAGATGCTCTAAAAGCACGCTGGCTGAAAAAGAACCACACGTTTGGAGAAACTGTGCTGTAACTTCTCATACTGTGAAGTTTTCTGACAAAAGTGAATTGAAAACTTATGCTGTACAGTTTACTAAGGGGTCCTTTGCTGGGCCATGTGCAATTACACAAAAGAACAAGTTAAATTTCACCATAACACTGACTGGAGAAAAGCCAAATTGGGATTCTAATTGACATTACAACTGAAATCAGTGCTGTGATAGTTAGTTTAAGATCACAACCTGATTTAAAACACAGTCTAACATCAACATTCTTGCCCCTGAAAATAGGTCAGGGTGGCCGAAAAATGTACTTTAAAAATGAGATTTTCTTTTTGTTTCATTGGAACAGTAAAGTACCATTACAAAGAAATGAGTACACCTTTGTAGATATCACTGATATGGAGTTTTTCATGTTTTACATACAGACTTTCTCATTTAAACCATGGTGACTTAAAAGTTTAGCAGCAAGACACTTGTTTCCTTTGTTCCATCAAACATTTCTTTCAGCCATCTGTGTTTATCAGAGCGATGTGTGACTAATTTTTTATTGAATCACCAGAAAGTACACAAATACAAGATTAAATATTTTATTTATTTATCAAAGATACATAATTACACATTGATACAATGAATAAGGTGTCTATAAAAATTACACATGGTGTAAGAAAAACATTATAACATACAAATAAGTGTTTTAAGATAATCTGACATACTTTAAAAGCATAAGAATAAAAGTTTTTTTTTTTTAAATCATGTTCTTTGATGATCACATTACATGTATCACATTTTTTAAAGCATAACGTAGGGTGTTCACAAAAACAGTTTTATGATTACTTTTTCCACAGTGCTTGTATGCCTCTTGCAAAACTATGTACTTATCACCATATGACATAATAACTCACGATTATGCAAGACCAGCCATGAAATGTCCGTCGCTTCATTACAATCATTTGTCCCCGCTGCTGCCCTCAGACCCAGTCTGTGGGGTAAAATTGCTTTTTTGGTGGTTCATAAAAAATATCTCAAAAAGCGATGTTAGTGAGGGGACCAGAAACACTGGGTTGCAGAGCAGTTGGTAAGGACTTGTATATTTCTGGAGAGTCTGCAAAAGCTGTCTTGCTCGTGCTCCTGATTGGATATGTGGAGCCCGGCTCTGATATCTCACTGGTGGCAGCTAAAGGTAGGCATGCCTTGGAGGCGGAGTTGGTCTCGGGCGCAATCTTTCAAACGAGCCTCACGGCATTTCAGGCAACCTCAGGCCGGAAACAACATCCGGTCACTCGCGGTCAAAATCCACGCAGAGCTGGTGTTTCGCAGGGATCAGGTTAACACATCTGGGTCTAAAAATATAAAGAAAAACAAAAAGAGTTTTAAAACACGCAAACTAGCAAAATATCAAAGGAGCATAACATAACAATAACAAGATGATATGAGATACCCGATGAGGCCATGATAGGTGATGTAGACATGTAATGTATAAACCTTTACGGGAGTTAAAAGTGGAGCTTATATATATTTTAAAGTGTATTGTACATGGGATAGGCTCCAGCGCACCGCGCGAGCCTGAGAAAAGGATAAGTGGAGGCGAATGGATGGATGGATGGTGTATTGTACCTGTTACAAACCATTGTGATATTTATTTATTTTTTTAAATGAAAGGATTGACAGAATGGTAAAAAGGAAAATGCAAAAATGTAGTTAGAGAGGAAGATTAACACTTACCGAATGATATGCGGATAAGGAAAGAGACGCAAGTTGCTGTTGAAATCGGCCGCTCCCTATGCGAACTCGCAAGCAGTCTGAGCGGCGCCAGTTGTTGATACGTCTGAAGTCAGATGTCTTCTGGGGGTTCGACGATAGTCTTAACCTCAGCGGGAAATCGTAAAATCAGACCTGGAGCCGATTGGCTAACCGGGGTGCAAAGGGAGCGGTGCAAGGGTTATGTGATTGGCAGCGGGGCGCAGTGAGGCGGAGTTGGTCTAAGGGGGGAATTTTCAAACGAGGTAAGCAGCGCATTCGGGAGCAGAGCGGGGAGCGAACAAGCAGGAAAAAATTGTGCTCTGCAAGAAGTTGTGGATCGGAGATTAAGAGCGAGGTAGAACTTAGAGTGTGGGTTGAATTTTAGAGCTTGCTAGTAAGAGGAGCTTTCCCAATGTTTTTGGATTATAGCGCTTTTTTTTTTTGGGAATAGAGGGGTAGCTAACAAGTTATTCTAGGGTTTTGGAGAAATCGCGGAGAATTTTTTAAAAGGAGTTTTGGCTTTGTTTGGCTGAGCATGAAGGGAGCCGCGGGGCGCTGAATTTGAGAAAAAAGACTAAGGATTTTCCCTGTTATCGAATATAAGGTTTTGGGAATAGAGGGGGTACCCTAACAAGTTATTGTAGGGTTTTGGAGAAATCGCGGAGGGTTTTTTAAGGAGTTTTCCCTGCTTATGTATCTAAGGAGGGTTAGGGGATCGCGAGTTTTTTCTGAGTATGAGTTTTATTCTAAATCTACAAATGCATATAAATCTAAATAAAGTTTTCCCCCAAGGCATGCAGCATGTGTTTGTGGCCATACTGAACGTTACAAAAGCACAAGTTTAACTAAACAATTTTAATATGGTTTAATACATTTTTAAACACATGAGCACGGAGCCCGAGAGAGCACGGTCCGGAGACACGGGCGCGCCCCCGAGCGCCCAGACACACAGCCTCGGGCGCGCGCGGGCGCGCGCACACACACTGACTCGCCACCAGATGGCGTTTTTTGAGCATAAAAAAATAAAAAAAAATTTAATTGCTTAAAGAAATAAAAGAATGCTATTTTGATATATAAGAAACTTTCTAAATAATCAATTATATTTTTATGAATATCATATTTTTATGAATATCATATTTTTATGAATATCATATTTTTATTACTTAATTACTTCCTACTTCCGGACTTCCGGAGCTCATGAATAATTTATTAGGGGTCATAAATCAATTAAGGGGGTCATAAATCACTGCGTTTGACGAAAGGGGTATAATATCACTCTCTAAAGTGCTTAGTTAAACTTGTGCTTTTGTAACTTTCAGTATGGCGAGACATACAGGTTGCATGCCTCGTTGGAAAACTTTATTTCAATTTATTTGCATTTGTTTAATCCAAAAAAGGAAAATGAGAATCAAAGTCTGAGATGCAAAAAACTCTCGCAATCCCCCAAGCATAAGCTCACTGTGGCTTCCAGCAAAAACCCCTAGGCAAACAAGCAGGGAGACCTCCTGAAAAAAACCCTCTGTCTTTCTCCAAAAATGCACAACAAATCCCCCTAGAATTACTTGATAGGGACCCCTCTATTCCCAAAACGTATATTCAATAACAGGGCAAAAACCCCTGAAAAAATCCTTAGTATTTTTTCACAAATTCAGCGCCCTGCGGCTCCCACCCAACCCTTAGGCAATCAAGCAGGAAACCTCCTGAAAAAACCCTCTGTATTTTTATCCAAAACACGCGCAACAAAAAAACCCTAGAATAACTTGTTAGGGAACCCTCTATTCCCAAAACTTATATTCGATAACAGGGGAATAGTCTTCATTAATCCCATGCAAACGTACACCTATCTGGAACAACCCTGACATATTACAAAACAATAATATGATAAACTTTTCAGATTGGAGTGGTAAAGGAATCAAATATTTAGAACATATACTAGAAGGAACAGAATTTATTTTATTTGATAGACTAGTTACACAATATGGGATCAACAAGAAAAGATTTTTAGAATATGAACAAATTAAATCCATAGTAAAAAATTTTTTTAAACCGGGTCAAGTTGAACTACAAACACCACCAAGTGTGGTTCAATTTCTTACTCTTAAAACCCCCAAATTACTATCCAAAATATACAGAACGCTTTCTAAAACAGATGAATCAATATCACTTCCTATTGCAAAATGGGAAGCGGATTTATCAGTTAACTTAGACCAAAACTTCTGGTCTCAGATTTGCTTAAAAACCTTTCATCTAATTAGAAATCCCAGTCTTCAATTAATTCAATACAAAATATTACATAGAGTGCACTATACAGGTCATCGGATGTTCAAGATGGGCTTTACGTCTACCAACAACTGCTCACACTGCCAAACCAATTCACCGGACAATTATATCCACGCTCTTTGGTTCTGTCCACCAGTTCAGAAGTTTTGGCGCGAGATATGTGAAGACTTATCAAAGTGTCTGAAATGTAACATTTCAACTTCCCCCTTAGTGTGTTTGTTGGGCAGCTTAGATAATGTCACTTCAGAAAAGAATATAGCCCATATGGTTTTCACTGCCATATGCATAGCCAAGAAAACAGTCCTCATGAACTGGAAAAATAAAAAATAATCTTAATTCTAACCAATATAGAAATTATCTATTAGATTACATTAGTCTTGATACAGCCTCTGCCACCACATCAGATCAATTGCTCTGGGCTCCTTTGATCAGCTCCATCACCTAGTGGGGGTGGGGGGTCATAGTTTGGTCCCGCCTTCACTGTTGTGATTGGTGTGGGGGTAGGGACAGGCTTAGGGCGTCTTGGGGTTCCCCGGAGGCATCTTCCTTGGGGGGCTCAACCCGGGGTAGCGGTCATGGCCAATTAGGGGCTCTGTTGGCTCTTAGGTGACGGTTTCCTCGTGGCTGCATGCAGCAGGGCTAGGGGAGGGTCGGTGCTGACGGATGTGGGTTACTGACTGGCTGGCTGCCCCTGGGTGGGTCCGGGATGGGCGTGAGGTTCTGGGGGCGCTCCGTCTCTGGGCTGGGGCCCTGGCCGGGCCTCGGGGGCTTGGGTCCTGGTTGGTGTGTTGCCGGGGTTGTGGGCGGGTGGGTGCATGGGGGCCCAGCCCTGGCGCAGGGTGCCGCCGGTGCGTCGAGCCACCTGGGGGGCTCTTCAACTGGTGGGGGAGGTTGTCACATCTTGCAGGAGCTTTCCTCTCTTCAGGAACTCTCTCTGCAGGAGGGGGAGATACAGGAGAGGTGGAGGAAGATCTCAGCCTGGGCGTCTATTGTCTTATGTAGTCTGGAAGATGAGTGGATTGTGGGGTGGGTGCAGTTTTCTCTGTGGTGGGGTTGGGTGGACTGTCCCGGGCTCTGTGGGGCCGGGCGGCGCTGCTGCACTGGGCCCTGGTCTGGATGGGCCTGGGCCCCCTTTGCCTGGCGGGTCGCGGAGTATGGGGGTGCCTACTGGGGTCAGCGGGGGAGCTGGCCCCAGGGAGGGGTCACTTGCCCCTCCCTTCCTTCCCTCCCCATCTCCAGCTGCCTTCCTCTTCCCGCTCCACCACAACCACCCACACATGCAGGGCTGTGGAGTAGGGGTGTGTCACCAGGGTGCAGAGGAGGCTCTCTCCCCCCCCCCCCCCCGTCCCCTTCTGGCTGCCTCTGCCTCAATTTTATCCCACAACTTAGACATTCACATTACTCACACTCTCATTACACATACATATAGGATCTTGGGGGTGGGCACGATACACGGAATCCAAATTACCATCAGGGTGTACACCTCACCCCTGGCGTCGTTGCCCACCTCTCAATTTTAAATACACGTAGACATTGAGGGCTAGCAGGAGGGACCATGCGCTTACCTGCTGCTCTCTGGCAGGTAGCTCCATGCCCTCCTGGGTTTTAAATGCACCTTAGAACACACATACATCAACACTACAATGAGCGGGTGGAGGGAGGTTTGGAGTCTTCTCTCACCCCCGTTCTCTGCGGCCTGCTGGAGCGGGGGGCTAGGAGGAGGAGTTGGCCATCCGACTGGGGTCTGGAGTGTGGGGCCTTCCTGCTGCTGCGGAGTCGGGGCGGTCTGCTTCTCCCCACCGCAGGGAAAAGGGTAACACCACCTGGGTCTGGGTGCAGTTCCCCCCTCCAGGGGCAAGGGTACCTAGACCCGGTTCGTAGAGTACGCTTGGGGAGTGTGATTGTGTGTACAGCGTCTCTTTATGTCTGTCTCCACGTTGGTTGAGTGTGGAGTAAGTGCGTATGAGAGCATGAGGGTGGGAATGGATGTTTGTATCTGTGTGTGCCTGTATGTCTATGTCTATATGTCAGGTTGGGTATCAGACGCCACCTCTCTGGGGACATCTCAGGCCCTCCAAGATTTGGAGGCCTATCTCCCCCTACCACCACTTCCCCTGCCGGTGGCGGACTCCCTCAGACATCGGTGTGTTGGTGGTTCTTTGTGTCCGGGGGTGGGCGTCCAGGTACACACCGGCTTACTCCTTGGCGGCTGCTTATCGGGGCCTGGAGCCTGGAGCTCGCTCGGGCCACTTCGGAGGTGGGGTGCCCCCAGCCTCTCGGCCTGGGGCTCGGTCACTCAGGCACGGCTGGCTGCCGGCGGAGCTCACGGGCGCGTCACTGCAACCTCCCCTGGCTTCTGCTCCATGGCTGCTGAGTGACCCCTCATCTGGGACTCTCCTCAGCTCTTTCCGGGACAGTGGCACGGCTGCCCCTCTGTTGGTCTTCCTTGGTCTCTTGTGTTCTGGGGGCCTCTGGATGTCTGGAGTTTTGATCTCCTCCATACCTGCTTCATACCCTGGAGGACGGGGCTGTGGCTCCCCACACCCTCTAGCAGATCATTACATGAAGGAACCTTTTAAAAAAAACAAGCGTGTCCATGCTCACAGGTGTACACACGGGTGATCACACCCACAAACTACACCCTTTTTGGCTCCTACCTCAAAGCACACTGTGTTCTGTTGATCTTATGTGCTGCACAATAATGTTTAATATTTAGTATTTACTGTCATATTCCCATATATCATTGTGATGTTGTTTATTCTATTACTCTTGTTTTCTTCTGCTTGTTTTCTTTTTTGTTTCTCAACAGGTGATCAAGGTGATCGATATATGCATTTTTTTCTCTGCTCATTCTGTTGGTTTTTGTTTTTTGCCCTTCTCCCCCATCCCTCTTCTCAGCTGTTTTTCTTTCCCTCTTTCTTTCTCCCCTTCTTTCCCCCAGTCAAGTCTGTCCCGTATTCAGCAAGAGAAAGTAAAATAAACAATCAAAGGGTGAATCAAATGGACCATTACAGCAAGGCTGGGATGGTCAATTTGGTAAAGTAAATCTGTTGGGCATCTTTCTTCACCTTTAGACAATAATTCTGATGGCAAAAGAGCCGAACGGGACAAGCGAAAAAAAAAAAAAAAGATAACAGGGGCAAAAACTCCTGAAAAAATCCTTAGTCTTTTTTCTTCAAACCAGCCCTCTTACTAGCTCCGTCTCAAATTCAGCGCACAGCCTAAGTTTTCCCTCGCTCCTACTCGCACCGAGCCGCAGCCAGCGCGCAATTTTTTCCCTTGTTACTCTCGCTGTATCTGATCGCACCCCAGTTAGCCAATCGGATACAGGTCCCATTTTTATGATCTGCTGCTGAGGTTAAGACTGGCACAGCGCTCCCAGAAGACGCCTGACTTCTATGGAGTTATGTTTTTTGCCACTATTCTGATCGCACGTAAAAAAACAAGTTTGCAGGTGCAAGTGTTGTATTTTGTGGAGAAATTTGTTTTGAGCGAAGAAAAGCTGAATTTGAGTGAACAAAATTCATTCCTGCGTGCAAAAAATGTATTTCAGTGTTTGCTATTATCCATACACACACACAATAGAAGCCCCTCTCGCTCAGTTTTTGCATTGGCGCTCACTCGCAATGTGTTGCTCGCGCTCTCAACATTTCTGCTGTGCGCGCTCAACTCTTTCTCTACACCGTTATATTTGTGGCACAAAACCAACCAATCACAGACTTGGATGCAAAAAAATCTGATTGGCTGTTCTGGTCTCCAATCAGCTCGAAATGACGATATGCAATATCCCAGAATCTATTTCATCCAAAACTCAATCGAGGCAGTGGCGGAGGAACACAGAGTGGCGGAGTTTGAAATATTACTCTTTCTGGGTCACAAAATAAACTTTTAAGATATTTTCATGCGAGAATGTAGCTGTGTAAACTTCGAATACCTGCTCGGTTCATCAAGAAATCACATATTTCCATAAGTGCTCTAACGTTTTTGGAGATGCCTGTTACCCACCAGCTGACCGCACAGCTGGACTGGAACCGGCCATTGGGCATATCGGGCATTTGCCCGATGGGCCGATGGTGATTTTTCATTTTTATGTTTGTTTGTTTTTGTAACGGTATAAACAATGGAAGGTGGTGGATTAGCCAATTCGTCATGATCAACTCTGGGCTGGACCAAATACAATACATCCGTATTAAGGGGAAAAGGAACGCGATTAGTCCCGTACTTCAGCTAGAATGAAAAAAAGACACAAAGCTGGAGTTATTTTTTCTTTACGCTGCACAGCTGCCGCTTCTCCCCTCATTCTCTCTCCCTCTCTCTCCTGTTGCTACTTCAATCATGAAACTAATCAATGATCAGCTGATCGTCTCTCTTGTTTGTTTATCTCCCACTTTGCGCCAGAAACAGGAAACAAGCGGATATTGCGCAAAACAACAACAGCAGCACGTTCAAGCTTGATAAGCTGTTGTTGTAATTTATTTAAAATTAATTTCTAGTATCAGCTGATGTTTGCTGGAGCCACAGCTGTGAAAGCTGCTGCTCATGATATCGGTTTGGAAACATGAAGGTGATACAAATCATACATATATATCAACAAGACAGTGTACATCACTGTTACAACAGCGTTTGTTTTAGTTCAAAGGCTTTATGGTTTTTCCTATAACACCTGGTCTGTGATTTTTTTGTCAGTTCAGCCTTATATATTATGTTTAACCCAAGTGACCACCCGGTCAGCTGGTGGGTAACAGGCATCTCTGAAAACGTTAGAGCACTTATGCAAATATGTGATGTCTTGATGAATCGAGCAGATATTTGAAGTTTACACAGCACCATTCTTGCATGAAAATATCTTAAAAGTTTATTTTGTGACCCAGAAAGAGTAATATTTCAAACTCCGCCACTCTGTGTTCCTATTGCATTTCGTCATTTCAAGCTGATTGGAGACCAGAACAGCCAATCAGATTTTTTTGCATCCAAGTCTGTGATTGGCTGGTTTTGTGGCACAAATATAATGGTGTAGAGAAGGAGTTGAGCAGGGCCGTGCAGAGAGGTTTAAAGGGGCGGGTGCTCAAAGTTAAAAAGGGGCACATTGAACCAGGCTGAATAACAACAACACACATTCATCAAAAGTCTAACATGGGAAGGGCAGGGCTGTGTTGATCTGAGATTGTAGACATTAAAAAGTCCATAGGAGAGATGGTAGCTGATTAAACAAGTGTCATGAGAAAATAACAAAATCCAAAGATTGGTGACAGCGCTTGGAACCATAAGGCAACAAAAAACTGTGAGAAATAATTTAGGCTCTGCCTGTGATTCACTCTTTGCTTCTCTTCTTCCTTCCATCATTTCATATATCACTCTCCACTTGCTATGTGAGAACAAGGCACAACTTGCTATTGCAATAAACTATAATCTAATTATCCACACCTAACAACTCTTGCACTTAATCTATAATAAAATGATGACAGAAAAATGTTGTAGCCCTGCCTTTAGTAGCCTCACACAGCTCCTACTGTTTCCTCCTCATGTCCTTACCAGGCATGTCTGGACAATGTTATATCATGAGTAATATTTTTTTTTTAAATCCATCTAAATAAAACACACACATGCAAGCACACACAGGGACATTTTAGACCTTCTTCAGAATACTGTATATACTATGGGCATCATGGTGCTGATCCAGAATCCTTACATTATTATTTATTACTAGAGCTACAATAATAAAGCAATGAGGAGGAGGAAGAAATAAATATGAAATAATGTCATTATGATGATTCCATTTGTTTCACTATCCACTCTGTGCAGGGGCAAAGCTTATTACATTTTTAAACTGTAGAGATACAATAATTTTACTGCTGTAAAATCCAAATTTTGTCTTATTTAAAATATAAATCTAATATAATCTGCTTCTTAATGTATGTTCTTTAAAATACAGTGTGTGTTTTTTAATATATTATAATTAAAATTATTATTATGTGGACATGCATATTAGATCGTTTTTTAGTGAAATATAGTCCCTCCAGAAAGGCAAGAAAAGCCCGGAAACTTACTTTAAAACTAAATATGTTTCTAAATACTTTAAAACTAAATATGTTCCCTAAAACGGTGGACAGAGCTACAGCCTTACCCAGTTAGCCAGCAGCTATCACCAGCACTACTTGTGTAGTTAATAAAAGGACAGGTAATGTTTGTCACGCTGTTGCACACACAGCACGCTCGTTTGTTTCAGTTCGTCAGTTGCCACAAGACAACTTACCAACGTGTACGTAATAAGCTAATACTCCTGGGTGCTACACACTACGCTGTAGACCTACTTACTGGTTTTGTCACATCAGTCTGTGTCTCTGAATTAATTTGTGTTTCTCCTACAGCTCCGGACCGCTAAAAATGCGCGTGCTCTTTGTGAGCTCGTTCCTGGCTCGTAACCAGCGCGTTCTGCCGTCAAGGGCGATCATTGGTTAAATGTGATCATGTGACTGATGCAAGCCAGATCCTTTTATTTAGCAAAACTGTGATTAATAGTTAAATATTATTGTTGAGGGGCACAGACAGGACTCCGCACGCACGCACACACACATAAAAAAGAAAAAAATTTTTTTTTTAAAAAAGTTGCCTCAACAAAAGGGCACTTTGGGCACCCATCAGGAAAGGGGCGGGTGCTCAAGCCCCTCTAGCCCCCCCCCCCCTCCCCCTCTGCACGTGCCTGGAGTTGAGTGCGCACAGGCAGAAATGTTGAGAGCGCAAGTATCACATTGCGAGCGAGCACCAATGCAAAAACTGAGCGAAAGGGGCTGCTATTGTGTGTGTGTGTGGATAGTAGCAAACACTGAAATACATTTTTTGCACGCAGGAATGAATTTTGTTCACTCAAATTCAGCTTTTCTTCGCTCAAAACAAATTTCTCCTCAAAATACAACACTTGCACCTGCAAACTTTTTTACGTGCGCTCAGAATAGTGGCACAAAAATAACGCCATAGAAGTCAGACGTCCTCTGGGAGCGCTGTGCCAATCTTAACCTCAGCGGGAGGTCCTAAAAATTGGACCTGTATCCGATTGGCTAACCGGGGTGCGAGGGGAGCCGCCCCTTTGTTATGTGATTGGCAGCGGGGCGAAGTTAGGCATGCCTCGGAAGCGGAGTTGGCCTCCGGCGCAAAGTCCGAATGAATAGCCCAAATCATTAAGGATCAGATACAGCGAGAGTAACAAGGGAAAAAATTGTGCGCTGGCTGCGGCTCGGTGCGAGTAGGAGCGAGGGAAAACTTAGGCTGTGTGCTGAATTTGAGACGGAGCTAGTAAGAGGGCTGGTTTGAAGAAAAAAGACTAAGGATTTTTTCAGGAGTTTTTGCCCTGTTATCGAATATATGTTTTGGGAATAGAGGGTTCCCTAACAAGTTATTCTAGGGTTTTTTTGTTGCGCATGTTTTGGATAAAAATACGGAGGGTTTTTTCAGGAGGTTTCCTGCTTGATTGCCTAAGGATTGGGTGGGAGCCGAATTTGTGAAAAAAGACTAAGGATTTTTTCAGGGGTTTTTGTCCTGTTATTGAATATAAGTTTTGGGAATAGAGGGGTCCCTATCAAGTAATCAAGTATCAAGTTTTTGGAGAAAAACGGAGGGTTTTTTCAGGAGGTCTCCCTGCTTGTTTACCTAGGGGTTTTTGCTGCCGCAGTGAGCTTATGCTTGAGAGATCGCGAGAGTTTTTTGCGACTCAGACTTTGATTCTCATTTTCCTTTTTCGGATTGAAAATTGAAATAAAGTTTTGCAACGAGGCATGCAACCTGTATGTCTCGCCATACTGAACGTTACAAAAGCACAAGTTTAACTAAGCACTTTTACTCTTGTTTAACACATTTTCACACACACACACACACAGACAAGCACAGGCCCAGACACAGGCGCGTGCACAAGCTCGCACAGCGCGGGGGCGCGCTCGCGCTCACACACACGCACTGGCCCACCACCAGATGGCGTTTTTTAAGCATAAAAAGTAAAAACATTTTAATGGCTTAAAAGTAAAGAATGCTATTTGACATAAAAACTTTATTTTTTAATAATCAAATAATTTATTTTGGGGGGAAAAATAAATGAGCGTGTATTATGTGTTAACAATAAAGGTATAACTTTCACACCTGCTTCAGGTTTTCCCTTGTAACCATTTATCACACGCACAAGCAGATCTAAGTATTTGACTAGTGCTTTCTGTCAAAAGTCTAACCTTATCTTATGACCCTGTTGCTACACTACATTCCCTTACCAATGCACTCTGCAGCCAGATTACTTCTTTTTATGTGTGAAAGCTAAATTAAGCAAATTGTATGGTATCAGTGCAGAATCTGTGTCAATCCTGGGGCTTTTTTTTACTTTCTTTTCTTCATTACAAAATTAGTTTTGATTTTTATTATTTAATTTTTATTAGTTTTTACAATTTACAAATACAAAAAAAAGTCATTCTTTTAATTTGATACTTAATTACAAATACTTCAATAAACTGACTTTTAAAATCTTTTTCCATGAAACACTTAATGTGTCAAGGCAGGTTCGTTGCACAGTGTAGACAGTGTGACAGTCACAAGTTCGTGTGAAACCAGTGGATTGGCTATTGTGTGGTTGCAGCTTCTCAGAAAAAAAAACATACAATCAAAGACTTTTTACAGTGAACAGTTGGACTTCGCTTTGTTTTATTCAATCAGTATATACTGTGCCAGAGCAATCTGAAAATATTTGTTGGTAGGGACTTCTTTACCTTTGGGTACATGAAATATGCTGGATGTAAAACTAATTAATGATTTAAAACTTCATAAAATTTCATTTAAAATATACACATATTTTTGGTTGTTGTTATTTTTTTTATTATGCTTTTGTTTATAATAATACTTATAACTTGCACCTTGCGGCTTCACCAAATAGGTTTAAAATACAACAACAAAAAAAAACCCCAATAAACACTTATCTCATTATCTATGATATATTATAATGATACATGTAATTTGAGAATTAGCTGAATCTAAACACTTACACGTTATCATATACTAATAATTGCATTTACATCTGATCCTACACCTGCAGTAACAGATGCCCCAGCAACTTCATCAGATCCTACTGCTGCAGTAACAGACGCCCCAGCTACTTCACCAGATCCTACAGCTGCAGTAACAGACGCCCCAGCTACATCACCAGATCCTACAGCTGCAGTAACAGACGCCCCAGCTACATCACCAGATCCTACACCTGCAGTAACAGAGGCCCCAGCTACTTCACCAGATCCTACAGCTGCAGTAACAGACGCCCCAGCTACTTCACCAGATCCTACAGCTGCAGTAACAGACGCCCCAGCTACTTCACCAGATCCTACAGCTGCAGTAACAGACGCCCCAGCTACTTCACCAGATCCTACAGCTGCAGTAACAGAGGCCCCATCTACATCACCAGATCCTACAGCTGCAGTAACAGATGCCCCAGCTACTTCACCAAATCCTACAGCTGCAGTAACAGACGCCCCAGCTACTTCAACAGATCCTACACCTGCAGTAACAGACGCCCCAGCTACTTCACCAGATCCTACAGCTGCAGTAACAGACGCCCCAGCTACTTCACCAGATCCTACAGCTGCAGTAACAGAGGCCCCAGCTACTTCACCAGATCCTACAGCTGCAGTAACAGACGTCCCACCTACTTCACCAGATCCTACAGCTGCAGTAACAGACGTCCCACCTACTTCACCAGATCCTACAGCTGCAGTAACAGACGCCCCAGCTACTTCACCAGATCCTACACCTGCAGTAACGGATGCCCCAGCTACTTCACCACATCCTACAGCTGCAGTAACGGACGCCCCAGCTTCTTCACCAGATCCTACAGCTGCAGTAACGGACGTCCCAGCTACTTCACCAGATCCTACAGCTGCAGTAACAGACGCCCCAGCTACTTCACCAGATCCTACAGCTGCAGTAACAGACGCCCCAGCTACTTCACCAGATCCTACAGCAGCAGTAACTGACACACCAGCTACTTCACCAGATCCTACAGCTGCAGTAACAGACGCCCCAGCTACTTCACCCGATCCTACAGCTGCAGTAACAGACGCGCCAGCTACTTCACCCGATCCTACAGCTGCAGTAACAGACGCGCCAGCTACTTCAACAGATCCTACAGCTGCAGTAACAGAGGCCCCAGCTACTTCACCAGATCCTACAGCTGCAGTAACAGACGTCCCAGCTACTTCACCAGATCCTACAGCTGCAGTAACAGACGCCCCAGCTTCTTCACCAGATCCTACAAATGCAGTAACAGACGCCCCAGCTTCTTCACCAGATCCTACAAATGCAGTAACAGACGCCCCAGGAACTTCACCAGATCCTACAGCTGTAGTAACAGACGCCATAGCTACTTCACCCGATCCTACAGCTGCAGTAACTGACGCCCCAGCTACATCACCAGATCCTACAGCTGCAGTAACTGACGCCCCAGCTACATCACCAGATCCTACAGCTGCAGTAACTGACGCCCCAGCTACATCACCAGATCCTACAGCTGCAGTAACAGACGCCATAGCTACTTCACCAGATCCTACAGCTGCAGTAACAGACGCCCCAGCTACTTCACCAGATCCTACAGCTGCAGTAACAGACGCCGCAGCTACTTCACCAGATCCTACAGCTGCAGTAACAGACGCCCCAGCTTCTTCATCAGATCCTACAGCTGCAGTAACAGACGCCCCAGCTACTTCACCAGATCCTACAGCTGCAGTAACAGACGCCGCAGCTACTTCACCAGATCCTACAGCTGCAGTAACAGACGCCCCAGCTTCTTCACCAGATCCTACAGCTGCAGTAACTGACGCCCCAGCTACATCACCAGATCCTACAGCTGCAGTAACTGACGCCCCAGCTACATCACCAGATCCTACAGCTGCAGTAACAGACGCCATAGCTACTTCACCAGATCCTACAGCTGCAGTAACAGACGCCCCAGCTACTTCACCAGATCCTACAGCTGCAGTAACAGACGCCGCAGCTACTTCACCAGATCCTACAGCTGCAGTAACAGACGCCCCAGCTTCTTCATCAGATCCTACAGCTGCAGTAACAGACGCCCCAGCTACTTCACCAGATCCTACAGCCGCAGTAACAGACGCCCCAGCTACTTCACCAGATCCTACAGCCGCAGTAACAGACGCCATAGCTACTTCACCAGATCCTACAGCCGCAGTAACAGACGCCATAGCTACTTCACCAGATCCTACAGCCGCAGTAACAGACGCCCCAGCTTCTTCACCAGGTCCTACAGCCGCAGTAACAGACGCCCCAGCTACTTCACCAGATCCTACAGCTGCATTAACAGACGCCCCTACAGCTGCAGTAACAGAGGCCCCAGCTACTTCACCAGATCCTACAGCTGCACTAACAGATGCCCAAGCTACTTCACCAGATTCTACAGCTGCAGTAACAGATGCCCCAGCTACTTCACCAGATCCTACAGCTGCAGTAACAGACGCCCCAGCTACTTCACCAGATCCTACAGCTGCAGGAACAGACGCCCCAGCTTCTTCACCAGATCCTACAGCTGCAGTAACAGACGCCCCAGCTACTTCACCAGATCCTACAGCTGCATTAACAGACGCCCCTACAGCTGCAGTAACAGAGGCCCCAGCTACTTCACCAGATCCTACAGCTGCACTAACAGATGCCCAAGCTACTTCACCAGATCCTACAGCTGCAGTAACAGACGCCCCAGCTACATCACCAGATCCTACACCTGCAGTAACAGAGGCCCCAGCTACTTCACCAGATCCTACAGCTGCAGTAACAGACGCCCCAGCTACTTCACCAGATCCTACAGCTTCAGTAACAGACGCCCCTACAGCTGCAATAACAGACGCCCCAGCTACTTCACCAGATCCTACAGCTGCAGTAACAGACGCCCCAGCTACTTCACCAGATCCTACAGCTGCAGTAACAGAGGCCCCATCTACATCACCAGATCCTACAGCTGCAGTAACAGAGGCCCCATCTACATCACCAGATCCTACAGCTGCAGTAACAGACGCCCCAGCTACTTCACCAGATCCTACAGCTGCAGTAACAGACGCCCCAGCTACTTCAACAGATCCTACACCTGCAGTAACAGACGCCCCAGCTACTTCACCAGATCCTACAGCTGCAGTAACAGACGCCCCAGCTACATCACCAGATCCTACAGCTGCAGTAACTGACGCCCCAGCTACATCACCAGATCCTACAGCTGCAGTAACAGACGCCATAGCTACTTCACCAGATCCTACAGCTGCAGTAACAGACGCCCCAGCTACTTCACCAGATCCTACAGCTGCAGTAACAGACGCCGCAGCTACTTCACCAGATCCTACAGCTGCAGTAACAGACGCCCCAGCTTCTTCATCAGATCCTACAGCTGCAGTAACAGACGCCCCAGCTACTTCACCAGATCCTACAGCTGCAGTAACAGACGCCGCAGCTACTTCACCAGATCCTACAGCTGCAGTAACAGACGCCCCAGCTTCTTCACCAGATCCTACAGCTGCAGTAACTGACGCCCCAGCTACATCACCAGATCCTACAGCTGCAGTAACTGACGCCCCAGCTACATCACCAGATCCTACAGCTGCAGTAACAGACGCCATAGCTACTTCACCAGATCCTACAGCTGCAGTAACAGACGCCCCAGCTACTTCACCAGATCCTACAGCTGCAGTAACAGACGCCGCAGCTACTTCACCAGATCCTACAGCTGCAGTAACAGACGCCCCAGCTTCTTCACCAGATCCTACAGCTGCAGTAACAGACGCCCCAGCTACTTCACCAGATCCTACAGCCGCAGTAACAGACGCCATAGCTACTTCACCAGATCCTACAGCCGCAGTAACAGACGCCATAGCTACTTCACCAGGTCCTACAGCCGCAGTAACAGACGCCATAGCTACTTCACCAGGTCCTACAGCCGCAGTAACAGACGCCCCAGCTTCTTCACCAGGTCCTACAGCCGCAGTAACAGACGCCCCAGCTACTTCACCAGATCCTACAGCCGCAGTAACAGACGCCCCAGCTACTTCACCAGATCCTACAGCCGCATTAACAGACGCCCCTACAGCTGCAGTAACAGAGGCCCCAGCTACTTCACCAGATCCTACAGCTGCACTAACAGATGCCCAAGCTACTTCACCAGATCCTACAGCTGCAGTAACAGATGCCCCAGCTACTTCACCAGATCCTACAGCTGCAGTAACAGACGCCCCAGCTACTTCACCAGATCCTACAGCTGCAGGAACAGACGCCCCAGCTTCTTCACCAGATCCTACAGCTGCAGTAACAGACGCCCCAGCTACTTCAACAGATCCTACAGCTGCATTAACAGACGCCCCTACAGCTGCAGTAACAGAGGCCCCAGCTACTTCACCAGATCCTACAGCTGCACTAACAGATGCCCAAGCTACTTCACCAGATCCTACAGCTGCAGTAACAGACGCCCCAGCTACATCACCAGATCCTACACCTGCAGTAACAGAGGCCCCAGCTACTTCACCAGATCCTACAGCTGCAGTAACAGACGCCCCAGCTACTTCACCAGATCCTACAGCTTCAGTAACAGACGCCCCTACAGCTGCAATAACAGACGCCCCAGCTACTTCACCAGATCCTACAGCTGCAGTAACAGACGCCCCAGCTACTTCACCAGATCCTACAGCTGCAGTAACAGAGGCCCCATCTACATCACCAGATCCTACAGCTGCAGTAACAGAGGCCCCATCTACATCACCAGATCCTACAGCTGCAGTAACAGACGCCCCAGCTACTTCACCAGATCCTACAGCTGCAGTAACAGACGCCCCAGCTACTTCAACAGATCCTACACCTGCAGTAACAGACGCCCCAGCTACTTCACCAGATCCTACAGCTGCAGTAACAGACGCCCCAGCTACTTCACCAGATCCTACAGCTGCAGTAACAGAGGCCCCAGCTACTTCACCAGATCCTACAGCTGCAGTAACAGACGTCCCACCTACTTCACCAGATCCTACAGCTGCAGTAACAGACGCCCCAGCTACTTCACCAAATCCTACAGCTGCAGTAACAGACGCGCCAGCTACTTCACCCGATCCTACAGCTGCAGTAACAGACGCGCCAGCTACTTCACCCGATCCTACAGCTGCAGTAACAGACGCCCCAGCTACTTCAACAGATCCTACAGCTGCAGTAACAGAGGCCCCAGCTACTTCACCAGATCCTACAGCTGCAGTAACAGACGTCCCAGTTACTTCACCAGATCCTACAGCTGCAGTAACAGACGCCCCAGCTTCTTCACCAGATCCTACAGCTGCAGTAACTGACGCCCCAGCTACATCACCAGATCCTACAGCTGCAGTAACAGACGCCATAGCTACTTCACCCGATCCTACAGCTGCAGTAACTGACGCCCCAGCTACATCACCAGATCCTACAGCTGCAGTAACTGACGCCCCAGCTACATCACCAGATCCTACAGCTGCAGTAACTGACGCCCCAGCTACATCACCAGATCCTACAGCTGCAGTAACAGACGCCATAGCTACTTCACCAGATCCTACAGCTGCAGTAACAGACGCCCCAGCTACTTCACCAGATCCAACAGCTGCAGTAACAGACGCCCCAGCTACTTCACCAGATCCTACAGCTGCAGGAACAGACGCCCCAGCTTCTTCACCAGATCCTGCAGCTGCAGTAACAGACGCCCCAGCTACTTCACCAGATCCTACAGCTGAAGTAACAGACGCCCGAGCAACTTCACCAGATGCTACAGCTGCAGTAACAGACGCCCCAGCTTCTTCACCAGATCCTACAGCTGCAGTAACAGACGCCCCAGCTACTTCACCAGATCCTACAGCTGCAGTAACAGACGCCCAAGCTACTTCACCAGATCCTACAGCTGCAGTAACAGACGCCCCAGCTACTTCACCAGATCCTACAGCTGCAGTAACAGACGCCCCAGCTACTTCACCAGATCCTACAGCTGCAGTAACAGACGCCGCAGCTACTTCACCAGATCCTACAGCTGCAGTAACAGACGCCCCAGCTTCTTCACCAGATCCTACAGCTGCAGTAACAGACGCCCCAGCTACTTCACCAGATCCTACAGCCGCAGTAACAGACGCCCCAGCTACTTCACCAGATCCTACAGCCGCAGTAACAGACGCCCCAGCTACTTCACCAGATCCTACAGCCGCAGTAACAGACGCCATAGCTACTTCACCAGATCCTACAGCCGCAGTAACAGACGCCCCAGCTACTTCACCAGATCCTACAGCCGCAGTAACAGACGCCCCAGCTACTTCACCAGATCCTACAGCCGCAGTAACAGACGCCCCAGCTACTTCACCAGATCCTACAGCCGCATTAACAGACGCACCTACAGCTGCAGTAACAGAGGCCCCAGCTACTTCACCAGATCCTACAGCTGCACTAACAGATGCCCAAGCTACTTCACCAGATTCTACAGCTGCAGTAACAGACGCCCCAGCTACTTCACCAGATCCTACAGCTGCAGTAACAGACGCCCCAGCTACGTCACCCGATCCTACAAATGCAGTAACAGACGCCCCAGCTACTTCACCAGATCCTACAGCTGCAGGAACAGACGCCCCAGCTTCTTCACCAGATCCTACAGCTGCAGTAACAGACGCCCCAGCTACTTCACCAGATCCTACAGCTGAAGTAACAGACGCCCGAGCAACTTCACCAGATGCTACAGCTGCAGTAACAGACGCCCCAGCTACTTCACCAGATCCTACAGCTGAAGTAACAGACGCCCGAGCAACTTCACCAGATGCTACAGCTGCAGTAACAGACGCCCCAGCTTCTTCACCAGATTCTACAGCTGCAGTAACAGACGCCCCAGCTACGTCACCCGATCCTACAAATGCAGTAACAGACGCCCCAGCTACTTCACCAGATCCTACAGCTGCAGGAACAGACGCCCCAGCTTCTTCACCAGATCCTACAGCTGCAGTAACAGACGCCCCAGCTACTTCACCAGATCCTACAGCTGAAGTAACAGACGCCCGAGCAACTTCACCAGATGCTACAGCTGCAGTAACAGACGCCCCAGCTACTTCACCAGATCCTACAGCTGAAGTAACAGACGCCCGAGCAACTTCACCAGATGCTACAGCTGCAGTAACAGACGCCCCAGCTTCTTCACCAGATTCTACAGCTGCAGTAACAGACGCCCCAGCTACGTCACCCGATCCTACAAATGCAGTAACAGACGCCCCAGCTACTTCACCAGATCCTACAGCTGCAGGAACAGACGCCCCAGCTTCTTCACCAGATCCTACAGCTGCAGTAACAGACGCCCCAGCTACTTCACCAGATCCTACAGCTGAAGTAACAGACGCCCGAGCAACTTCACCAGATGCTACAGCTGCAGTAACAGACGCCCCAGCTACTTCACCAGATCCTACAGCTGAAGTAACAGACGCCCGAGCAACTTCACCAGATGCTACAGCTGCAGTAACAGACGCCCCAGCTTCTTCACCAGATCCTACAGCTGCAGTAACAGACGCCCCAGCTACTTCACCAGATCCTACAGCTGCATTAACAGACGCCCCTACAGCTGCAGTAACAGAGGCCCCAGCTACTTCACCAGATCCTACAGCTGCACTAACAGATGCCCAAGCTACTTCACCAGATTCTACAGCTGCAGTAACAGACGCCCCAGCTACTTCACCAGATCCTACAGCTGCAGTAACAGACGCCCCAGTTACTTCACCCAATCCTACAAATGCAGTAACGGATGCCCCAGCTTCTTCACCAGGTCCTACAGCTGTAGTAACGGACGCCCCAGCTACTTCACCAGATCCTACAGCAGCAGTAACTGACACACCAGCTACTTCACCAGATCCTACAGCTGCAGTAACAGACGCCCCAGCTACTTCACCCGATCCTACAGCTGCAGTAACAGACGCGCCAGCTACTTCACCCGATCCTACAGCTGCAGTAACAGACGCGCCAGCTACTTCAACAGATCCTACAGCTGCAGTAACAGAGGCCCCAGCTACTTCACCAGATCCTACAGCTGCAGTAACAGACGTCCCAGCTACTTCACCAGATCCTACAGCTGCAGTAACAGACGCCCCAGCTTCTTCACCAGATCCTACAAATGCAGTAACAGACGCCCCAGCTACTTCACCAGATCCTACAGCTGTAGTAACAGACGCCATAGCTACTTCACCCGATCCTACAGCTGCAGTAACAGACGCCCCAGCTACTTCACCAGATCCTACAGCTGAAGTAACAGACGCCCCAGCAACTTCACCAGATGCTACAGCTGCAGTAACAGACGCCCCAGCTTCTTCACCAGATCCTACAGCTGCAGTAACAGAAGGCCCAGCTACTTCACCAGATCCTACAGCTGCAGTAACAGACGCCCCAGCTACTTCACCAGATCCTACAGCTGCAGTAACAGACGCCCCAGCTTCTTCACCAGATCCTACAGCTGCAGTAACAGACGCCCCAGCTACTTCACCAGGTCCTACAGCCGCAGTAACAGACGCCCCAGCTACTTCACCAGGTCCTACAGCCGCAGTAACAGACGCCCCAGCTACTTCACCAGGTCCTACAGCCGCAGTAACAGACGCCCCAGCTACTTCACCAGGTCCTACAGCCGCAGTAACAGACGCCCCAGCTACTTCACCAGGTCCTACAGCCGCAGTAACAGACGCCCCAGCTTCTTCACCAGGTCCTACAGCCGCAGTAACAGACGCCCCAGCTTCTTCACCAGGTCCTACAGCCGCAGTAACAGACGCCCCAGCTTCTTCACCAGGTCCTACAGCCGCAGTAACAGACGCCCCAGCTTCTTCACCAGGTCCTACAGCCGCAGTAACAGAGGCCCCAGCTACTTCACCAGATCCTACAGCTGCACTAACAGATGCCCAAGCTACTTCACCAGATTCTACAGCTGCAGTAACAGACGCCCCAGCTACTTCACCAGATCCTACAGCTGCAGTAACAGACGCCCCATCTACTTCACCAGATCCCACCGCTGCAGTAACAGACGCCCCAGCTACATCACCAGATCCTACACCTGCAGTAACAGACGCCCCAGCTTCTTCACCAGATCCTACAGCTGCAGTAACAGACGCCCCAGCTTCTTCACCAGATCCTACAGCTGCAGTAACAGACGCCCCAGCTTCTTCACCAGATCCTACTGCTGCAGTAACAGACGCCCCAGCTTCTTCACCAGATCCTACAGCTGCAGTAACAGACGCCCCAGCTTCTTCACCAGATCCTACAGCTGCAGTAACAGACGCCCCAGCTTCTTCACCAGATCCTACAGCTGCAGTAACAGACGCCCCAGCTTCTTCACCAGATCCTACAGCTGCAGTAACAGACGCCCCTACAGCTGCAGTAACAGACGCCCCAGCTACTTCACCAGATCCTACAGCTGCAGTAACAGAGGCCCCAGCTACTTCACCAGATCCTACAGCTGCAGTAACAGATGCCCCAGCTACTTCACCAGATCCTACAGCTGCAGTAACAGACGCCCCAGCTACTTCACCCGATCCTACAAATGCAGTAACAGACGCCCCTACAGCTGCAATAACAGACCCCCCAGCTACTTCACCAGATCCTACAGCTGCAGTAACAGACGCCCCTACAGCTGCAGTAACAGACGCCCCTACAGCTGCAATAACAGACGCCCCAGCTACTTCACCAGATCCCACCGCTGCAGTAACAGACGCCCCAGCTACTTCACCTGATCCTACAAATGCAGTAACAGACGCCCCTACAGCTGCAATAACAGACGCCCAAGCTACTTCACCAGATCCTACAGCTGCAGTAACAGAGGCCCCAGCTACTTCACCAGATCCTACAGCTGCAGTAACAGACGCCCCAGCTACTTCACCAGATCCTACAGCTGCAGTAACAGACGCCCCAGCTACTTCACCAGATCCTACAGCTGCAGTAACAGACGCCCCAGCTTCTTCACCAGATCCTACAGCTGCAGTAACAGACGCCCCAGCTACTTCACCAGATCCTACAGCTGCAGTAACAGACGCCCCAGCTACTTCACCAGATCCTACAAATGCAGTAACAGACGCCCCAGCTACTTCACCAGATCCTACAAATGCAGTAACAGACGCCCCAGCTACTTCACCCGATCCTACAAATGCAGTAACAGACGCCCAAGCAACTTCACCAGATCCTACAAATGCAGTAACAGACGCCCCAGCTACTTCACCAGATCCTACAGCTGCAGTAACAGACGCCCCAGCTACTTCACAAGATCCTACAGCTGCAGTAACAGACGCCCCAGCTACTTCACAAGATCCTACAGCTGCAGTAACAGAGGCCCCATCTACTTCACCAGATCCTACAGCTGCAGTAACAGACGCCCCAGCTACTTCACCAGATCCTACAGCCGCAGTAACAGACGCCATAGCTACTTCACCAGATCCTACAGCCGCAGTAACAGACGCCCCAGCTTCTTCACCAGGTCCTACAGCCGCAGTAACAGACGCCCCAGCTACTTCACCAGATCCTACAGCCGCAGTAACAGACGCCCCAGCTACTTCACCAGATCCTACAGCCGCAGTAACAGACGCCCCAGCTACTTCACCAGATCCTACAGCCGCAGTAACAGACGCCCCAGCTACTTCACCAGATCCTACAGCCGCAGTAACAGACGCCCCAGCTACTTCACCAGATCCTACAGCTGCATTAACAGACGCCCCTACAGCTGCAGTAACAGAGGCCCCAGCTACTTCACCAGATCCTACAGCTGCACTAACAGATGCCCAAGCTACTTCACCAGATTCTACAGCTGCAGTAACAGACGCCCCAGCTACTTCACCAGATCCTACAGCTGCAGTGACAGACGCCCCATCTACTTCACCAGATCCCACCGCTGCAGTAACAGACGCCCCAGCTACATCACCAGATCCTACACCTGCAGTAACAGACGCCCCAGCTTCTTCACCAGATCCTACAGCTGCAGTAACAGACGCCCCAGCTTCTTCACCAGATCCTACAGCTGCAGTAACAGACGCCCCAGCTTCTTCACCAGATCCTACAGCTGCAGTAACAGACGCCCCAGCTTCTTCACCAGATCCTACAGCTGCAGTAACAGACGCCCCAGCTTCTTCACCAGATCCTACAGCTGCAGTAACAGACGCCCCAGCTTCTTCACCAGATCCTACAGCTGCAGTAACAGACGCCCCTACAGCTGCAGTAACAGACGCCCCAGCTACTTCACCAGATCCTACAGCTGCAGTAACAGAGGCCCCAGCTACTTCACCAGATCCTACAGCTGCAGTAACAGATGCCCCAGCTACTTCACCAGATCCTACAGCTGCAGTAACAGACGCCCCAGCTACTTCACCCGATCCTACAAATGCAGTAACAGACGCCCCTACAGCTGCAATAACAGACCCCCCAGCTACTTCACCAGATCCTACAGCTGCAGTAACAGACGCCCCTACAGCTGCAGTAACAGACGCCCCTACAGCTGCAATAACAGACGCCCCAGCTACTTCACCAGATCCCACCGCTGCAGTAACAGACGCCCCAGCTACTTCACCTGATCCTACAAATGCAGTAACAGACGCCCCTACAGCTGCAATAACAGACGCCCAAGCTACTTCACCAGATCCTACAGCTGCAGTAACAGAGGCCCCAGCTACTTCACCAGATCCTACAGCTGCAGTAACAGACGCCCCAGCTACTTCACCAGATCCTACAGCTGCAGTAACAGACGCCCCAGCTACTTCACCAGATCCTACAGCTGCAATAACAGACGCCCCAGCTTCTTCACCAGATCCTACAGCTGCAGTAACAGACGCCCCAGCTACTTCACCAGATCCTACAGCTGCAGTAACAGACGCCCCAGCTACTTCACCAGATCCTACAAATGCAGTAACAGACGCCCCAGCTACTTCACCAGATCCTACAAATGCAGTAACAGACGCCCCAGCTACTTCACCCGATCCTACAAATGCAGTAACAGACGCCCAAGCAACTTCACCAGATCCTACAAATGCAGTAACAGACGCCCCAGCTACTTCACCAGATCCTACAGCTGCAGTAACAGACGCCCCAGCTACTTCACAAGATCCTACAGCTGCAGTAACAGAGGCCCCATCTACTTCACCAGATCCTACAGCTGCAGTAACAGACGCCCCAGCTACTTCACCAGGTCCTACAGCTTCAGTAACAGACGCCCCAGCTACTTCACCAGATCCTACAGCTGCAGTAACAGACGCCCCAGCTACTTCACCAGATCCTACAGCTGCAGTAACAGACGCCCCAGCTACTTCACCAGATGCTACAGCTGCAGTAACAGACGCCCCAGCTACTTCACCAGATCATACAAATGCAGTAACAGACGCCCCAGCTACTTCACCAGATCCTACAGCTGCAGTAACAGACGCCTCAGCTACTTCACCCGATCCTACAAATGCATTAACAGACCCCCCAGCTACTTCACCAGATCCTACAGCTGCAGTAACGGACGCCCCAGCAACTTCACCAGATCCTACAGCTGCAGTAACGGACGCCCCAGCTACTTCACCAGATCCTACAGCTGCAGTAACGGACGCCCCATCTACTTCACCAGATCCTACAGCTGCATTAACGGACGCCCCAGCTACTTCATCAGATCCTACAGCTGCAGTAACGGACGCCCCAGCTACTTCACCAGGTCTTACAGCTGCAGTAACGGATGCCCCAGCTACTTCACCAGATCCTACAGTTGCAGTAACGGATGCCCCAGCTACTTCACCAGGTCCTACAGCTGCAGTAACGGACGCCCCAGCTACATCACCAGGTCCTACAGCTGCAGTAACGGATGCCCCAGCTTCTTCACCAGGTCCTACAGCTGTAGTAACGGACGCCCCAGCTACTTCACCAGGTCCTACAGCTGCAGTAACAGACGCCCCAGCTACTTCACCAGATCCTACAGCTGCAGTAACAGATGCCCCAGCTACTTCATTGGATCCATCAAGTTCAGCAACAGGTCTTCCACCTACTTCAGCATCTCCGGGTAATGCGGCCAGTAGCCTGTATAACAAGTATAATGTTATCTGTATCCAGTCCAAGTATTTACATAATGCTTCAAAGGCTTATATTATTTTTTCTTTTGTTTCCACTTTGAAGATCCCTGTCATTCAAATCCATGTGGTGTTGGTAGCACCTGTGAAGCCCGTGCCAACCACACATTTGTATGCATCTGTCTGCCTGGTGATTTTTACAATAATATCACCCTGAGATGTGAAAATGGTAATTATTTGTTTGTCTACAACAGCTGTCAACTTCTTACAATTCTTACCTAGTGTTAGTGAAGAATAGGTGATTCAAAACCATAAGCACCTTTTGAACTAAACAGAGCTCTCTTAAGGTGTTTTCACATCTTTCGTGTCAAGATGACACCAAAGATTTGTTCTCCCTTGTCATAAAATGTCCCATGGACTTGGATTTTTTTCTGTGTGAAAATAAACCAAACCAAGGGAAAAATCTCCAAGTTTACAAAAGTATTAACCAATTTGTACCAGAGTAAACACACTATAGATATGAAAATGCCCTTAACCATTTCCCAGCATAAACAATAAGTAAGGTTAGTAAACTGTTAGCCTAGCTTAGTGACAAAATTATAAAATCTGACAAACAGCTAGTTTACTAATTAATATTTTCGATTTGGTCTACTTATTCCATGCAAAAAAAAAAAAAAAAAAGTAGGAAAGGCAGATTATGTTTTGTTTCATTTTTTATTTCTCTGGGATTAATTTCGGGCAGGAGCAGTGACATCATGAACTATATTCTTGTTGCCTTGTATTTGCCAGGCAAGCAGAGAAGATTTTATGTTAGCTATCAGTTCCTGTCATAATGCTAAGTATCTGCTAGTTGTAGCGTCATATTTAACAGAGATACTGTATGACACTGGGATAAATCTTCCTCCTGTCAGCAAGTTAATGACAGGATAAAGTATCATTTTATTAGATTTTGAGTTTCTTCTGATGATGCTTTATTGCTTTCAGCCAAAGTTTTCCCTGGAAAACTTTCCCTGAGAAAACCATTTAATGAAAAAATGAAAGATACCACATCAAAGGAATTTAAAGAAACTGCAGATGAAATTGTTGCTGCGGTAAGTAATCAGTTAGTACTCTCTATCAATAAATGTGTCTTTATGGACATTTTTTGACATTTTTACAAGCTAAATTTAAGCTTAAGTTAAAAAATAATTATATCTTATTCATCTTGACCAAAACATATTTTCTTTTGAAAACACAGCTGGATCAAGTTTATAAAGGGAAGGACGGTTACTCTGGCTCTATAGTGCTGAAACTCTTGTAAGTCTCAGACTGACAACAGCTTTTACCTTACAATTTTTCAGCCTATTTCGAATCACTGTACACTAACATGGTGTTATCCTGAAAAAATAAAGGATGCAATCATCACTAAATGTGATTTCTGTCTAAACAGGCCAAGCACCAGTCGTATGTTGAGGGCACCCCCAGGGATCATTGCAGTACTACAGATCATCTTCAAAGCCAGTTCTGAAATCAAAGAAGATGACGTTATAAGGGAGTTAGAAAACAATCCTTGTGATGACTGTGTGCTGAGTGGGGCAACATTTGAGAGTAAGTTTATTACATGTATTCTAGCACACTGTGTTTTTCCAGTAACTTCTATGTTGATATGTTTCTAAAACAAGACTCACACAAGATAAAGATTTGTTTTCAGAAAGAATATAATTGACAAGATGTGTTTCAGAATACTTTATACTATATTTATGTTTCGGTCTGAATCAAACCGTTTCCACCATATGTCCAAGATGATTTAGTTGTAAAAAAAAACAAAACAAAGCCCTTTATAAATAGTTTTTGATCTATGCAACATTCTTGCTCATGGTTGCTTCTATTCTGAACTTTGAATTGAAACTATAATTTAGATAAACTTTTATGAAGTCCTAATGATAATGGTATAACTAAACTGCAGACTGTACATTCCAATCCACAGTTCACATCATGACATGTTAGTTACTGACTTATGTAACTGCTGAGGACATTTTGTATTCAGTCTTTAAGCTGTATGAGCTAAAGCTTTTTCCCACTCTCTCCTTTATTTAAAGCAACAGACCTGTGTGCTGAAAACCCTTGTGATGTAAAAACTTCAAACTGCACATCACAGGATGGAGCTTACAGCTGTACCTGTTTGGAAAAACATTTTCAAACAGACTTCAGTGACAGAATGTGCACTGGTAAGATATCTTGGTGAACAAGCAAACATCTCTCCGTGTGTGTGTCTTTCTTTGAATAGTTGTCTGTGAAGGTTCTCAGTCATCCAGGTCATCGTAGTCAAAGGAGCTTGCAAAGAAAAGCGTCTGGACTTCTTTAAGTTACTTGAAGACGTTTCACCTCTCATCTGTGAAGCTTCTTCAGTTCATTTGACCTTAGAACTGATGAAGCTTCTCGGATGAGAGGTGAAACGTCTTCAAGTAACTTAAAGAAGTCCAGAGGCTTTTCTTTGCAAGCTCCTTTGACTCTTTAAATAGTTATTTATCTACTTCTTTAACTGTCTCATCATTTTCACAGCTTGTCCTAGTGGGTCTAGATTTGAAGATAATACATGTGTGAAGTAAGTGCTCCTCCTCCTGTATGTTCAGCATTGATGTAAGTTTGGGTAAATGAAATCCTAAAATAAACATTTTTTTTTTTGTCTTGTAGATGTTCGTTTGGTTATTCTGGTTTGGAATGCAGTGAAAGTGAGTATACTGTATGTTTTTAAAAGTGAAAGCTGAAACATAATTTTTGAGAAAAAAAAACCCTAATGAGTATTGACAACAAATACTAAAATAGATTTTCTACCAATGGGGAATTCAGTTAAGGACTTAAATTAGTTAAGGACTTAAATCTTTGTTGTGTTTTATTAGACTGGCAGCTCATTCTGGTAATTGTGGGCTCTGTTCTTGGGGGACTGCTGCTCATATCCCTCATCCTTCTACCAATAATCCCTACCATGTAAGTTTCCCACCAACCCATCCACTCACTTTAAACATTAATTTATCCACATCTTTATTACAAATTTTAAATGTAAAAGTTTGCAAATGCCTGATGAACACTGTAATAGTAAACTGTAATGCTTTTTTACCATTTTGTTATCAGATCCTCAAAGAAAATCTCCAAAACCGGCAAAGATGGAGATATAGAAAACCCACACATTAACCAGGATTCATTCACATTTAAAGGGTTCACTAGCCTGCCAATTTTTTCCAATGGTGCGCCCAAACTCCCACGAGCCACCAACTCCACCACCACCAACAGCATAACCAACCTGGAGATAACTTCAAACAGTCGACAAAGCCCTGTCTTTGTGGACAACAGCTCAGTGAGTATGCGTCATGTTTCTCACTGACATGAGACACGGACCTTCAAAATAAAACAGGAAACACACTGACTGAACTCTAAACATATAAACTTAACAGCAACTGGAGAGACAGAACATAGGAACCTGAAACATGGTACAGAAAGGCACAGTAGACACAACATGGAACACAGTGAAGCCATATTACAAGAAGTAAGCCTAAGGGAAATAATAACTATAAAGATCAAAACAGCACAACCCACATGAACATAATGAACTTGCAGGGAAAGAGTAAAACTAAACGCGATGAACACAGGAACACAAGATCTCTTCAAAATAAAACAAGAAACATAAGTCGCAGACATCACAACCTGAACTTGACAACGTAAGACACAGACATGAAACACATGAAGGGCAAGGGAGACTTAACAGGGGTGGAAGACACAAGGGGAATCTAATAACAAACTATAACAACCTAGGCATGATAAAAAATGAACTAGAAAACCTGAAGGGCTTAAACATAAACCATAAACTAAAACTCAAAACGCTGGGTCAAAAGACCCAGGATTGTGACAGTATGTCTCTGTGTGTCCATAGAGATGTAGGCTTCGATTTGCATTTCTCCCTGATTTTATGAAGCTTTTCGTTTTTATGTCGTTTGTTGTTCATTTCACTGTGAAAGTAATTGTATTGTTTTCCCTCTGCAGGAGTTATATAGTGACCAAAATAACACAAACTCCCAGGCTCAACGTCAGAACAACCTCTACGCTGTAAAACGACCCCAGATCAAACCACACGCTCAGAGCCAAGGCTACGATAACCCTTACTACCAGTACGACAGTGAAAGCGACTTCAGTTAGTAAAAACTCACACAGAGTTGACCATACAATGGCAATGACTTGTTTTTTGTTTTGTGTTTTTTTGGAATTGTATTCCAGTTACTGCACACAACGAAACTTAATGAGCGATCTGGCTTTTCACCATTTTTTACAGGAATTGTTTTCTGTGCATAAACTGTTCTTGATTATATCACATGGAATTTAAAAAAGTATTCATTGTTTTTCCTTTGTTGTTTGTTTTTTTTTTTATTTCCTGAAAAATGGCTTATGAATTATTTATTGGACATGAACCAGAAACCTGGACATCCATGTTAAACTGATGAGGAGCTTCTTGATGTTGCTTTCTTTTCCCATTAATGCTTCACTTGTTCACTTGACTATGTTTGATTTTTGTAATTAGTCACAACTTGATATTTAACTAGTTTCTGTATTTGTTTAGGGCTCGTTCTAAGCGAGCAAAGACACAGCAATTTGTGGCTCCAAGAGATTCCATATCACTTAAAACAATTAATAAAAACACTATTCCATTTATATTATTAAGTCACAGTCCAACTTATTGGATCTTAGAGTCACCTGTATATTTTATTATAATTTGTAAAAAACAAAAAGGCTAAGTACTTGTTGACTCCTTAATGCTTCAAACAGCTTGATAAGTATCTATTTGTTTTATTTCTGGCCTTCCTTACTGAAACATTGTGTTATTCAACATGATATTATTATTTGAATGTCTTTGATCACTTTCATTTCGCATCACTTTTTTGTCACTTGTATATTTATTATAGTATGATATTTATTTAATGGTTAATTCATGTTTATATTATATAGTAGTTAAATACACAAAACCCCACTTTGAAATAAAGAGCTTTTAAATACTCATATTCTTTGTCAGACTCTTCCTGAGTTGAAATAATTGAGAAGATGCATTAGGCTGTTGTTCTTGTTTTTAAAATTATGGCTATGTTACATGAACGATTACATAATTTGTAACCCTAATTTATTTAACTTATCCATCCATCTCTGTTAATGGTAAATGGCCTGTATTTATATAGCGCTTTACTAGTCCCTAAGGACCCCAAAGCGCTTTACATATCCAGTCATCCACCCATTCACACACTGGTGATGGCAAGCTACATTGTAGCCACAGCCACCCTGGGGCGCACTGACAGAGGCGAGGCTGCCGGACACTGGCGCCACCGGGCCCTCTGACCACCACCAGTAGGTAACGGGTGAAGTGTCTTGCCCAAGCACACAACGACTGAGACTGTCCGAACCAGGGCTCGAACCGGCAACCTTCCGATTACAAGGCAAACTCCCAACTCTTGAGCCACGATCGCCACGATAATGAGATTGATTTTTTTTTTGTAGTACAGAAAAGTTTTGCTGAAAAACATTTGTGAAGCTGGCATGCAGTAGAGTAATGTCGTGCTTAGCACATTTTGCTCCTACCCAGGTTACTGTCATAAAGAAGGGAGAAACTGTTCGGCACACAATGCTGAATTTCTTCAAACTCTACCATTGTATATTACTTTTTGACCAATGTTTTCTTCTCGGTTTTATATCAGTAGAAATTAAAAATTTATGCAAAAAGAATTCCACTGTAGGTCTTGCTAGAATTTAGTACAGAAAACCAGTGACTACATGCACAGCAGATGTACCAATGAGAAAAAATGTTATATAACAGTACACACAATATAAAAAGTATTTCTAAATAAAGTTTAGAAAATTAACAAAAGTTTAAATGGAAAAGGAATTGGCAGAAATAGCACTGAACACTGAATAAAAATCGAATTTAAAATAAAGAAGTTTCTTAATTCTGAGTAAAAAAAAGTTTTTTCAAAATAATTTTAAAAATGTAAATAATAAAAATAAGTTTCAAAAGAATGAAACCCATTCTTGCTGCCAGAGAGGAGTAGGATAAAGATAAAGTATTATTATTATTATTATTATTATTATTATTATTATTATTATTATTATTATTATTATTATTGTTGTTGTTGTTATTATTATTTGTAAAAAATAAAACAATTATAATAGCAAAAGAATCTTATCTGCTTATTTAGCAGGCACCAAACAACACCCTTTTCCAGTTGTCCTGCTGTTACTTTCAGCTTTTATATGTACTAGTAATACTGACTAGAGATTATAAACAGTCATTTAAGTGTACTCTTTTCATTTGATGAATTATACACAACGTTTTCAAAGAACGATAAATATTTTATTGTTTCTGGAAATTGTACAGTTAGATTTCACAGTGTAGCTAATTCTGCAGCAAAGGGCATAGGACAGGTAACAGAAGAGGACATGAACTCTGTCTGCCACAGGTCTCTACCGCCCTCTTCAGACTACCTCAAATTAAGGTGTGTATTTTTTTTTTTATAATATCTGTTCTGCTTGTTTCAGCTACAGCTGCAAAAAGATTTCTTTTTGGTGGCTCTTAATGATCAGCCATAAATCTCTAATTGTTGGATTAAGCATGTAGCATCTATATAAAGTACAGAGGTTTATCTCCTTGTCAAAAATAGCAATAACTGGAATCTAAATTATATTGTTTTTAATTTCAACAGATAGGATTTAAAATAGAATTACATACGCTAAATATCAGATCTAGGACAGGTAATGTTTGTCGTACTGTTTCACACACAGCACGCTTGTAGTCAGCGTCATCATGTGATTGATGCAAGCCAGATCCTTTTATTTAGAAAAACTGAGATTAATAGTTACTGTATGTTATTGTTGAGGGGCACAGGCAGGACCCCCCCCCCCCCCCCCACACACACACACACACATAAAAAACATTTTTATAAAATAAAATAAAAAAGGCTCAAGAAAAGGGCACTTGGAGCGCCCATCAGGAAAGGGAAGGTGCCCAAGCCCCTTCTGCGCCCTGCCCTCCTCTGCACGTGCCTGGTTCAGGCTTAAGTTTACTTTGGCTGGAAACTACATCACGTCTTTTCCCGATGTTTTGTTCCCCTTTCAGTCTTGTCTCTGTGCTTGTTTACGTTACTGTTCTTGCTCGTCTCAGTGTTAGTTTCCTGTGTCATTTTGACAGTCCCTTTTCCTGTGCATGTTCCTTGTCTCCTTCCTGTGATTAGTGTCAGCTGTGCTCCCACCAGTTTCCTTCTCCCTCGTTACTGGTGCTGTGCCAAGATAGGTATCCCCAACAGAATTGTTCCCCCTGCGTCGGGAGCGTGCACTGGGCAGGGAGGGCGTATCCCAGGGGTCGGCAACCGTTGGCACGCAAAGGGTTAACTGATGGTACAGCCATAGCTGGACTGGCCATCGGGCATACCGGGCATTTGCTCGGTGGCTCGATGATTTTTATTTATTTTTTTTGTAACGGTATAAACAATGAAAGGTGTTGGATTGGCCAGATGCTGGCCGGTGTGTAAAAATAGCTCAGTTGTTTGGTGGTGGCATCGCAGAGCTTCCACAGATTCAGTAAAATTAACAAGTGGTGGAGGCCAGCACGTGGATGAGGGAGATCGGAGGCAGGACGGCATTCTTTACTTTGAGTTCTGCTTGTTTGCTATGCTGTGCTTTCGGCAAAAACGAAACAGCCAGGTCGCTGGACTCGCCGCTCCTGTGTCAGCGGAGAGCAGGCACACTTTGCCCCCCCCCGTCCCTCTTATGTTTCGGTGTTGCGCTGACACATCACGTGACTTAGACACTTTGGGGGTTGTCAAGTTGTTTACACATTAATTATATTCTTACCAATTGTTTTTGTTGTTGAGAATTTTAATTTTAATTTTTGTATTATAGTTTATCAACAGTATTTGTTTTAATTTGTTTACTGGTTTGTGTGCACTTAAGATTAAAACAAAAAAAAAAAAAGATCGCCACCACGGCAGACCCGATGGCATTTTCATGCTTCGGAGCATCATTTATTCTTACTATAATCACATGGTTGCTTCAACGGCTGCAGCTCTCCCGCTGTTCCGGGCGTGTTCCCTGCCACATACCCCCATCGCTCGCTTCACCTCACCCCGCGAGCAGGCGAGGGAATCGGCCCAGACCATCCGCGCCCCATGCCCCAGCCCAGCGATGGGGTCCACTCTGGCGGTCGCCCGCGCCTCCAGCGGAAGCCCCGGAGCTGGCCTGATGGCCACCCATATGGCAAGCAGCAGCGGCGGCGCAGCAGGCGTGGAAATGAGGTGGGGCTCAAAGGTAGCTGGGCAGACGGCCGGCACGCAGGACCATGCAGCCTGCGTGCCGAAGTGGACAGCGCGCCACCCTCAGGCGTGGCAGGACCCCCGCGCACCTCGACCTTCGTCTCCAGCTTGACAGGCCCCGCTGCCGCGCCAGCCTCCACCTCACCCCAAGCCGCACGCTGTCCACACGGTTGCTGTAACAGTAGCCTACATTCAATGGCTGCAGCCCTCCTGCTGCCAGCTGTACACATCAACACCAAAAACAACAACAGCACAAGCAGCGCACAGGTTTTAAGCCGGCGAGGCATCATTGTAGATGCAGTGAAGGTGAGTCCATCTCACCTGAAGCGGCATGGCAGACCAGGAGCCGCTACAATAATAAAACATTTTTTTATTTAATTATAAATAAATTATTTCTCCTAATTATGTCCTGGGTTTTAACTAATTAATAATACCAAAGGAAACATCACAAAAAACACTTAATGTCAACTTAATTGCGATTTAGCAATTCAATGAGGCATCCACTTTATTTATTGAAAAGTATCGTATCGGTATTGGTATCGGCAATACTGGCCCGAATTTACTTGGTATCGGATCGATACCAAAATATGCAGTATCGCACACCACTAGTATCAGGAGTACCAAGCGCATCGAGTCTCACCACAGGCTCTAACTGCTCACCATCCAGAGCTGTTATAGCCAGCACATAATCACAATCTGTTGCTAATCTTGGGAAAGCGTTTCATGTACTTTGATAATAGTTTTTGTTTGTTGTTCTAATACAGGTATTGTAGAAGAATAAAGGTGGTTGTGCCAAATATTGACTTTCATGCTTGAAGGTATTGTTGAAGCTGTTTTTGGCTTCTATGCTTAATTTCCATGTATGTTTGCACGTTTCAGAAAATGACTGCAGCTATTTCCAAATTTTCTTTAATATAACGAAATGAGGACTGGCTCAAGATTTTTGCACAGTACTATGTATTTTTATCTTTAGGCTATGTTTTAGCATTGAAATTCATGGTAATGGTGAAGTGGTGTACACAACTTGATTCAGATTTGCAGTTGTGATCAAGGTCAACTTAAGTATAATGGGAAGGTACTTTGGATCTTAATGGGAAAACTTTTTAAAAGTCTTTTTAAAATAGTTTCTTCTATTATCTCAGCTGTTTGCACATAGATCATCTTATCAGATATCTTGTGATGTCTACAAATCAAAGTTCATGTTATCTTTCTCCCCACCCTGTTTTATTGGCCATGTACAGTTGAACAATGTGACATCCCTTATAGTTAGTGTGATGTGTTTTACCGTGTACAATTGTAATAACTTCTAAACCTCCCTCTTTATTTATTAAGTAGATTTTCCACATTTCAGTTCTGGGATTAGAGTTTCGATATAATTTGATATACACATATTCCTTACCCGACTAGTGATTAATGAATCTAGATCATGTATAGTTTTGAGAAGGGATTTTTAAGTTAGAATGAGGAAAGGTTTAATTTATAGTTATATATGGCCTAACCATAGAAGGAACCATGCAATTTCAAGTAAGCCTTAGATGTAAAGAACATTACTTAAACACACTCTTACTTCAGAGAACTATGCAAAGTAAAGAGACTTAAAAAAATCAACATGTAAAAATGTGCGGCTAAACAAGAAAAGAGTGGTTAATGGTAATTTCCTTCTTCTTGAAATGTAAATATAAAGGCTTGGGATGGTTTTCATATTGCATTAGATCATTGACACATTTTTTTTTTTTACCAACTTTGAAATGATAACTGAAATACTCTATGCCATGGAAAATTGATAAATAGATAAATGGCTTGAAAAGTGAACCCTTAGGTTATCTTCTTTGGGTGGGACCTGTACTTTAGCACTGTCCAAAGGAGGAGGAGTGGCTAACGATTAAAACTGCCTGTGAAGGGCAATTGAATTCTAACCGTACAAAGATTTTGAGAACTAAGGACTTGAGCACTCCTAACCTTCATTGGACGTCTTTCCTGTGTTTACGCTGATTTTTTTTTTTTTTTCCAATGGCTCAAAAATTCATACGCCTGTCTATCCTTTGGATACTTGTAGCCCTTTTGGGTAAGTAGTCTGTTCCTATTGCATAAACTTTAAAACCACACATTTTCAACTTGTGTTTTTTATGTGAATCAGATTGAGCTGCAATTACAGCTAAACTGTTTAACACAGGTCAAGTCTTTAAATGCTTTTCATAAATAGTGATAAAACCATTATTTAGGTTAAGATTTTATATTTTTACTCATTCCTAAACCACTATTATATTTGTAGTAGAAAAATGGAAAGCTACCAGTGATGTGCGTTAAATGTCAGGAGGGATATTATACCCCTTATGTCAAACAGAGTGATTTGTGGCCCCAATAAATGATTTGTGACCCTAGGAAGTAATAAAGGAAGTAATAAAACATATGGTAGCCATAGAATTATGATATTCATCAAAATATGCTAGTTCATAGCTCATTAATTTTTCCCCCCACAAAATAAATTATTTGATTATTAAAAAAATAAAGGTTTTATATCAAATAGCATTCTTTATTTTTAAGCCATTAAAAGGTTTTTATTTTTTATGCTTAAAAAACGCCATCTGGTGGTGGGTCAGTGCGTGTGTGTGCGCGCGCACCCCCGCGCCTGTGCGAGCTCGTGCGCGTGCCTGTGTCTGGGCCAGTGCTCGTCTGTGTGTGTGTGTGTGTGTGTGTGAAAATGTGTTAAACCAGAGTAAAAGTGCTTAGTTAAATTTGTGCTTTTGTAACGTTCAGTATGGCGAAACATACAGGTTGCATGTCTCGTTGGAAAACTTTATTTCAATTTTCAATCCGAAAAAGGAAAATGAGAATCAAAGTCTGAGTCGCAAAAAACTCTCGCAATCCCCCAAGCATAAACTCACTGCGGCTTCCAGCAAAAAACCCTAGGTAAACAAGCAGGGAGACCTCCTGAAAAAAAACCCTTTTTTGTAACGGTATAAACAATGAAAGGTGTTGGATTGGCCAGATGCTGGCCGGTGTGTAAAAATAGCTCAGTTGTTTGGTGGTGGCATCGCAGAGCTTCCACAGATTCAGTAAAATTAACAAGTGGTGGAGGCCAGCACGTGGATGAGGGAGATCGGAGGCAGGACGGCATTCTTTACTTTGAGTTCTGCTTGTTTGCTATGCTGTGCTTTCGGCAAAAACGAAACAGCCAGGTCGCTGGACTCGCCGCTCCTGTGTCAGCGGAGAGCAGGCACACTTTGCCCCCCCCCCCCCCGTCCCTCTTATGTTTCGGTGTTGCGCTGACACATCACGTGACTTAGACACTTTGGGGGTTGTCAAGTTGTTTACACATTAATTATATTCTTACCAATTGTTTTTGTTGTTGAGAATTTTAATTTTAATTTTTGTATTATAGTTTATCAACAGTATTTGTTTTAATTTGTTTACTGGTTTGTGTGCACTTAAGATTAAAACAAAAAAAAAAAAGATCGCCACCACGGCAGACCCGATGGCATTTTCATGCTTCGGAGCATCATTTATTCTTACTATAATCACATGGTTGCTTCAACGGCTGCAGCTCTCCCGCTGTTCCGGGCGTGTTCCCTGCCACATACCCCCATCGCTCGCTTCACCTCACCCCGCGAGCAGGCGAGGGAATCGGCCCGGACCATCCGCGCCCCATGCCCCAGCCCAGCGATGGGGTCCACTCTGGCGGTCGCCCGCGCCTCCAGCGGAAGCCCCGGAGCTGGCCTGATTTATTTCAATTTTCAATCCGAAAAAGGAAAATGAGAATCAAAGTCTGAGTCGCAAAAAACTCTCGCAATCCCCCAAGCATAAACTCACTGCGGCTTCCAGCAAAAAACCCTAGGTAAACAAGCAGGGAGACCTCCTGAAAAAAAACCCTCCGTCTTTCTCCAAAAACGCATAACAAATCCCCCATAGAATTACTTGATAGGGACCCCTCTATTCCCAAAACGTATATTCAATAACAGGGCAAAAACTCCTGAAAAAATCCTTAGTCTTTTTTCGCAAATTCAGTGCCCCGCGGCTCCCACCCAACCCTTAGGCAATCAAGCAGGAAACCTCCTGAAAAAACCCTCCGTATTTTTTATCAAAAACACGTGCAACAAAAAAAACCCCTAGAATAACTTGTTAGGGAACCCTCTATTCCCAAAACTTATATTCGATAACAGGGGAAAAACTCCTGAAAAACTCCTTAGTCTTTTTTCTTCAAACCAGCCCTCTTACTAGCTCCGTCTCAAATTCAGCGCACAGCCTGAAAGTTTTCCCTCGCTCCTACTCGCACCGAGCCGCAGCCAGCGCACAATTTTTTTCCTTGTTACTCTCGCTGTATCTGATCGCACCCCGGTTAGCCAATTGGATACAGGTCCCATTTTTATGATCTGCTACTGAGGTTAAGACTGGCACAGCGCTCCCAGAAGACGCCTGACTTCTATGGCGTTATTTTTTTTGCCACTATTCTGAGTGCACGTAAAAAAAAATTTGTAAAAAAAAGTGTTGTATTTTGAGGAGAAATTTATTTTGAGCGAATGTGACCAAGTGGTCGGCAGGGTTATAAAAGAAATAATAAAACGCCACCTGGGGGGAATTCTAGCCCCCAGGAAATATAAACTTTAGAAATGAAATGTAATTAAAAAAAACAATGTTTGCACAGGTTCAGGGTTGCACACTGAGGCCGGCTCAATGTATTAACACCATTTTATTTATTAAAAAAATAAATAAAAACAAAATAACAAAGACAGCTCACTAATTGTCTAAAATAGAGTCCCAAATTACAAAAAAATAAACATACGACTGGGACTTACCAGCAGCAGTGGACCAAAAGAAAACCACACAAAAAAACCCCACTATAGTCTATTCACCTGGTGCTGTACAACAAAAGTGTGGAAAACGACCCCACCACCTAAGGTCCCACGGCCGCTGGTAGATCCTCAGTTCACTGAAATAAAAGCACAAGATATACACATTAAAAAGGATAAAAACATGGGGCATAAAAAGGCTCTCTATATACTAAAAAGAAATTAAAAGAAAAACAGAGACCTGCAATAAAACACACCCACATACACACCACAGAGCACAGATTGGAAAAACTCGTACTCTGCGAGCCAGCCCACAGCTGGTGCTGGTTCCGATTGTCCGTAGTCCTACTCAGTCTCGCGCAGCTCTCCACATCTGGGAGAGGCGGTACCAGTTTTTGTAACACCAGCCCAATATACAGCTGAAGATCGCCCCGACTAGCCGCGAAAGCTGGAGTAAAACGATAGTCCAAAAAAGGGGCTTAGCATGAGACCAAAAGCCCCCAGGGGCGAGGCGAGGCCAGCAGCAGGAACAAAACTGGACGGCCAACAGATCGGAACACAAGATGAAACAGGGCAAGACAAGACAGCAGCTAGGCAGGCGTCTCGACTCTTTGCTTAAAATCAGGCAGTTGGTCCCTGAGAGGGTGCGGCAGCAATCAAACCCTACAAACAAAAAAAAGGCAAAGATAACCTTAATCTTCTCTAATTTAAAAATACTAGCAGCTATAATATAAGCGGCTTACCCCAAGACTGGAGGCGCTGTACTGTACAGTGGACGCAACTCACGCGTCTCTCCACCACAGCTGGAGTAAAGAAAAGAGAAACAGCCGCGCTGTAGCAGGCCGCAGAATTATGACTACTAGTTACCGACTTTTGAGAGAAATCAGAGGTCGAAAGGAGGCCTACCTGTAGCAGTCACACAATCCGATCGTATCGGTAAATTAACCAATAGGCCAGCATTTACTGCTGTATCGCACCAGAAGGAGGAATGATCCAACAAAAAAAAATGGCTTCCCTTTATACAGGTAAACACCACCCTGTAATCAATATGCAGGTGGGTTCCTAATTAACCCAATCACACGATACAAGGAGCGAGTGCAGCGGAAAGAGAGCGAGGGTGGTAGAGCGAGCGAGAAAGAAAGAAAAAGAAGGGCGAGTAGCCCATCCGGCTACACGAAGAAAAGCTGAATTTGAGTGAACAAAATTCATTCCTGCATGCAAAAAATGTATTTCAGTGTTTGCTATTATCCATACACACACACAATAGAAGCCCCTCTCGCTCAGTTTTTGCATTGGCGCTCGCTCGCAATGTGTTGCCCGTGCGCACTCAACTCTTTCTCTACACCATTATATTTGTGCCACAAAACCAGCCAATCACAGACTTGGATGCAAAAAAATCTAATTGGCTGTTCTGGTCTCCAATCAGCTCGAAATTATGAAATGCAATATCCCAGAATCCATTTCGTCCAAAACTCAATCGAGGCAGTGGTGGAGGAACACAGAGTGGCGGAGTTTGAAATATTACTCTTTTTGGGTCACAAAATAAACTTTTAAGATATTTTCATGCGAGAATGTAGCTGTGTAAACTTCGAATACCTGCTCGGTTCATCAAGAAATCACATATTTCCATAAGTGCTCTAACGTTTTTGGAGATGCCTGTTACCCACCAGCTGACCGCACAGCTGGACTGGAACCGGCCATTGGGCATATCGGGCATTTGCCCGATGGGCCGATGGTGATTTTGCATTTTTATGTTTGTTTGTTTTTGTAACGGTATAAACAATGGAAGGTGGTGGATTAGCCAATTCATCATGATCAACTCTGGGCTGGACCAATTACAATACATCCATATTGAGGGGAAAAGAAACGCGATTCGTCCAGCTAGACTGAAAAAAAGACACAAAGCTGGAGTTATTTTTTCTTTACGCTGCACAGCTGCCGCTTCTCCCCTCATTCTCTCTCCCTCTCTCTCCTGTTGCTACTTCAATCACGAAACTAATCAATGATCAGCTGATCATCTCTCTTGTTTGTTTATCTCCCACTTTGTGCCAGAAACAGGAAATAAGCGGATGTTGCGCAAAACAACAACAGCAGCACGTTCAAGCTTGATAAGCTGTTGTTATAATTTATTTAAAATTAATTTCTAGTATCAGCTGATGTTTGCTGGAGCCACAGCTGTGAAAGCTGCTGCTCATGATATCGGTTTAGAAACATGAAGGTGATACAAATCATACATATACAGGGAGTGTGGAATTATTAGGCAAGTTGTATTTTTGAGGAATAATTTTATTATTGAACAACAACCATGTTCTCAATGAACCCAAAAAACTCATTAATATCAAAGCTGAATGTTTTTGGAAGTAGTTTTTAGTTTGTTTTTAGTTTTAGCTATTTTAGGGGGATATCTTCAATTATTTATTTTTACCAGTGAAACCAATATAACATCTCCACATTCACAAATATACATTTCTGACATTCAAAAACAAAACAAAAACAAATCAGCGACCAATATAGCCACCTCCTTTGCAAGGACACTCAAAAGCCTGCCATCCATGGATTCTGTCAGTGTTTTGATCTGTTCACCATCAACATTGCGTGCAGCAGCAACCACAGCCTCCCAGACACTGTTCAGAGAGGTGTACTGTTATCCCTCCTCGTAAATCTCACATTTGATGATGGACCACAGGTTCTCAATGGGGTTCAGATCAGGTGAACAAGGTGGCCATGTCATTAGTTTTTCTTCTTTTATACCCTTTCTTGCCAGCCACGCTGTGGAGTACTTGGACGCGTGTGATGGAGCATTGTCCTGCATGAAAATCATGTTTTTCTTGAAGGATGCAGACTTCTTCCTGTACCACTGCTTGAAGAAGGTGTCTTCCAGAAACTGGCAGTAGGACTGGGAGTTGAGCTTGACTCCATCCTCAACCCGAAAAGGCTCCACAAGCTCATCTTTGATGATACCAGCCCAAACCAGTACTCCACCTCCACCTTGCTGGCGTCTGAGTCGGATTGGAGCTCTCTGCCCTTTACCAATCCAGCCACGGGCCCATCCATCTGGCCCATCAAGACTCACTCTCATTTCATCAGTCCATAAAACCTTAGAAAAATCAGTCTTGAGATATTTCTTGGCCCAGTCTTGACGTTTTAGCTTGTGTTTCTTGTTCAGTGGTGGTCGTCTTTCAGCCTTTCTTACCTTGGCCATGTCTCTGAGTATTGCACACCTTGTGCTTTTGGGGACTCCAGTGATGTTGCAGCTCTGAAATATGGCCAAACTGGTGGCAAGTGGCATCTTGGCAGCTGCACGCTTGACTTTTCTCAGTTCATGGGCAGTTATTTTGCGCCTTGGTTTTTCCACACGCTTCTTGCAACCTTTTTAAAACTATTTTAAATGAAATGCTTGATTGTTCGATGATCACGCTTCAGAAGCTTTGCAATTTTGAGACTGCTGCATCCCTATGCAAGATATCTCACTATTTTTGACTTTTCTGAGCCTGTCAAGTCCTTCTTTTGACCCATTTTGGGTCGATATGATCCAAAATTCATATCTCGATATTTTTTAGCTGGATAGCGATATAAGATATATATCTCGATTTTTTTTTAAAAGCCATAAGTTAAGAACAAAAAGAGAGTTCTTAGTCACACTGTGTCCCAGATGTCACACGGGCACTTTTATTTATTTATTATCAGCATTTATTAAATAATCATGGTCCATAAATAAAAGAAAACAATGTTGTTTTTGTGCATAACAAAAAGCTCACAATTGTGCAGTCAAAATGTAAACTAATAGATGCTGAGCATAATAACAAAGAGACAGATTTCACAGCTGCACCATGTCTCTGAACAGGTGCCATTTGTGGTCCTTATACACACACAGTACGTATCACTCCGCGAGGCTCCTCCCCGGTAGCCGTTATCCTCCGACAATCCATCAAGCGGTGCAGCTCCGTAGCTTAGCAAAGTCATATTAAAACATTTTTTGACAGATTGCTGAGCGCTGTGTACCACATAAAATCGGTTCGCGGTCAGTAAGCACAACCAGAATTCATACATAAGGCGCACTGTCGATTTTTGAGAAAAGGAAAGGATTTTAGGCCGTGCAGCCCCTCCGGGCTGCATGTCGTTAGCGCGGTTAGCTCGTTAGCGTGGTTAGCTCGCTAACATGTTGACGCCGTCCAGCCCCACGCACGGTAACTCGCTAACGGAGATTTTCCGCTTTCGTCTTGTCATTGCCTGCAGGTGAAGCTATGGGGGAGGGGGAGTTGGGTTCAGTGAAGGAGAGGCGAGGCCGAGTAACGTTGCTTAGAGACAAAAGTGGACGAAAGAGAGGCAAACCTGCGGCTCCACAAGTATAGTTTGCGGCTCCACAAGTATAATTATAACGTAACATAGACTATATCGATATAAACGATATTGTCACATCTTATATCTCGTATGAAAATATATCGATATTTTTAAAAAACTCGATATATCGCCCAGCCCTACACGTTAGCATATGCTACTTCCCGTGCGGAAACTCCTGTGGGGAGCTTTGTTTCTGGTGTCCTATTCACGCCCTGTTTACGGTCCAAAACAAGTTAAGCAAATGAATGAATCAAGCGGCGATTTACATTTCTATAGATGTCTTGGACATTTACCCAATATATCTGTAAATGATGTTCATCGACTTGTCGATATTTTTTCCCCTCGCCTCAGGGCAAAAGAGAAAAGGGATTCAAATGTTATATTTCTCAGCTGTCCCTCGTTTATCGCAGGTGTTATGTTCTAAAAATAACCAGGGATAGGTGAAATCAAGTAGCCAATTTTATTTTTTGACGGTGCAAAAGGATGCAGGACACAATGTAAAAAACCCAGGAGAAATAAAGACACAATGAGACAAAGTTACTTTCTTTGCTAAACGTGTACACGGGTGAGCTGCTGAGAACAACTCACGTCGTGAACAGAGGCTTGGCACTTTTTATAGAAAAGACAGTGAGAACAGGATAAGAAAAATAATAAACAGATAAAATAAACAACTCCATATGTGGCGCTAGTCTCGTCAGCAGAGAGCTGGGAGAAAGCTGTGAGAGATAAAACAATCTAAAACAATATGTCCCAAAACAATATGTCTGCTGGGAAAGTCTAAAAGGATCATTCTAAACTAATCTAACCATAGACAAAGGGCATCTTTGTACATTTAAAAGAAGGTAAAGAAACATAGAATCATTTTTCCTGTAACATATTCCCTCCTGTTTTAACTTATTTTAAATGTATACAACAATTGTCTGTAAAGGTTATTTATTAACCCTTTACAGCCGATCGGAGCGGGCACGCTCCATTTTGCGTAACTATTTTTAAATCCCGGTAGCTCTGCAACCACGTAAGCTAGCGCAATAATTTTTTTTGCATATGAAACCGGAGGAGTTGTACTTACATCTTATGCCATCAGCTTGTCCTAGGTCACAGTTTCCTTCCACATATAGCTTTGCAAAAACTGCATAAAAATCACTTGCAGCAACAAAAACATGATATTCCAGAAACACGCTTCGCCGATCCGATCAGCTGTTTGTAACACTTCCTACGTCCATCAGCGCGAACTATCACATGACCGCATGACCTGCCCGAAACCGGAAGTGACGTCATTTTGCGGAAATGTAGTTTTTTTACGATCGGGGCCTTATGAGCCTATACTTGTGTTTTAAAAAGTTATGTTTGAGTTTATGACTTTCTGTGTCGTTTCTGGGATGCTTAGGACTCATATTGCACTGCTGGAAATAGTTTATTTTGATGCATATGCTGTTATTTTGCAAATTTGCACTATAATATTTATTTTCGTTTTTCCTGCAGTGTATAAAAATTGGTGTATTTCAAAAATAAAACTATAAAAAATAAAACACTCAAAATAAATTTCCTGTGGTGGGAAACTAGTTTGTGCAACTTTTTTGTATTTACAGTTTTGAGGGATGAGCCTCTTAAATTTCTCTAGCTAGAAATATATGTTAAAAAAACAAAAACGATTTTCAATTTTTTTGTAGTTTATTGCACTTTTTTGCAATTTATGTAATTATTATGCACCTAATGCAGACATATTATTAAAGTTTGGGCTATAATGGTTGTATTGATGTATAGCAACTTGAAATGCTCCCAAAAATGGCTCCACAGCATGTAAAAATATAATATAAGCTCTGGCGGACTTGGTTCTATGGTAGGTCTTAAAGGGTTAAGTATCTTTAGCAATTTTTTAATTGTCAAAATGTCAGCATAGCAGAAATGTAAATCATGTGGTCTAAAGAATGAAACAAATAAAAGAATAAAAGAATTAAGGAAAAAACAGTAAAAGAAAGTATAAAAGTAATAATGAAGAAAAATAATAAAACTAAAACTACAAAAAATAAAAGAAAATAAAAGAATAAGAAAACCTTATGTTGTACCTGTATAAACTACTAATGTGTTAATCAGTGCATGATCACTTGACAAGTCATTTTTAATCACCACGTCATTTATTAGCAGCTATTACAAGTTCCTCTAACAGAATTGCAATGGGATGCTGTTCTTCTTGAGGCACGGCAACATAAGCAGTCATTGTAGATGTTATCATCTTTGAAATCATTACTCTTAGACATGGCAACACACACAACACTAATATGAGCAGTGCTATCATGATGAGACCTAGAAGGACAAACGGTCTTGCTACAGCAGCCAGCCATGAACCGCCGAACAGCCAGTCCAGCCAGCCTTGTGCTGTAGCTGCTCCAGGTGTGTGGTCAGTGAGATATTGTTGCAGAACGGTCAAATTCTGCAAAGCTTCATAAATGTCTCCTCCAGCTTCGTATCCATCAGGGATAAAAGTGCAACATGTCTCCCCGATCAGCTTGCAAACTCCTCCTTGTGATGCTGTTAGCAGGTCTAGTGTCAGTCTGTTCTGCAGTACCATCGTTCTGATGGCCTGCTGTTCTCCTGCTAAAGCCGGTCCCAGGGTCTTTGTCAAAGTTGATGTTTCGTAGCAGAGCATATCGGTTGACCTCCACATGATCCCGCACCTCGGCAGCTCCAATGCCGGGGATCAAGCTCTGTAAGAATTTCACTCCTCCTCAGATGCGAAACTCTGGTTCCTTTACTGCTTGGTGCCGTCCGTGCACATCCTGTCTGGTACTGAGTCTTTGTTTGTAGTGGCATCCGGTAGATAGGTGAGTAGGCAGCTCCCCCACTGCCCGCGATCCATTGTTCATCACACATACTGGCAGTTGCGCTGCGTTCAGCTTGTTCAGTAGAATTACATCAGGCAGTGGGTCTGAGACTTGGGGCCAGGTCAGTAGGTAGGTCTGTCCGGAACAGTTCACATTTGTGGGTGATGATGACCTCCAGGTTGCTTTTGCTGGGATGCTGTAGTTGGCCTTGGACCAAAGAGTACCGTAGCCTGGATGTGTTGCCAGGCCCAACAGGCACCAACTGCGATCTTCAGGTATGCTGTACGGCCACAGGCCAGACGTCTGCGAGGATAGGGGCATATGGGTACATGCATAGCAGTCGGTTTTATTATTCAAGTGAGCTGTAGTGTTCATAAACTGCCACCAGAAGTTAGTAGCGTAGCCATGGGGAAGCTTGGTGTACTTTCCTTTGTCATACAGTGTCTGCCTTTTCTTCATATAGCGTGACTTGTTGTCCCTCACGGAAGCAAAGATGAGGAGCCCGGCCAGGGTCAGGGCCGCTGCAGTTATTAGGAGCCACCACCTCATGACAACAGGACACACCCTCCTGTCGTGAGTAGACCCCCCGGCCAGAAAGGCTGTTCCCTCCACCGGGCGAGATCACGACAATTGGGCGAGCCTGTGTCGGCTGAGTTTAGATGGCTTCACTTACTCGCCTGCAATGGCTCTGATGGATCCAAGATGGTCGTTCCGCTATTTTGCAAGCGGTGGGCGTGGCGAGGAGAACCTGATGTGGTCCCTCCCACCTGGGTGCGCTCCAGTTTTTCCTTTGGAGCACCTTGATCAGAACCCAGACACCGGGCTGTAATCTGCAAGACACTTGATAGACATCATTACATTCTTCGTTATTTACAATCATCTCTTTATTTTCCTACAACTTAGACATACATTTTGCTACTGAAATTGTATCTGCCTTTTTCACTGGGTAGATTTCTGGCCACTTTGAGAATACATCTATAACCACTAGGGCGTATTTTTACCCTTGGCATTCATTTAGCTCAATAAAGTCCATGTGGATTGTGTGAAAAAGATAAGGTGGTGTGGGAAAACGGCCTCTTTTTGGTCTTAGATTATCCCTGAGCATTATTTCTCTGTGGCCTACTCCTACAATCTCGTGTGAAGTGACCTTCCTCTCCACAGTTCTATGGAACGCCAGGACTGCCATAATGAATTAATTAAATACACCATTAAATAATTAATTAAATGTGGCAATAATTAATTAAAATTGGAATTAATTAATTAAATAAATAGTTATGATATATGTAATTAATTAATTATTGACACATTTAATTAATTATTTATGTATTTCACGTTTTAATTAATTATTGACACATTTAATTAATTAATTATTGACATATTTAATTAATTATTTATGTATTTCACATTTTAATTAATTATTGACACATTTAATTAATTATTGACACATTTAATTAATTATTTAATGATATATTTATTTATTTCATTTTGGCAGTCCTGACGCCTGGCTCTCATCATGAAATAATTTTATCTGTCAGCCTCACCCATCAAACTCAGGGGGCGGGGTTAACGCTGATCGAGTCAAAACCATTGCTTTGGCCTGGTGGCCATTGTTTCTAGCACACAACAACCGGCATGTGGAAGCTAACAGAACTGAGCTTTGAAAAACCCTGTTTGTGTGTTACCAAATACCGTTTTAATATTTTTTTAGCCGAGAATGTAGTGGTTTAATCTTCATGTGTCTGGTCGGTTTGTCAAGATACAGCCTCTTTGCAAAAGTGTTTCGATGATTTCGGAGATGTCGTCCCAGTCTCACGGCAAAGCGTGGGATAGACCCGCTCGCCTCGCAAGCAATCCCACCGACAAAGCGCAGGCCCCGGTACACAGCTGTAGTAACCCCCGCTGACTTCTTTTACTGAGGTTATATTTATCGGTGTTTTATTTCCTGATGTTCTTATGTGTCCTACGTGTTTCAGTCGTCAATTCTGAATTATAACTAACATTAAAAACATGTTTAAGGAGGAGAGAGAGCAAATAAATCTGTTTAACATCTGATCTTTGGGTTTTTGTTCAGTAATCAGCGTGACCTGTGTATAAACGCATAAAAGAGATAACGTTGGTGTTTCCGTCATGTAGTAACTGCTGGCTTTAACTGTACAAAGGTTGTTCGACACTATGAAACACATACAGACTTCATGATGTTCGGCTAATATTTTTATTGTGAATATTAATCATGCTGACCTCGCTCTGTACACCACGCAGCGAGGTCAGCATATCCACGATATCCTCAGCTCCATGAGTTAACACAAAGTTTCCCAGCTGACTATCTAACTGCCAACTATTCCAGAGACGTGAAAATATACAGCATAAAGAAAAGTGTAAGAGACTCAGCAGCAGATTAGAATAACAGTTATACATTTAATAAATCACCAAATGAATCCAAGAAACGAGCAAACCTGTTCCGACAATTTGAATTTGTATTCTCTCAGCTGCAGACTCGCTGCTGTTTAAATGTTTGAAAAGGAAGATTAGATATAAACAAACGTCAAACATAGACTCAGTCTGCCTTCACATTTGATATGAGGCCAGCACGTATAGTGGCCTCAGCAGGCTATTACTGAAATACACGTGCTATATCTTAAACTATGATATAAACAGGGAGGTCCTATTAACATGTTTAGTTTTAAAGGACACCTTCCTGCCTTTAGTCTCATTCATGAGCAGTATTCGTTTTCTTCTAACATCCAGACGTCTGCACAATGTGTTTCATAGTTTGTAACAAGCCTTTGACAGGTAAACATAACATGACCGAAAAAGCAAAAAAAAAAAAAAAAAAAAAAGAGAGAGAGAGAGAGAGAGAGAGTGTTGACATAAGAAGAGAAAATGCTCTCAATTATGGAGACAGGCAAATGGTTCATTTATGTTTGATGTGTGTTTATTCCTCCCTAAATATCGTCGGTGAAGTTTGCCATGCACGTCAGATTTTCCTGCGCATTTTTATACCTCTGCCAACAGAGAGAGAAAAAAAATCACATTCTAACAGACAGCTGGTGCTTAGAATACAGTTGAATAACTATTAAAAAACAGATGATATTTAGATGATAGTTCAGTCTAACACATGTGCCAGTGAACCATTAAACGTCTGTGAAACTATGCAGTTATGAAACGTAACTTTAACCTCAGCCAAACCGATTTGCTCAGTTGTAAATAAAACAGCGAAGTAAACGTGACCCGACAGACAGAACCTGAGTGAATGAAGTCCAGCGTTTAACCACTGAGAGCTAAAACTCAGCTGAGGTTTCAAAGCTGTGTGCCGGTGATTGGACATCAGCCACTGATAAAGCTGGCTCGCCTATAAAGTGCTCTGTAAGGAAACAAGCTCCAGCAGCTCTGCGCTCGGGGAAAACACTATATTTACTTATCTTGTGCAGAAAAATGCGCTGACATTGCGTTATATCGAGCACCGGCTGCCCAGTTAAACTGTGACTATCACCAGGTAACTAGGCGTGTTTCTTGAATTAGCAGCAGGTGTTAAACAGCTGACAGATGAGGAGGAGGATGCATGCAGGTAAACTGAGGGTCTGCTGAGCTGATCGCTGGTTTTGTGAGAAAAATGTCAGCTCGTTCTTTATGTTACAGAAGCACAGAGACACAAGACCAGGCGGAAAGAGACGATCGTTCGGTGAAAATGAGAATCTGCGAATGCAACATGTGGAACACGGAGAGTGGAATATGTAAACAAACCGGTTAACGTAACCCCCTCGGTGCGCTCTGCATGCTAACTGTTAGCAGAGCTAGTGAAATCTCTGAAAACATCTGAGCACTTTTGCAAGCATGTTCTATGTTGACAACCTGACCAGACATACGGCGCGACATTCGCGGCTAAAACACTGTTAAAAGTGTAGCTGGTGACAGAAAAACGGGGTATTTTAAAACTACACCACCACCATTGCTGCCTGTGATTTGATCTGCATTCTGGGATAACTGGCTGCCCCAAGTCTACACAAGCAATCGATTATCTAGGATCGACCTGTTTTGACTTACTTTGCACGGCAACCAATCAAATGTTAGAGAAGCTGCATGGGCAGCGTTAACCCCGCCCCCTGAGTTTGATGGGTGAGGCTGACAGATAAAATTATTTCATGACGAGAGCCAGGCGTCAGGACTGCCAAAATGAAATAAATAAATATATCATTAAATAATTAATTAAATGTGTCAATAATTAATTAAATGTGTCAATAATTAATTAAAATGTGAAATACATAAATAATTAATTAAATGTGTCAATAATTAATTAATTAAATGTGTCAATAATTAATTAAAATGTGAAATACATAAATAATTAATTAAATGTGTCAATAATTAATTAATTACATGTGTCATAACTATTTATTTAATTAATTAATTCCAATTTTAATTAATTATTGACACATTTAATTAATTATTTAATGGTGTATTTAATTAATTCATTATGGCAGTCCTGGCGTTCCATACAGTTCTAGCAGGCGTTGTCTCTATGTTATCTGCTGTTTCTGCGTGGCTGTCTGCAGCCTTGGTGTTTGTGACTTTGCTCGCCTCTCTGTTCCTGATAGCCACCTGCGGATTAGTGCTTTAGTCTATTGTCAACACGTCAGCCTTATTTTTAAGTTACAGAATGCTTCTTCTTTTTTCTCTTCTCTATAGATGCAACACTACATTTTCACTTAAGGCATTTTTAAATAATTTCTAGTTTTTCAAACAAATCATGCATCTCATACATTTCAAACTTTGAAGTTAGGGTTGTTTCCCATTTATACATACATATATATATATTTAAACTTTGCATTGCTCACAGCTCTAAACCTAGGCATTTTTCAATCATATGCCTAATCACCATGTGTCAAGTATTGTCACAAGTTCGTTTAAATTTGTTTCCAAAACCAACAAAATAATCAAACAAAAACAAAAACATAAACGTGTCAGGACACAAAAGAAAAAAGAAAAATGCTGCCATCCGAACAAGGCAGAAGTCTGCATATGTTGGCTTTTAATAGCATGCAGCTTGTAACATGGTAGACTAATGTGCCTGTGTTAATTCAGCTCCATATTATTGTGTGAAGTTGCACTGGGTTGGGAGTGGTTTTGTGTGTGTCACATTTTTGGTGAGCCAATGGCTGGAATGGGGTTGGACTAATTAGAGGCAGGTGTACTTGATTGCACTGACACACTGGTCTACTTATAGCCCACACTACAAACACTGCTGTGTCGTTTTGTCTCTCTGTGCAGGTATGTAATGTGATGAAATCAGATATGTTTGGGATGGATGGGTTTTGCGCTATGAATTTTATATTAAGTGTGTCGTTTTGTCTCTCTGTGCAGTCCAGGGCCTATTATATGCCACAGCCTAAAGGCAGCTGGGTTGCAGAGGCTTGAGTGACCACTGACTATATGCTTGCAGGGTGGTGGGTCTCCAAGGACAACTTCTAACCCTGTTAAAGGCAACATGTGGAGTGCAACTTGGCTACGTGGCATAGCTGGCTCTGGCCTTGGGACTGTGTGTTTTTATACAATTCTTAAGTGGGAAACTGGACTGTTTTATCTTTTATCTCTTGATATATTTTTCGTCAATAAATTATCTTTTAGAATTTTATTGACTGTCATCTTTTTGCCCATGACTGAAACGGTTGGTCAGACCTAGAGTCTTTCTTTGGGTGTGTTACAGCAGCTTCTGCTCTAAAAGAAACAAAAAAGAAAAAGAACATGTGGAACATGCTCATCAGCTTAGCAGTGTCTACATATTTAATTCAGCTTCTCAATCCTGTAGTTTTAGCTGTTGTCTACAGGGTTTTGCTTATTGGTTGTTATTATAGGTGTGCTCTATATCTCAGCAATGTGTCATTCTAGGATGATAGGTTTCAAGCTGGTCAAGTGCCTCTATGCACTTCATTAGTTTAGTTATTCTCTGTGTTGTCTTCATCTCACATGTCATTACCCTGAGTTTCAGCAAACCTTAAGCTTGATGCAGACTACTGCTTAACAATTATCCACCTCACATCATAACCGATTAAGGTGCCTCTTCATATTAATATTATGTCATTGTTAATATTATCCTCTTTGTCTTATATAACAGCAATAGCATATTATAATATTTTATCAGTGTGTACCATTATACTACTACTGAGCCAATTTGATAGTTAGGATCATCTTATTCAGCAAACAGATAATTTAGAATTCATCCAATCTGCGGTCACATTTGTTCTCTCTGTTGCAGGTCTATTATAATATATTATTTATATTTTATTTTGTATCCATCAAGGGCTTCAGATGACCTGCAGAATCATCCTTTTCCCAGGGTGGAGACAGTTACCTTTTCACACACTGTCCTTGGCTGAACAGTGACACAGTCTTAATATACCTTATTTATTTTATTAAAATATTTTCGTGTGAATTATTTGCTTTAAATTCATTTTATACATTGTGGGCATGGTCATCATGCCAACTGTTTCATTGTTAATATCACTTTACAGGTTGTTATCCTTGCTATTATTAATTTCAAATACTCTAAAGATAATTTCTACTGTAATTTTCCCTTTGTTTATCTTTATTTCGTACTTTCTATATTTATATCTACTCAGTGGAGTCTGTTTTCAACCCTTTTAAACTACTTCAAACTACTTTGATCTCTAGTTTTCACTTAATAAGGGATTATTATGTTCTTCCTGATATGGGTGTTGCTTCAGATGCGGCTGCAGGCATGAGTGTTGGTTTACTAAAAGGATTGTGGGCACTGCACAGTGTCTCGTCTTATGGTTTTACTAAACTGGCAGTTGAGTTCTATTCTTCTGACTGTTTATATTTTGTTTTCTTAAATCTCTCAATTTACAGACACTGTTTTTGTCCGGCCCCTGGACTTTTCTTTTCTCACCACTGCTCGTCAGCAGGAGTGAGTTTCAATTTCACTTGCTTGATTACCCATCTTATTTGTGTATTTACTTATTTTTGTTTAAGTAATATATACACGATACAGCTGCTATCACCTTCGCTGGTATTAGAGACGAGAGTGGTTGCTCACACGCCCTTCTACTTTCGGACTAGTTCCGAAAGCGGTGTGAACTTTACGAGACGGAACTCGACCGTTCTCTCAACTCACCAGCACGTCAGTGAATAGCAGTAAAAGAAAAACACAGTAGGAGCAGCTCAGTCTCTTATTGGACCGTGAAAAGTCAGCTTGCTCCGTTAATTAAGACAATACACACACATTCACATTCACACCTATTCGCGCGATCGGAACCCTTATCATAAGGGGAGCTGCCAGTCTTTCTGTAGACGAGCTACTTATTCCCTAGACCCTGTCTAGACCCAGCTGGGGGAGCTACCCAGAGCTCCAAACCTAACCCACAGAAGTGGGGAGCTTCCAGTCGACGAGCTCCAAGCTACCAGCCGACGAGCTACTTTAAACCCACAGAGGTGGGGAGCTTCCAGTCTCGACGAGCTACTTTCGCTATTTTAAATTCCCTGAATTTAAAATACGCTTTTACGCAAGATTGTGTCAGTGTGTCTGTATCTACCTGGTCGGTGTCGCCGGGTCTGGTCCACCTCGATCGGGCCCCACCACCGTGGGTCGCTTTCTAAGACGTTGGCCAAGACTCGAATTTAACGCTCTTGGTCTTTTATCACACACCTAGTATGTGAGCTGTCGACAGGCGAGCAACGTGGACTGGTCACGGAGATGGGACACGATGGAGGCGCTCCGGCTCCGAAGGACCAAGAAATGTTGGGGGAAAACTCTGTAAAAAACCCAGGAGAAATAAAGACACAATGAGACAAAGTTACTTTCTTTGCTAAACGTGTACACGGGTGAGCTGCTGAGAACAACTCACGTCGTGAACAGAGGCTTGGCACTTTTTATAGAAAAGACAGTGAGAACAGGATAAGAAAAATAATAAACAGATAAAATAAACAACTCCATATGTGGCGCTAGTCTCGTCAGCAGAGAGCTGGGAGAAAGCTGTGAGAGATAAAACAATCTAAAACAATATGTCCCAAAACAATATGTCTGCTGGGAAAGTCTAAAAGGATAATTCTAAACTAATCTAACCATAGACAAAGGGCATCTTTGTACATTTAAAAGAAGGTAAAGAAACATAAATCATTTTTCCTGTAACAGACGTAAAAAAAAAACGTGCAAACTTGCACTAAAAAAATCTGTGAAACAGCGAGGTGAAAGGTGAACCACGTTATTAGCGAGGGACCACTGTAATTTTGAAGGTAAGTCACAACATACCCTTCGTAAATACTAATGTATAGAAACCGTTACCAGCAATCATTCATTTTTTGTGTGGCTTTTTTCACGGTTTGTTAACATGCTGTGTAGGTGTGTACTTGACTAGCTGATATCGACATAAAGGGGGAAACATCTGGTTTGACTATTGTTCACCTGTAGTTTGAATGCTGAACCTGTTTAAATCATAAGACCAGTCACTATACAGAGATGTGTTTCTGAATGTGGACGATGTGTCTTCTGCTGCAGTAATGCAGTTCTGCTTGTGTTGAGTGATGTAAACAACTGATCGATCTAAACTCTTTAAACGTCAAAATTGATCATTCGATTTTTTATGACACAACAGTGGTGAGTGTTCCCACCTTCTGCTCTTTGTAACTTAACGCGATCTTTCCGTTTTCGAGTTTTGGACATGATTTTAGAGTATATCTTCGCAGTAGCGATTGACCGCAAAGTAAAGCTACCCGAAATGTACAACCCCACATCAGGTCTCAAACCAGGAAGTTAGCATTTTCTCGTGCACAGGGTCAATCGTAGCATAGAGGAATCACTCACTCACCCCCTCCCTCCCGATTCGCAGCTTCTTCTTCTTGGTTAGCAACCAATGTTAAGGTGCATTAGCACCCCCTGGTACACAGCTCAGTGGACCCTCGTGCTTCATAAGACACACTCACCCCTCCCTTCTATGTTATCAGCTGTTGAAACTCAGAGCGTGTTACCTTGGAAGAGTCGCTCCTTCACCAAAGATGAAGTCCGATAGTCTGACTGACGCAGTATAACATTCAGTCTACACTTTGTTTTTTTGAAAAGATCATAAGCAGACTTAAGGAAAAAATATATGAACTCAGTTCCACCACTATTAAAAAAATAAAAATGCTCAGACTCGCATTCTGCTGCTGCAATAATGTAAGTTAAATAATTAGAAATTCGCTATTTCACTAAATTATTTAGATAAGAAAATATATATGTGACACATTTGAGGAAAATACTAATAATAAGAAAAACAGAAAATTCTAAAGGTGTTTGTGTTTTTTTCCACGTGTATGGGGCAAGGGGGCGGTACTACGGTGTTGTTTGCCGGCAGTACGAAATAATGATACGAGGAAAAATGGATAGTCATCGAAGAAGCGATATTTGGATGCATTTTGAAATGAAAAGTGCAACACACGCACAATGCAACATTTGCAAGACAGTTTTGTCTTTTCGAGGGGGAAGTACATCAAATATGAGAAGACATCTCAGCAGCAAGCACCCCACAGTTATGCTACAACAACAGCACAGTCAAAACCCAGCTACTACCATTGGACAACCTAGCGGCCAGCAGCAGGAGCAACAATCTTCAACAGCAGCATTATCAACAGCGGTCACATCACCTGTTTATTCCAGCAGCACATCAATAAGTACTCAGCAAGAAAACACAAGCACACACACAGCAGGGCAAGGACAACAATCAGCAAAAAGAAGACAGAGGCAGTCTTACATGGGAGCATTTGTGTCAAGGCCCAGCACCGTGGCTTCTGCTAAACTGAGAGAGACACAGCAGCAGATGTGACAGCCCCAACTACGACTGAAGCAAGATGTGCCAACCAGGTGGAATTCCACTTATTACATGCTGAAGCGGATTGCAGAAGTGAAGGATCCCCTCATTTCCACCCTGGCCTTGGTAAATCCACATCTGCAAACCCTGTCACTTGAAGAGTGGGAGATGGTCAAGGAAACCTGTGAGGTCCTGCAGCCTTTTGAGGAAGTGACTGTGGAACTGAGTGCCGAAAGGTATGTTAAAATAGTTTCATAATACATATATATATTTCATGTTGTGTCATTACATTTTCCTAAACACATTTTTCAATTCTTTCCCAGATAATAGCATTTAAGATGTTTCTTACAACAGCTTATAATTAAATGTAAACTGTAAAATGGTTTTATATGACAATGTATATGCTTAATGCACTGCACTGCAGGGGCTGTAACTGCATTAAAACGCATGGAACTATAGTGTTTCCTTTATTTCTCCTCAACAGGTTTGTTACTGGATCAAAAGCCATTTTAATGGCAAGAGGGCTGCAGAGGGTTACTGCACACAGACAGAGAAGTCCTTCCATCTATCAGCCAATCCGCAACATGGTAGACATCCTCATGGCAGAAATTGTCAAACGGCTGGGGGGGATCGAACAAGTGAGCCTGCTTGCAGATGCTACACTTTTGGATCCCAGGTTCAAGAAGCATGCATTTTTACATGATAGACATGCAGAAGATGCTGTAACAAGAGTTGTGGGAGCTGCATTGAGGTCCTTAAGACCACTGCCACTGGCAACACCCAGCACAGAGGAAGGAGAGGGTGTCCCACAGGCCAGTACTTCCACTGAGACAGTGCCTGTGATTTGGGCCGATTTTGAGGAGCGGGTTGCATCACTGAGGCCAGGAGTCCAAAACCCCTTCACAGAGGCAATGCTGGAGATTAAAGGATTCCTGTCAGAGCCACTCCCGAACATCTGACCCCCTGGAGTGGTGGAAGTCCCGTGCCACTGTCTTCAAAAAAACCTGCGATACTATGAAGACAAGACTCTGCATAGTGGCAACTTCTGTTCCATCAGAGCGGATCTTTTCAAAGGCAGGACAAACAATTACAGACAGGAGGAACCGTCTCAGCCCTGGAAAAATTCGGGAGCTTATTTTCCTCAATGCCAATCTGTAAGGGACAATTAATTTTGAAGTGGACTAGTACTTTTGAACACATTAATCTGTGAATTTTATTCATTTTTATTTATATTTTAGATTTTGTTGATTCACATTTCATTTTGTATCTGTCAGAAATTTCATTGATATTCTATTGAAATAAAAATAAATGTTCCCTTTACAAATCTTTATTTTTTTGCTCTTTTTTGCTCTATAAAAGAGTTGTTTTTCTTTTTCAATCACTCATCTTAGCAATAGGGTTTACATGAAAAGACAAACAAATTAAGTTTGCATGAAAATGTACATTTTTGCACACTCCTAGCAACTGACTCAGTGACTCAAATGACTCAAAACACCCGATTCATTTTGATTCACTAAAAGGAATTGAATTTACCATCACTACTTCTGGGAGCGCTGTGCCAGTCTTAACCTCAGCAGGAGGTCATAAAAATAGGACCTGTATCCGATTGGCTAACCGGGGTGCGAGGGGAGCCGCCCCTTTGTTATGTGATTGGCAGCGGGGCGAAGTTAGGCACGCCTCGGAGGCGGAGTTGGCCTCCGGCGCAAATTCCAAACGAAGAGCCCGAATAATTAAGGATCAGATACAGCGAGAGTAACAAGGGAAAAAATTGTGGCTGACTGCGGCTCAGTGCGAGTAGGAGCGAGGGAAAACTTTCAGGCTGTGCGCTGAATTTGAGACGGAGCTAGTAAGAGGGCTGGTTTGAAGAAAAAAGACTAAGGATTTTTTCAGGAGTTTTTCCCCTGTTATCGAATACAAGTTTTGGGAATAGAGGGTTCCCTAACAAGATATTCTAGGGTTTTTTTGTTGCCCGTGTTTTGGATAAAAATACAGAGGGTTTTTTCAGGAGGTTTCCTGTTTGATTGCCTAAGGGTTGGGTGGGAGCCGCGGGGCGCTGAATTTGCGAAAAAAGACCAAGGATTTTTTCAGGGGTTTTTGTCCTGTTATTGAATATAAGTTTTGGGAATAGAAGGGTCCCTATCAAGTAATGCTAGGGGGGATTTGTTGTGCGTTTTTGGAAAAAAAGACGGAGGGTTTTTTTCAGGAGGTCTCCCTGCTTGTTTACCTAGGGGTTTTTGCTGGAAGCCGCAGTGAGCTTATGCTTGGGGGATCGCGAGTTTTTTGCGACTCAGACTTTGATTCTCATTTTCCTTTTTTGGATTGAAAATTGAAATAAAGTTTTCCAACGAGGCATGCAACCTGTATGCCTCGCCATACTGAACATTACAAAAGCAGAAGTTTAACTAATCACTTTTACTCTGGTTTAACACATTTTCACACACACACACACAGACAAGGACGGGCCCAGACACAGGCGCGTGCACGAGCTCACACAGACGCGGGGGGGCGCGCACGCACACACACGCACTGGCCCACCACCAGATGGCGTTTTTTAAGCATAAAAAATAAAAACTTTTTAATGGCTTTAAAGTAAAGAATGCTATTTGATATAAAAACTTTATTTTTTAATAATCAAATAATTTATTTTGGGGGGGGAAATAAAAAGCATGTATTATGTGTTAATAATAAAGGTATAACTTGCACACCTGCTTCAGGTTTTCCCTGCAACCATTTATCACACGCACAAGCAGATCTAAGAATTTGACTAGTGCTTTCTTTCAACAGTCTAACCTTATCTTATGACCCTGTTGTTACACTACATTCCCTTGCCAATGCACTCTGCAGCCAAGTTCTTTTTATTCTTTTTATCTGCTAAATTAAGCAAATTGTATGGTGTCAGTGCAGAACCTGCGTCGATCCTTTTTTTTACTTTCTTTTCTTCATTACAAAATTAGTTTTGATTTTTATTATTTAATTTTTATTAGTTTTTACATTTTACAAATCCAAAACAAAAAAGTCATTCTTTTAATTTGATACTTAATTACAAATACTTCAATAAACTGACTTTTAAAATCTTTTTCCATGAAACACTTAATGTGTCAAGGCAGGTTCATTGCACAGTGTAGACAGTGTGACAATCACAAGTTCGTGTGAAACCAGTGGATTGGCTATTGTGTGGTTGCAGCTTCTCAGAAAACAAAACATACAATCAAAGACTTTTTACAGTGAACAGTTGGACTTTGCTTTGTTTTATTCAATCAGTATATACTGTTCCAGAGCAATCTGAAAATATTTATTGGTAGGGAATTCTTTACCCTTGGGTACATGAAAAATGATGGATGTAAAACAAATTAATGTATAAAACTTCATAAAATTTCATTCAATATATACACATATTTTTCGTTGTTATTTTTTTTATCATGCTTTTGTTTATAGTAATTTCTACTTATAACTTGCACCTTGCAGCTTCACCAAATAGGTTTAAAATGCAACAACAACAAAAAAGCCAATAAACACATATCTTATTATCTATGATACATTATTATGATACATGTAATTTGAGAATTAGCTGAAGCTATACACTTACACGTTGTCATATACTAATAATTGCATTTACACCGGGTAATACACCTGCAGTAACAGATGCCCAAGCTACTTCACCAGATCCTACACCTGCAGTAACAGACGCACCACCTACTTCACCAGATGCTACAACTGCAGTAACAGACGCCCTAGCTACATCACCAAAACCTACAGCTGCAGTAACAGACGCTCAAGCTACTTCACTAGATCCTACAGCTGAAATAACAGAAAGCCCAGATACTTCAGCAGATCCTACACCTGCAGTAACAGACACCCAAGCTACTTCACCAGATCCTACAGCTGCAGTAACAAGCTTCCCAGCTACTTCACCAGATCCTAACCCTGCAGTAACAGACGCCCCAGCTACATCACCAGATCCTACACCTGCAGTAACAGACGCCCCAGCTACTTCACCAGATCCTACAGCTGCAGTAACAGACGCCCCAGCTACTTCACCAGATCCTACACCTACTTCGACAGATGCCCCAGCTACTTCACCAGATCCTACACCTGCAGTAACAGACGCCACAGCTACTTCACCAGATCCTACAGCTGCAGTGACTGACACCCTAGCTACATCACCAGATCCTACAGCTGCAGTAACAGACGCCCAAGCTACTTCACCAGATGCTACAGCTGCAGTAACAGACGCCCAAGCTACTTCACCAGATCCTCCAGCTGCAGTAACAGACGCCCCAGCAACTTCACCAGATCATACAGCTGCAGTAACAGATGCCCCAGCTACATCACCAGATCCTACACCAGCAGTAACAGACGCCCCAGCTACTTCACCAGATCCTACAGCTGCAGTAACAGACGTCCAAGCTACTTCACCAGATCCTACACCTGCAGTAACAGACGCCCCAGCTGCTTCACCAGATCCTACAGCTGCAGTAACAGACGTCCCAGGTACATCACCAGATCCTACACCTGCAGTAACAAAAGGCCCAGCTACTCCACCAAATCCTACAGCTGCAGTAACAGACGACCCAGCTACTTCACCAGATCCTACAGCTGCAGTAACAAACACCCCAGCTACATCACCAGATCCTACCCCTGCAGTAACAGACGCCCCAGCTACTTCACAAGATCCTACACCTGCAGTAACAGACGCCCCAGCTACTTCACCAAATCCTACAGCTGCAGTAACAGACGCCCAAGCAACTTCACCAGATCCTACAGCTGCAGTAACAGACGCCCCAGCTACTTCACCAGATGCTACAGCTGCAGTAACAGACGCCCCAGCTACTTCACTAGATCCTACAGCTGCAGTAACAGACGCCCAAGCAACTTCAACAGATCCTACACCTGCAGTAACAGACGCCCCAGCTACTTCACCAGATCCTACACCTGCAGTAACAGACGCCCCAGCAACTTCACCAGATCCTACAGCTGCAGTAACAGACGCCCCAGCTACATCACCAGATCCTACAGCTGCAGTAACAGAAGGCCCAGCTACTTCACCAGATCCTACAGCTGCAGTAACAGACGCCCCAGCTACTTCACCAGATCCTACAGCTGCAGTAACAAACACCCCAGCTACATCACCAGATCCTACAGCTGCAGTAACAGACGCCCCAGCTACTTCACAAGATCCTACACCTGCAGTAACAGACGCCCCAGCTACTTCACCAGATCCTACAGCTGCAGTAACAGACGCCCAAGCAACTTCACCAGATCCTACAGCTGCAGTAACAGACGCCCCAGCTACTTCACCAGATGCTACAGCTGCAGTAACAGACGCCCCAGCTACTTCACCAGATCCTACAGCTGCAGTAACAGACGCCCAAGCAACTTCAACAGATCCTACACCTGCAGTAACAGACGCCCCAGCTACTTCACCAGATCCTACACCTGCAGTAACAGACGCCCCAGCAACTTCACCAGATCCTACAGCTGCAGTAACAGACGCCCCAGCTACATCACCAGATCCTACAGCTGCAGTAACAGACGCCCCAGCTACTTCACCAGATCCTACAGCTTCAGTAACAGACGCCCAAGCTACTTCACCAGATCCTACCGCTGCAGTAACCGAAGGCCCAGCTACTTCACCAGATCCTACAGCTGCAGTAACAGATGCCCAAGCTACTTCACCAGATCCTACAGCTGCAGTAACAGACGCACCAGCAACTTCACCAGATCCTACACCTGCAGTAACAGAGGCCCCAGCTACTTCACCAGATGCTACAGCTGCAGTAACAGACGCCCCAGCTACATCACCAGATCCTACCCCTGCTGTAACAGATGCCCCAGCTACTTCACCAGATCCTACACCTGCAGTAACAAAAGGCCCAGCTACTCCACCAGATCCTACAGCTGCAGTAACAGACGACCCAGCTACTTCACCAGATCCTACAGCTGCAGTAACAAACACCCCAGCTACATCACCAGATCCTACCCCTGCAGTAACAGACGCCCCAGCTACTTCACAAGATCCTACAGCTGCAGTAACAAACACCCCAGCTACATCACCAGATCGTACCCCTGCAGTAACAGACGCCCCAGCTACTTCACAAGATCCTACACCTGCAGTAACAAACGCCCCAGCTACTTCACAAGATCCTACACCTGCAGTAACAGACGCCCCAGCTACTTCACCAAATCCTACAGCTGCAGTAACAGACGCCCAAGCAACTTCACCAGATCCTACAGCTGCAGTAACAGACGCCCCAGCTACTTCACCAGATGCTACAGCTGCAGTAACAGACGCCCCAGCTACTTCACCAGATCCTACAGCTGCAGTAACAGACGCCCAAGCAACTTCAACAGATCCTACACCTGCAGTAACAGACGCCCCAGCTACTTCACCAGATCCTACACCTGCAGTAACAGACGCCCCAGCAATTTCACCAGATCCTACAGCTGCAGTAACAGACGCCCCAGCTACATCACCAGATCCTACAGCTGCAGTAACAGAAGGCCCAGCTACTTCACCAGATCCTACAGCTGCAGTAACAGACGCCCCAGCTACTTCACCAGATCCTACAGCTGCAGTAACAAACGCCCCAGCTACATCACCAGATCCTACAGCTGCAGTAACAGACGCCCCAGCTACTTCACAAGATCCTACACCTGCAGTAACAGACGCCCCAGCTACTTCACCAGATCCTACAGCTGCAGTAACAGACGCCCAAGCAACTTCACCAGATCCTACAGCTGCAGTAACAGACGCCCCAGCTACTTCACCAGATGCTACAGCTGCAGTAACAGACGCCCCAGCTACTTCACCAGATCCTATAGCTGCAGTAACAGACGCCCAAGCAACTTCAACAGATCCTACACCTGCAGTAACAGACGCCCCAGCTACTTCACCAGATCCTACACCTGCAGTAACAGACGCCCCAGCAACTTCACCAGATCCTACAGCTGCAGTAACAGACGCCCCAGCTACATCACCAGATCCTACAGCTGCAGTAACAGACGCCCCAGCTACTTCACCAGATCCTACAGCTTCAGTAACAGACGCCCAAGCTACTTCACCAGATCCTACCGCTGCAGTAACCGAAGGCCCAGCTACTTCACCAGATCCTACAGCTGCAGTAACAGATGCCCAAGCTACTTCACCAGATCCTACAGCTGCAGTAACAGACGCACCAGCAACTTCACCAGATCCTACACCTGCAGTAACAGAGGCCCCAGCTACTTCACCAGATGCTACAGCTGCAGTAACAGACGCCCCAGCTACATCACCAGATCCTACCCCTGCTGTAACAGACGCCCCAGCTACTTCACCAGATCCTACACCTGCAGTAACAGACGCCCCAGCTACTTCACCAGATCCTACAGCTGCAGTAACAGACGCACCAGCAACTTCACCAGATCCTACACCTGCAGTAACATATGCCCCAGCTACTTCACCAGATGCTACAGCTGCAGTAACAGACGCCCCAGCTACATCACCAGATCCTACCCCTGCAGTAACAGACGCGCCAGCTACTTCACCAGATCCTACACCTGCAGTAACAGACGCCCCAGCTACTTCACCAGATCCTACAGCTGCAGTAACAGACGTCCCAGATACATCACCAGATGCTACACCAGCAGTAACAGACGCCCCAGCAACTTCACCAGATCCTACAGCTGCAGTAACAGACGCCCCAGCTACATCACCAGATCCTACAGCTGCAGTAACAGACGCCCCAGCTACTTCACCAGATCCTACAGCTTCAGTAACAGACGCCCAAGCTACTTCACCAGATCCTACAGCTGCAGTAACAGAAGGCCCAGCTACTTCACCAGATCCTACAGCTGCAGTAACAGATGCCCAAGCTACTTCACCAGATCCTACCGCTGCAGTAACCGACGCCCAAGCTACTTCACCAGATCCTACACCTGCAGTAACAGACGCCCCAGCTACTTCACCAGATCCTACAGCTGCAGTAACAGACGCACCAGCAACTTCACCAGATCCTACACCTGCAGTAACAGAGGCCCCAGGTACTTCACCAGATGCTACAGCTGCAGTAACAGACGCCCCAGCTACATCACCAGATCCTACCCCTGCTGTAACAGACGCCCCAGCTACTTCACCAGATCCTACACCTGCAGTAACAGACGCCCCAGCTACTTCACCAGATCCTACAGCTGCAGTAACAGACGCCCCAGCAACTTCACCAGATCCTACAGCTGCAGTAACAGACGCCCAACCTAATTCACCAGATCCTACAGCTGCAGTAACAGACGCCTCAGCTACTTCACCAGGTCCTACACCTGCAGTAACAGACGCCCCAGCTACATCACCAGATCCTACAGCTGCAGTAACAGACGCCCCAGCTACTTCAACAGATCCTACACCTGCAGTAACAGACGCCCCAGCTACTTCACCAGATGCTACAGCTGCAGTAACAGACACCCCAGCTACTTCACCAGATCCTACAGCTGCAGTAACAGAAGGCCCAGCTACTTCACCAGATCCTACAGCTGCAGTAACAGATGCCCAAGCTACTTCACCAGATACTACAGCTGCAGTAACAGACGCGCCAGCTACTTCACCAGATCCTACAGCTGCAGTAACAGACGCCCCAGCTACATCACCAGATGTTACACCTGCTGTAACAGACGCCCCAGCTACTTCACCAGATCCTACAGCTTCAGTAACAGACGCCCAAGCTACTTCACCAGATCCTACAGCTGCAGTAACAGACGCCCCAGCTACTTCACCAGATCCTACAGCTGCAGTAACAGACGTCCCAGGTACATCACCAGATGCTACACCAGCAGTAACAGATGCCCCAGCTACTTCACCAGATCCTACAGCTGCAGTAACAGACGTCCCAGGTACATCACCAGATCCTACACCTGTAGTAACAGAAGGCCCAGCTACTTCACCAAATCCTACAGCTGCAGTAACAGACGTGCCAGTTTCTTCACCAGATCCTACAGCTGCAGTAACAGACGCCCCAGCTACTTCACCAGATCCTACAGCTGCAGTAACAGACGCCCCAGCTACTTCACCAGATCCTACAGCTGCAGTAACAGACGTGCCAGTTTCTTCACCAGATCCTACAGCTACAGTAACAAACGCCCCAGCTACTTCACCAGATCTTACACCTGCAGTAACAGATGCCCCAGCTACTTCACCAGATTCTACAGCTGCAGTAACAGACGCCCCAGCTTCTTCACCAGATCCTACAGCTGCAGTAACAGACGTGCCAGTTTCTTCACCAGATCCTACAGCTGCAGTAACAGACGCCCCAGCAACGTCACCAGATCCTACAGCTGCAGTAACAGACGCCCAAGCTACTTCACCAGATCCTACACCTGCAGTAACAGACGCCTCAGCTACTTCACCAGGTCCTACAGCTGCAGTAACAGACGCCCCAGCTACATCACCAGATCCTACACCTGAAGTAACAGAGGCCCCAGCTACTTCACCAGATCCTACTCCTGCAGTAACAGACGCCCAAGCTACTTCACCAGATCCTACAGCTGCAGTAACAGACGCCCCAGCTACTTCAACAGATCCTACAGCTGCTGTAACAGACGTGCCAGCTTCTTCACCAGATCCTACAGCTGCAGTAACAGACGCCCCAGCCTCATCAGCAGATCCTACACCTGCTGTAACAGAAGCCCCAGCTACTTCACCAGATCCTACAGCTTCAGTAACAGACGCCCAAGCTACTTCACCAGATCCTACAGCTGCAGTAACAGACGCCCAAGGTAGTTCACCAGATCCTACAGCTGCAGTAACAGACGCCCCAGCTACTTCACCAGATCATACAGCTGCAGTAACAGACGCCCCAGCTACTTCACCAGATCATACAGCTGCAGTAACAGACGTTCCAGTTTCTTCACCAGATCCTACAGCTACAGTAACAAACGCCCCAGCTACATCACCAGATCCTACGCCTGCAGTGACAGACGCCCCAGCAACTTCACCAGATTCTACAGCTACAGTAACAGACGCCCCAGCTTCTTCACCAGATCCTACAGCTGCAGTAACAGACGCCCCTGCAAATTCACCAGATCCCACAGCTGTAGTAACAGACGCCCCAGCTACTTCAACAGATCCTACAGCTGCAGTAACAGACGCCCAAGCTACTTCACCAGATCCTACACCTGCAGTAACAGACGCCCCAGCTACTTCACCAGATCCTACACCTGCAGTAACAGACGCCCCAGCTACATCACCAGATCCTACACCTGCAGTAACAGACGCCCCAGCTACTTCACCAGATCCTACAGCTGCCGTAACAGACCCGCCAGCTTCTTCACCAGATCCTACACCTGCAGTAACAAACGCCCCAGCTACTTCACCAGATCCTACCCCTGCAGTAACAGACGCGCCAGCTACTTCACCAGATCCTACACCTGGAGTAACAGACGCCCCAGCTACTTCACCAGATCCTACAGCTGCAGTAACAGACGTCCCAGGTACATCACCAGATGCTACACCTGCAGTAACAGATGCCCCAGCTACTTCACCAGATCCTACAGCTGCAGTAACAGACATCCCAGGTACATCACCAGATCCTACACCTGCAGTAACAGAAGGCCCAGCTACTTCACCAAATCCTACAGCTGCAGTAACAGACGTGCCAGTTTCTTCACCAAATCCTACAGCTACAGTAACAAACGCCCCAGCTACATCACCAGATCCTACCCCTGCAGTAACAGACGCCCCAGCTACTTCACCAGATCTTACACCTGCAGTAACAGACGCCCCAGCTACTTCACCAGATACTACAGCTGGAGTAACAGACGCCCCAGCTTCTTCACCAGATCCTACAGCTGCAGTAACAGACGCCCCAGCTTCTTCACCAGATCCTACAGCTGCAGTAACAGACGCCCCAGCTACTTCACCAGATCCTACAGCTGCAGTAACAGACGCCCCAGCTACTTCACCAGATCCTACAGCTGCAGTAACAGACGTGCCAGTTTCTTCACCAGATCCTACAGCTACAGTAACAAACGCCCCAGCTACATCACCAGATCCTACCCCTGCAGTAACAGACGCCCCAGCTACTTCACCAGATCCTACACCTGCAGTAACAGACGCCCCAGCTACTTCACCAGATCCTACAGCTGCAGTAACAGACGCCCCAGCAACTTCACCAGATCCTACAGCTGCAGTAACAGACACCCAAGCTACTTCACCAGATCCTACTCCTGCAGTAACAGACGCCTCAGCTACTTCACCAGGTCCTACACCTGCAGTAACAGACGCCCAAGCTACTTCACCAGATCCTACAGCTGCAGTAACAGACGCCCAAGCTACTTCACCAGATCCTACAGCTGCAGTAACAGAAGCCCCAGCTACTTCACCCGATCCTACACCTGCAGTAACAGACGCACCAGCTACTTCACCAGATCCTACAGCTGCAGTAACAGACGTCCCAGGTACATCACCAGATCCTACACCTGCTGTAACAGACGCCCCAGCTACTTCACCAGATCCTACAGCTTCAGTAACAGACGCCCCAGCTACTTCACCAGATCCTACAGCTGCAGTAACAGACGCCCCAGCTACTTCAAGAGATCCTACACCTGCAGTAACAGACGCCCCAGCTACTTCACCAGATCCTACAGCTGCAGTAACAGACCCGCCAGCTACATCACCAGATCCTACACCTGCAGTAACAAACGCCCCAGCTACTTCACCAGATCCTACACCTGCAGTAACAGACGCGCCAGCTACTTCACCAGATCCTACACCTGCAGTAACAGACGCCCCAGCTACTTCACCAGATCCTACAGATGCAGTAACAGACGTCCCAGGTACATCACCAGATGCTACACCAGCAGTAACAGATGCCCCAGCTAATTCACCAGATCCTACAGCTGCAGTAACAGACGTCCCAGGTACATCACCAGATCCTACACCTGTAGTAACAGAAGGCCCAGCTACTTCACCAAATCCTACACCTGCAGTAACAGACGCCCCAGCTACTTCACCAGATCCTACAGCTGCAGTAACAGACGCCCCAGCTACATCACCAGATCCTACACCTGCAGTAACAGACGCCCCAGCTACTTCACCAGATCCTACAGCTTCAGTAACAGACGCCCAAGCTACTTCACCAGATCCTACAGCTGCAGTAACAGAAGGCCCAGCTACTTCACCAGATCCTACAGCTGCAGTAACAGATGCCCAAGCTACTTCACTAGATACTACCGCTGCAGTAACAGACGCGCCAGCTACTTCACCAGATCCTACAGCTACAGTAACAAACGCCCCAGCTACTTCACCAGATCTTACACCTGCAGTAACAGATGCCCCAGCTACTTCACCAGATTCTACAGCTGCAGTAACAGACGCCCCAGCTTCTTCACCAGATCATACAGCTGCAGTAACAGACGCCCCAGCTTCTTCACCAGATCCTACAGCTGCAGTAACAGACGCCCCAGCTACTTCACCAGATCCTACAGCTGCAGTAACAGACGCCCCAGCTACTTCACCAGATCCTACAGCTGCAGTAACAGACGTGCCAGTTTCTTCACCAGATCCTACAGCTACAGTAACTGACGCCCCAGCAACTTCACCAGATCCTACAGCTGCAGTAACAGACGCCCAAGCTACTTCACCAGATCCTACACCTGCAGTAACAGACGCCTCAGCTACTTCACCAGGTCCTACAGCTGCAGTAACAGACGCCCCAGCTACATCACCAGATCCTACAGCTGCAGTAACAGACGCCCCAGCTACTTCACCAGATCCTACAGCTGCAGTAACAGACGCCCAAGCTACTTCACCAGATCCTACAGCTGCAGTAACAGACGCCCCAGCTACTTTACCAGATCCTACAGCTGCAGTAACAGACGCCCCAGCCTCATCAGCAGATCCTACACCTGCTGTAACAGAAGCCTCAGCTACTTCACCAGATCCTACAGCTTCAGTAACAGACGCCCAAGCTACTTCACCAGATCCTACAGCTGCAGTAACAGACGCCCAAGCTAGTTCACCAGATCCTACAGCTGCAGTAACAGACGCCCCAGCTACTTCACCAGATCATACAGCTGCAGTAACAGACGCCCCAGCTACATCACCAGATCCTACACCTGCAGTAACAAACGCCCCAGCTACTTCACCAGATCCTACCCCTGCAGTAACAGACGCCCCAGCTACTTCACCAGATCCTACCCCTGCAGTAACAGACGCCCCAGCTACTTCACCAGATCCTACAGCTGCAGTAACAGACGTCCCAGGTACATCACCAGATCCTACACCTGCAGTAACAGAAGGCCCAGCTACTTCACGAAATCCTACAGCTGCAGTAACAGACGTGCCAGTTTCTTCACCAGATCCTACAGCTACAGTAACAAACGCCCCAGCTACATCACCAGATCCTACGCCTGCAGTAACAGACGCCCCAGCTACTTCACCAGATCTTACACCTGCAGTAACAGACGCCCCAGCAACTTCACCAGATTCTACAGCTACAGTAACAGACGCCCCAGCTTCTTCACCAGATCCTACAGCTGCAGTAACAGACGCCCCTGCAACTTCACCAGATCCTACAGCTGCAGTAACAGACGCGCCAGTTTATTCACCAGATCCTACACCTGCAGTAACAGACGCCCCAGCTACATCACCAGATCCTACACCTGCAGTAACAGATGCCCCAGCTACTTCACCAGATCCTACAGCTGCCGTAACAGACCCGCCAGCTTCTTCACCAGATCCTACCCCTGCAGTAACAGACGCGCCAGCTAATTCACCAGATCCTACACCTGGAGTAACAGACGCCCCAGCTACTTCACCAGATCCTACAGCTGCAGTAACAGACGTCCCAGGTACATCACCAGATGCTACACCTGCAGTAACAGACGCCCCAGCTACTTCACCAGATCCTACAGCTGCAGTAACAGACATCCCAGGTACATCACCAGATCCTACACCTGCAGTAACAGAAGGCCCAGCTACTTCACCAAATCCTACAGCTGCAGTAACAGACGTGCCAGTTTCTTCACCAAATCCTACACCTGCAGTAACAAACGCCCCAGCTACTTCACCAGATCCTACCCCTGCAGTAACAGACGCGCCAGCTACTTCACCAGATCCTACACCTGCAGTAACAGACGCCCCAGCTACTTCACCAGATCCTACAGCTGCAGTAACAGACGTCCCAGGTACATCACCAGATGCTACACCAGCAGTAACAGATGCCCCAGCTAATTCACCAGATCCTACAGCTGCAGTAACAGACGTCCCAGGTACATCACCAGATCCTACACCTGTAGTAACAGAAGGCCCAGCTACTTCACCAAATCCTACAGCTGCAGTAACAGACGTGCCAGTTTCTTCACCAGATCCTACAGCTGCAGTAACAGACGCCCCAGCTACTTCAGCAGATTCTACAGCTGCAGTAACAGACGTGCCAGTTTCTTCACCAGATCCTACAGCTACAGTAACAAACGCCCCAGCTACTTCACCAGATCTTACACCTGCAGTAACAGATGCCCCAGCTACTTCAACAGATCCTACAGCTGCAGTAACAGACGCCCCAGCTACTTCACCAGATCCTACAGCTGCAGTAACAGACGCCCCAGCTACTTCACCAGGTCCTACAGCTGCAGTAACAGACGCCCCAGCTACTTCACCAGGTCCTACAGCTGCAGTAACAGACGCCCCAGCTACTTCACCAGGTCCTACAGCTGCAGTAACAGACGCCCCAGCTACATCACCAGATCCTACACCTGAAGTAACAGAGGCCCCAGCTACTTCACCAGATCCTACTCCTGCAGTAACAGACGCCCAAGCTACTTCACCAGATCCTACAGCTGCAGTAACAGACGCCCCAGCTACTTCAACAGATCCTACAGCTGTTGTAACAGAAGTGCCAGCTTCTTCACCAGATCCTACAGCTGCAGTAACAGACGCCCCAGCCTCATCAGCAGATCCTACACCTGCTGTAACAGAAGCCCCAGCTACTTCACCAGATCCTACAGCTGCAGTAACAGATGCCCAAGCTAGTTCACCAGATCCTACAGCTGCAGTAACAGACGCCCCAGCTACTTCACCAGATCATACAGCTGCAGTAACAGATGCCCCAGCTACATCACCAGATCCTACACCTGCAGTAACAGACGCCCCAGCTACTTCACCAGATCCTACAGCTGCTGTAACAGACCCGCCAGCTACATCACCAGATCCTACACCTGCAGTAACAGAAGGCCCAGCTATTTCACGAAATCCTACAGCTGCAGTAACAGACGTGCCAGTTTCTTCACCAGATCCTACACCTGCAGTAACAAACGCCCCAGCTACTTCACCAGATCCTACCCCTGCAGTAACAGACGCCCCAGCTACTTCACCAGATCCTACACCTGGAGTAACAAACGCCCCAGCTACTTCACCAGATCCTACAGCTGCAGTAACAGACGTCCCAGGTACATCACCACATGCTACACCTGCAGTAACAGAAGGCCCAGCTACTTCATCAGATCCTACAGCTGCAGTAACAGACACCCCAGGTACATCACCAGATCCTACACCTGCAGTAACAGACGCCCCAGCTACTTCAACAGATCCTACAGCTGCAGTAACAGATGCCCAAGCTACTTCACCAGATCCTACACCTGCAGTAACAGACGCCCCAGCTACTTCACCAGATCCTACACCTGCAGTAACAGACGCCCCAGCTACATCACCAGATCCTACACCTGCAGTAACAGACGCCCCAGCTACTTCACCAGATCCTACAGCTGCAGTAACAGACGCTCCAACTACTTCACCAGATCCTACACCTGCAGTAACAGACGCCCCAGCAACTTCACCAGATCCTACAGCTGCAGTAACAGACGCCCCAGCTACTTCGTCAGATCCTACACCTGCAGTAACAGACGCCCCAGCTACTTCACCAGATCCTACAGCTGCAGTAACAGACGCCCAAGCTACTTCACCAGATCCTACAGCTGCAGTAACAGAAGGCCCAGCTACTTCACCAGATCCTACAGCTGCTGTAACAGACGTGCCAGCTTCTTCACCAGATCCTACAGCTGCAGTAACAGACGCCCCAGCTACTTCACCAGATCCTACAGCTGCAGTAACAGACGGCCCAGCTACATCACCAGATCCTACACCTGCTGTAACAGACGCCCCAGCTACTTCACCAGATCCTACAGCTTCAGTAACAGACGCCCAAGCTACTTCACCAGATCCTACAGCTGCAGTAACAGACGCGCCAGCTACTTCACCAGATCCTACACCTGCAGTAACAGACGCCCCAGCTACTTCACCAGATCCTACAGCTGCCGTAACAGACCCGCCAGCTACATCACCAGATCCTACACCTGCAGTAACAGACGCGCCAGCTACTTCAGCAGATCCTACACCTGCAGTAACAGACGCGCCAGCTACTTCACCAGATCCTACAGCTGCAGTAACAGACGCCCCAGCTACTTCAGCAGATCCTACACCTGCAGTAACAGACGCGCCAGCTACTTCACCAGATCCTACAGCTGCAGTAACAGACGCCCCAGCTACTTCACCAGATCATACATCTGCAGTAACAGACAGCCCAGCTACTTCACCAGATCCTACAGCTGCTGTAACAGACCCACCAGCTACATCACCAGATCCTACACCTGCAGTAACAGACGCCCAAGTTACTTCAGCAGATCCTACACCTGCAGTAACAGACGCCCAAGCTACTTCACCAGATCCTACAGCTGCTGTAACAGACGCCCCAGCTACTTCACCAGATCATACAGCTGCAGTAACAGACAGCCCAGCTACATCACCAGATCCTACACCTGCAGTAACAGACGCCCCAGCTACTTCACCAGATCCTACAGCTGCCGTAACAGACCCGCCAGCTACATCACCAGATCCTACACCTGCAGTAACAGACGCCCAAGCTACTTCAGCAGATCCTACACCTGCAGTAACAGACGCGCCAGCTACTTCACCAGAGCCTACACCTGCAGTAACAGACGTCCCAGGTACATCACCAGATGCTACACCTGCAGTAACAGAAGGCCCAGCTACTTCATCAGATCCTACAGCTGCAGTAACAGATGCCCCAGCTACTTCACCAGATGCTACAGCTGCAGTAACAGACGCCCCAGCTACTTCACCAGATGCTACAGCTGCAGTAACAGACGCCCCAGCTACTTCACCAGATCCTACAGCTGCAGTAACAGACGCCCAAGCTACTTCACCAGATCCTACAGCTTCAGTAACAGACGCCCAAGCTACTTCACCAGATCCTACAGCTGCAGTAACAGAAGGCCCAGCTACTTCACCAGATCCTACAGCTGCTGTAACAGACGTGCCAGCTTCTTCACCAGATCCTACAGCTGCAGTAACAGACGCCCCAGCTACTTCACCAGATCCTACAGCTGCAGTAACAGACGGCCCAGCTACATCACCAGATCCTACACCTGCTGTAACAGACGCCCCAGCTACTTCACCAGATCCTACAGCTTCAGTAACAGACGCCCAAGCTACTTCACCAGATCCTACAGCTGCAGTAACAGAAGGCCCAGCTACTTCACCAGATCCTACACCTGCTGTAACAGACGTGCCAGCTACTTCACCAGACCCTACACCTTCAGTAACAGACGCCCCAGCTACTTCAACAGATCCTACAGCTGCTGTAACAGATGCCCCAGCTACTTCACCAGATCATACATCTGCAGTAACAGACAGCCCAGCTACATCACCAGATCCTACACCTGCAGTAACAGACGCCCCAGCTACTTCACCAGATCCTACAGCTGCTGTAACAGACCCACCAGCTACATCACCAGATCCTACACCTGCAGTAACAGACGCCCAAGTTACTTCAGCAGATCCTACACCTGCAGTAACAGACGCCCAAGCTACTTCACCAGATCCTACAGCTGCTGTAACAGACGCCCCAGCTACTTCACCAGATCATACAGCTGCAGTAACAGACAGCCCAGCTACATCACCAGATCCTACACCTGCAGTAACAGACGCCCCAGCTACTTCACCAGATCCTACAGCTGCCGTAACAGACCCGCCAGCTACATCACCAGATCCTACACCTGCAGTAACAGACGCCCAAGCTACTTCAGCATATCCTACACCTGCAGTAACAGACGCGCCAGCTACTTCACCAGAGCCTACACCTGCAGTAACAGACGCCCCACCTACATCACCAGATCCTACAGCTGCAGTAACAGAAGGCCCAGCTACTTCATCAGATCCTACAGCTGCAGTAACAGATGCCCCAGCTACTTCACCAGATGCTACAGCTGCAGTAACAGACGCCCCAGCTACTTCACCAGATGCTACAGCTGCAGTAACAGACGCCCCAGCTACTTCACCAGATCCTACAGCTGCAGTAACAGACGCCCGAGCTACTTCACCAGATCCTACAGCTGCAGTAACAGACGCCCGAGCTACTTCACCAGATCCTACAGCTGCAGTAACAGACGCCCCAGCTACTTCAACAGATCCTACACCTGCAGTAACAGACGCCCAAGCTACTTCACAAGATGCCACAGCTGCAGTAACAGACGCCCCAGCTACCTCACCAGATCCTACAGCTGAAGTAACAGAAGGCCCAGCTACTTCACCAGATCCTACACCTGCAGTAACAGACGCTCCAGCTTCTTCACCAGATCCTACAACTGCAATAACAAATGCCCAAGCTACTTCACCAGATCCTACAGCTGCAGTAACAGAAGCCCCACCTACAACACCAGATCCTACAGCTGCAGTAACAGACGCCCCAGCTACTTCACCAGATCCTACAGCTGCAGTAACAGACACCCCAGGTACTTCACCAGATCCTACACCTGCAGTAACAGACGCCCCAGCAACTTCACCAGATCATACAGCTGCAGTAACAGACGCCCCAGCTACATCACCAGATCCTACAACTGCAATAACAAATGCCCAAGCTACTTCACCAGATCCTACAGCTGCAGTAACAGACGCCCCACCTACATCACCAGATGCCACAGCTGCAGTAACAGACACCCCAGCTACCTCACCAGATCCTACAGCTGAAGTAACAGAAGGCCCAGCTACTTCACCAGATCCTACACCTGCAGTAACAGACGCTCCAGCTTCTTCACCAGATCGTACAACTGCAATAACAAATGCCCAAGCTACTTCACCAGATCATACAGCTGCAGTATCAGACGCCCCACCTACATCACCAGATCCTACAGCTGCAGTAACAGACGCCCCAGCTACTTCACCAGATCCTACAGCTGCAGTAACAGACGCCCCAGGTACTTCACCAGATCCTACACCTGCAGTAACAGACGCCCCAGCTACATCACCAGATCCTACAACTGCAATAACAAATGCCCAAGCTACTTCACCAGATCCTACAGCTGCAGTAACAGACGCCCCACCTACATCACCAGATGCCACAGCTGCAGTAACAGACACCCCAGCTACCTCACCAGATCCTACAGCTGAAGTAACAGAAGGCCCAGCTACTTCACCAGATCCTACACCTGCTGTAACAGACGCCCCAGCTCCTTCACCAGATCCTACAGCTGCAGTAACAGACGCCCAAGCTACTTCACCAGATCCTACAGCTGCAGTAACAGACGCCCAAGCTACTTCACCAGATCCTACAGCTGCAGTAACAGACGCCCCAGCTACTTCAACAGATCCTACACCTGCAGTAACAGACGCCCAAGCTACTTCACCAGATGCCACAGCTGCAGTAACAGACGCCCCAGCTACCTCACCAGATCCTACAGCTGAAGTAACAGAAGGCCCAGCTACTTCACCAGATCCTACACCTGCAGTAACAGACGCTCCAGCTTCTTCACCAGATCCTACAACTGCAATAACAAATGCCCAAGCTACTTCACCAGATCCTACAGCTGCAGTAACAGACGCCCCACCTACATCACCAGATCCTACAGCTGCAGTAACAGACGCCCCAGCTACTTCACCAGATCCTACAGCTGCAGTAACAGACACCCCAGGTACTTCACCAGATCCTACACCTGCAGTAACAGACGCCCCAGCAACTTCACCAGATCATACAGCTGCAGTAACAGACGCCCCAGCTACATCACCAGATCCTACAACTGCAATAACAAATGCCCAAGCTACTTCACCAGATCCTACAGCTGCAGTAACAGACGCCCCACCTACATCACCAGATGCCACAGCTGCAGTAACAGACGCCCCAGCTACCTCACCAGATCCTACAGCTGAAGTAACAGAAGGCCCAGCTACTTCACCAGATCCTACACCTGCAGTAACAGACGCTCCAGCTTCTTCACCAGATCGTACAACTGCAATAACAAATGCCCAAGCTACTTCACCAGATCCTACAGCTGCAGTATCAGACGCCCCACCTACATCACCAGATCCTACAGCTGCAGTAACAGACGCCCCAGCTACTTCAGCAGATCCTACAGCTGCAGTAACAGACACCCCAGGTACTTCACCAGATCCTACACCTGCTGTAACAGACGCCCCAGCTCCTTCACCAGATCCTACAGCTGCAGTAACAGAAGCCCCAGCTACTTCACCAGATCCTACACCTGCAGTAACAAACACGCCAGGTACTTCACCAGATCCTACACCTGCAGTAACAGACGCCCCAGCTACTGCACCAGATCCTACAGCTGCAGTAACAGACGCCCAAGCTACTTCACCAGATGCTACAGCTGCAGTAACAGACGCCCCAGCTACTTCACCAGATCCTACAGCTGCTGTAACAGACGCCCAAGCTACTTCACCAGATCCTACAGCTGCAGTAACAGACGCCCCAGCAACTTCACCAGATCCTACACCTGCAGTAACATACGCTCCAGCTTCTTCACCAGATCCTACACCTTCAGTAACAGACGCCCCAGCTAGTTCAACAGATCCTACAGCTGCTGTAACAGACGCCCCAGCTACTTCACCAGATCCTACAGCTGCAGTAACAGACAGCCCAGCTACATCACCAGATCCTACACCTGCAGTAACAGACGCCCAAGCTACTTCAGCAGATCCTACACCTGCAGTAACAGAAGCCCCAGCTACTTCACCAGAGCCTACACCTGCAGTAACAGACGCCCCACCTACATCACCAGATCCTACACCTGCAGTAACAGAAGGCCCAGCTACTTCATCAAATCCTACAGCTGCAGTAACAGACGCCCCAGCTACTTCACCAGATCCTACACCTGCAGTAACAGACGCTCCAACTTCTTCACCAGATCCTACAACTGCAATAACAAATGCCCAAGCTACTTCACCAGATCCTACAGCTGCAGTAACAGACGCCCCAGCTACATCACCAGAACCTACACCTGCAGTAACAGACGCCCCAGCACCTTCACCAGATCCTACAGCTGCAGTAACAGACGCCCCAGCTACATCACCAGATCCTACACCTGCTGTAACAGACGCCCCAGCTACTTCACCAGATCCTACAGCTGCAGTAACAGAAGGCCCAGCTACTTCACCAGATCCTACACCTGCAGTAACAAACACGCCAGCTACTTCACCAGATCCTACACCTGCAGTAACAGAAGGCCCAGCTACTTCATCAGATGCCACAGCTGAAGTAACAGAAGGCCCAGCTACTTCACCAGATCCTACACCTGCAGTAACAGACGCTCCAGCTTCTTCACCAGATCGTACAACTGCAATAACAAATGCCCAAGCTACTTCACCAGATCCTACAGCTGCAGTATCAGACGCCCCACCTACATCACCAGATCCTACAGCTGCAGTAACAGACGCCCCAGCTACTTCACCAGATCCTACAGCTGCAGTAACAGACACCCCAGGTACTTCACCAGATCCTACACCTGCTGTAACAGACGCCCCAGCTCCTTCACCAGATCCTACAGCTGCAGTAACAGAAGCCCCAGCTACTTCACCAGATCCTACACCTGCAGTAACAAACACGCCAGGTACTTCACCAGATCCTACACCTGCAGTAACAGACGCCCCAGCTACTGCACCAGATCCTACAGCTGCAGTAACAGACGCCCAAGCTACTTCACCAGATGCTACAGCTGCAGTAACAGACGCCCCAGCTACATCACCAGAACCTACACCTGCAGTAACAGACGCCCCAGCACCTTCACCAGATCCTACAGCTGCAGTAACAGACGCCCCAGCTACATCACCAGATCCTACACCTGCTGTAACAGACGCCCCAGCTACTTCACCAGATCCTACAGCTGCAGTAACAGAAGGCCCAGCTACTTCACCAGATCCTACACCTGCAGTAACAAACACGCCAGCTACTTCACCAGATCCTACACCTGCAGTAACAGAAGGCCCAGCTACTTCATCAGATGCCACAGCTGAAGTAACAGAAGGCCCAGCTACTTCACCAGATCCTACACCTGCAGTAACAGACGCTCCAGCTTCTTCACCAGATCGTACAACTGCAATAACAAATGCCCAAGCTACTTCACCAGATCCTACAGCTGCAGTATCAGACGCCCCACCTACATCACCAGATCCTACAGCTGCAGTAACAGACGCCCCAGCTACTTCACCAGATCCTACAGCTGCAGTAACAGACACCCCAGGTACTTCACCAGATCCTACAGCTGCAGTAACAGACAACCCAGCTACTTCACCAGATCCTACACCTGCAGTAACAAACATGCCAGCTACTTCACCAGATCCTACACCTGCAGTAACAGACGCCCCAGCTACTTCACCAGATCCTACAGCTGCAGTAACAGACGTCCCAGCTACATCACCAGATCCTACAGCTGCAGTAACAGACGTCCCAGCTACATCACCAGATCCTACAGCTGCAGTAACAGACGCCCCAGCTACTTCACCAGATCCTACAGCTGCAGTAACAGACGCCCCAGCTACTTCACCAGATCCTACACCTGCAGTAACAGACGCCCCAGCTACTTCACCTGATCCTACAGCTGCAGTAACAGACGCCCAAGCTACTTCACCAGATCCTACAGCTGCAGTAACAGACGCCCAAGCTACTTCACCAGATCCTACACCTGCAGTAACAGACGCCCCAGCTACATCACCAGATCCTACACCTGCTGTAACAGACGCCCCAGCTACTTCACCAGATCCTACAGCTTCAGTAACAGACGCCCCAGCTACTTCACCAGATCCTACAGCTTCAGTAACAGACGTCCCAGCTACATCACCAGATCCTACACCTGCAGTAACAGACGCCCCAGCACCTTCACCAGATCCTACAGCTGCAGTAACAGACGCCCCAGCACCTTCACCAGATCCTACAGCTGCAGTAACAGACGCCCCAGCTACATCACCAGATCCTACACCTGCTGTAACAGACACCCCACCTACTTCACCAGATCCTACAGCTGCAGTAACAGAAGGCCCAGCTACTTCACCAGATCCTACACCTGCAGTAACAAACACGCCAGCTACTTCACCAGATCCTACACCTGCAGTAACAGACGCCCCAGCTACTTCACCAGATGCCACAGCTGCAGTAACAGACGCCCCAGCTACTTCACCAGATCCTACAGCTGAAGTAACAGAAGGCCCAGCTAATTCACCAGATCCTACAGCTGCAGTAACAGACGCTCCAGCTTCTTCACCAGATCCTACAACTGCAATAACAAATGCCCAAGGTACTTCACCAGATCCTACAGCTGCAGTAACAGACGCCCCAGCTATATCACCAGATCCTACAGCTGCAGAAACAGGCGCCCCAGCTACTTCACCAGATCCTACAGCTGCAGTAACAGACACCCCAGCTACTTCACCAGATCCTACACCTGCAGTAACAGACGCCCCAGCAACTTCACCAGATCCTACAGCTGCAGTAACAGACGCCCCAGCTACATCACCAGATCCTACACCTGCTGTAACAGACGCCCCAGCTACTTCACCAGATCCTACAGCTGCAGTAACAGAAGGCCCAGCTACTTCACCAGATCCTACACCTGCAGTAACAAACACGCCAGCTACTTCACCAGATCCTACACCTGCAGTAACAGACGCCCCAGCTACTTCACCAGATCCTACAGCTGCAGTAACAGACGCCCAAGCTACTTCACCAGATCCTACAGCTGCTGTAACAGACGCCCCAGCTACTTCACCAGATCCTACAGCTGCAGTAACAGACAGCCCAGCTACATCACCAGATCCTACACCTGCTGTAACAGACGCCCCAGCTACTTCACCAGATCCTACAGCTTCAGTAACAGACGCCCAAGCTACTTCACCAGATCCTACAGCTGCAGTAACAGAAGGCCCAGCTACTTCACCAGATCCTACAGCTCCTGTAACAGACGTGCCAGCTTCTTCACCAGATCCTACACCTTCAGTAACAGACGCCCCAGCTACTTCAACAGATCCTACAGCTGCTGTAACAAATGCCCAAGCTACTTCAGCAGATCCTACACCTGCAGTAACAGACGCGCCAGCTACTTCACCAGATCATACAGCTGCAGTAACAGACAGCCCAGCTACATCACCAGATCCTACACCTGCAGTAACAGACGCCCCAGCTACTTCACCAGATCCTACAGCTGCCGTAACAGACCCGCCAGCTACATCACCAGATCCTACACCTGCAGTAACAGACGCGCCAGCTACTTCAGCAGATCCTACACCTGCAGTAACAGACGCGCCAGCTACTTCACCAGATCCTACAGCTGCAGTAACAGACGCCCAAGCTACTTCACCAGATCCTACAGCTGCTGTAACAGACGCCCCAGCTACTTCACCAGATCATACATCTGCAGTAACAGACAGCCCAGCTACATCACCAGATCCTACACCTGCAGTAACAGACGCCCCAGCTACTTCACCAGATCCTACAGCTGCCGTAACAGACCCACCAGCTACATCACCAGATCCTACACCTGCAGTAACAGACGCCCAAGTTACTTCAGCAGATCCTACACCTGCAGTAACAGACGCCCAAGCTACTTCACCAGATCCTACAGCTGCTGTAACAGACGCCCCAGCTACTTCACCAGATCATACAGCTGCAGTAACAGACAGCCCAGCTACATCACCAGATCCTACACCTGCAGTAACAGACGCCCCAGCTACTTCACCAGATCCTACAGCTGCCGTAACAGACCCGCCAGCTACATCACCAGATCCTACACCTGCAGTAACAGACGCCCAAGCTACTTCAGCAGATCCTACACCTGCAGTAACAGACGCCCCAGCTACTTCACCAGATCCTACAGCTGCCGTAACAGACCCGCCAGCTACATCACCAGATCCTACACCTGCAGTAACAGACGCCCAAGCTACTTCAGCAGATCCTACACCTGCAGTAACAGACGCGCCAGCTACTTCACCAGAGCCTACACCTGCAGTAACAGACGCCCCACCTACATCACCAGATCCTACAGCTGCAGTAACAGAAGGCCCAGCTACTTCATCAGATCCTACAGCTGCAGTAACAGACGCCCCAGCTACTTCACCAGATCCTACAGCTGCAGTAACAGACGCCCCAGCTACATCACCAGATCCTACACCTGCAGTAACAGACGCCGAAGCTACTTCACCAGATCCTACAGCTGCAGTAACAGACGCCCCAGCTACTTCACCAGATGCTACAGCTGCAGTAACAGACGCCCCAGCTACTTCACCAGATCCTACAGCTGCAGTAACAGACGCCCAAGCTACTTCACCAGATCCTACAGCTGCAGTAACAGACGCCCCAGCTACTTCACCAGATCCTACAGCTGCAGTAACAGACGCTCCAGCTACATCACCAGATCCTACAGCTGCAGAAACAGGCGCCCCAGCTACTTCACCAGATCCTACAGCTGCAGTAACAGACACCCCAGCTACTTCACCAGATCCTACACCTGCAGTAACAGACGCCCCAGCAACTTCACCAGATCCTACAGCTGCAGTAACAGACGCCCCAGCTACATCACCAGATCCTACACCTGCTGTAACAGACGCCCCAGCTACTTCACCAGATCCTACAGCTGCAGTAACAGAAGGCCCAGCTACTTCACCAGATCCTACACCTGCAGTAACAAACACGCCAGCTACTTCACCAGATCCTACACCTGCAGTAACAGACGCCACAGCTACTTCACCAGATCCTACAGCTGCAGTAACAGACGCCCAAGCTACTTCACCAGATCCTACAGCTGCAGTAACAGACGTCCCAGCTACATCACCAGATCCTACAGCTGCAGTAACTGACGCGCCAGCTACTTCACCAGATCATACAGCTGCAGTAACAGACAGCCCAGCTACATCACCAGATCCTACACCTGCAGTAACAGACGCCCCAGCTACTTCACCAGATCCTACAGCTGCCGTAACAGACCCGCCAGCTACATCACCAGATCCTACACCTGCAGTAACAGACGCGCCAGCTACTTCAGCAGATCCTACAGCTGCAGTAACAGACGCGCCAGCTACTTCACCAGATCCTACAGCTGCAGTAACAGACGCCCAAGCTACTTCACCAGATCCTACAGCTGCTGTAACAGACGCCCCAGCTACTTCACCAGATCATACATCTGCAGTAACAGACAGCCCAGCTACATCACCAGATCCTACACCTGCAGTAACAGACGCCCCACCTACATCACCAGATCCTACAGCTGCAGTAACAGAAGGCCCAGCTACTTCATCAGATCCTACAGCTGCAGTAACAGACGCGCCAGCTACTTCACCAGATCCTACAGCTGCAGTAACAGACGCCCCAGCTACATCACCAGATCCTACACCTGCAGTAACAGACGCCGAAGCTACTTCACCAGATCCTACAGCTGCAGTAACAGACGCCCCAGCTACTTCACCAGATGCTACAGCTGCAGTAACAGACGCCCCAGCTACTTCACCAGATCCTACAGCTGCAGTAACAGACGCCCAAGCTACTTCACCAGATCCTACAGCTGCAGTAACAGACGCCCAAGCTACTTCACCAGATCCTACAGCTGCAGTAACAGACGCCCCAGCTACTTCAACAGATCCTACGCCTGCAGTAACAGACGCCCCAGCTACATCACCAGATCCTACGCCTGCTGTAACAGACGCCCCAGCTACTTCACCAGATCCTACAGCTTCAGTAACAGACGCCCAAGCTACTTCACCAGATCCTACAGCTGCTGTAACAGAAGGCCCAGCTACTTCACCAGATCCTACAGCTCCTGTAACAGACGTGCCAGCTTCTTCACCAGATCCTACAGCTGAAGTAACAGAAGGCCCAGCTAATTCACCAGATCCTACAGCTGCAGTAACAGACGCTCCAGCTTCTTCACCAGATCCTACAACTGCAATAACAAATGCCCAAGGTACTTCACCAGATCCTACAGCTGCAGTAACAGACGCCCCAGCTATATCACCAGATCCTACAGCTGCAGAAACAGGCGCCCCAGCTACTTCACCAGATCCTACAGCTGCAGTAACAGACGCCCCAGCTACTTCACCAGATCCTACACCTGCAGTAACAGACGCCCCAGCAACTTCACCAGATCCTACAGCTGCAGTAACAGACGCCCCAGCTACATCACCAGATCCTACACCTGCTGTAACAGACGCCCCAGCTACTTCACCAGATCCTACAGCTGCAGTAACAGAAGGCCCAGCTACTTCACCAGATCCTACACCTGCAGTAACAAACACGCCAGCTACTTCACCAGATCCTACACCTGCAGTAACAGACGCCCCAGCTACTTCACCAGATCCTACAGCTGCAGTAACAGACGCCCAAGCTACTTCACCAGATCCTACAGCTGCTGTAACAGACGCCCCAGCTACTTCACCAGATCCTACAGCTGCAGTAACAGACAGCCCAGCTACATCACCAGATCCTACACCTGCTGTAACAGACGCCCCAGCTACTTCACCAGATCCTACAGCTTCAGTAACAGACGCCCAAGCTACTTCACCAGATCCTACAGCTGCAGTAACAGAAGGCCCAGCTACTTCACCAGATCCTACAGCTCCTGTAACAGACGTGCCAGCTTCTTCACCAGATCCTACACCTTCAGTAACAGACGCCCCAGCTACTTCAACAGATCCTACAGCTGCTGTAACAAATGCCCAAGCTACTTCAGCAGATCCTACACCTGCAGTAACAGACGCGCCAGCTACTTCACCAGATCATACAGCTGCAGTAACAGACAGCCCAGCTACATCACCAGATCCTACACCTGCAGTAACAGACGCCCCAGCTACTTCACCAGATCCTACAGCTGCCGTAACAGACCCGCCAGCTACATCACCAGATCCTACACCTGCAGTAACAGACGCGCCAGCTACTTCAGCAGATCCTACACCTGCAGTAACAGACGCGCCAGCTACTTCACCAGATCCTACAGCTGCAGTAACAGACGCCCAAGCTACTTCACCAGATCCTACAGCTGCTGTAACAGACGCCCCAGCTACTTCACCAGATCATACATCTGCAGTAACAGACAGCCCAGCTACATCACCAGATCCTACACCTGCAGTAACAGACGCCCCAGCTACTTCACCAGATCCTACAGCTGCCGTAACAGACCCACCAGCTACATCACCAGATCCTACACCTGCAGTAACAGACGCCCAAGTTACTTCAGCAGATCCTACACCTGCAGTAACAGACGCCCAAGCTACTTCACCAGATCCTACAGCTGCTGTAACAGACGCCCCAGCTACTTCACCAGATCATACAGCTGCAGTAACAGACAGCCCAGCTACATCACCAGATCCTACACCTGCAGTAACAGACGCCCCAGCTACTTCACCAGATCCTACAGCTGCCGTAACAGACCCGCCAGCTACATCACCAGATCCTACACCTGCAGTAACAGACGCCCAAGCTACTTCAGCAGATCCTACACCTGCAGTAACAGACGCCCCAGCTACTTCACCAGATCCTACAGCTGCCGTAACAGACCCGCCAGCTACATCACCAGATCCTACACCTGCAGTAACAGACGCCCAAGCTACTTCAGCAGATCCTACACCTGCAGTAACAGACGCGCCAGCTACTTCACCAGAGCCTACACCTGCAGTAACAGACGCCCCACCTACATCACCAGATCCTACAGCTGCAGTAACAGAAGGCCCAGCTACTTCATCAGATCCTACAGCTGCAGTAACAGACGCCCCAGCTACTTCACCAGATCCTACAGCTGCAGTAACAGACGCCCCAGCTACATCACCAGATCCTACACCTGCAGTAACAGACGCCGAAGCTACTTCACCAGATCCTACAGCTGCAGTAACAGACGCCCCAGCTACTTCACCAGATGCTACAGCTGCAGTAACAGACGCCCCAGCTACTTCACCAGATCCTACAGCTGCAGTAACAGACGCCCAAGCTACTTCACCAGATCCTACAGCTGCAGTAACAGACGCCCCAGCTACTTCACCAGATCCTACAGCTGCAGTAACAGACGCTCCAGCTACATCACCAGATCCTACAGCTGCAGAAACAGGCGCCCCAGCTACTTCACCAGATCCTACAGCTGCAGTAACAGACACCCCAGCTACTTCACCAGATCCTACACCTGCAGTAACAGACGCCCCAGCAACTTCACCAGATCCTACAGCTGCAGTAACAGACGCCCCAGCTACATCACCAGATCCTACACCTGCTGTAACAGACGCCCCAGCTACTTCACCAGATCCTACAGCTGCAGTAACAGAAGGCCCAGCTACTTCACCAGATCCTACACCTGCAGTAACAAACACGCCAGCTACTTCACCAGATCCTACACCTGCAGTAACAGACGCCACAGCTACTTCACCAGATCCTACAGCTGCAGTAACAGACGCCCAAGCTACTTCACCAGATCCTACAGCTGCAGTAACAGACGTCCCAGCTACATCACCAGATCCTACAGCTGCAGTAACTGACGCGCCAGCTACTTCACCAGATCATACAGCTGCAGTAACAGACAGCCCAGCTACATCACCAGATCCTACACCTGCAGTAACAGACGCCCCAGCTACTTCACCAGATCCTACAGCTGCCGTAACAGACCCGCCAGCTACATCACCAGATCCTACACCTGCAGTAACAGACGCGCCAGCTACTTCAGCAGATCCTACAGCTGCAGTAACAGACGCGCCAGCTACTTCACCAGATCCTACAGCTGCAGTAACAGACGCCCAAGCTACTTCACCAGATCCTACAGCTGCTGTAACAGACGCCCCAGCTACTTCACCAGATCATACATCTGCAGTAACAGACAGCCCAGCTACATCACCAGATCCTACACCTGCAGTAACAGACGCCCCACCTACATCACCAGATCCTACAGCTGCAGTAACAGAAGGCCCAGCTACTTCATCAGATCCTACAGCTGCAGTAACAGACGCCCCAGCTACTTCACCAGATCCTACAGCTGCAGTAACAGACGCCCCAGCTACATCACCAGATCCTACACCTGCAGTAACAGACGCCGAAGCTACTTCACCAGATCCTACAGCTGCAGTAACAGACGCCCCAGCTACTTCACCAGATGCTACAGCTGCAGTAACAGACGCCCCAGCTACTTCACCAGATCCTACAGCTGCAGTAACAGACGCCCAAGCTACTTCACCAGATCCTACAGCTGCAGTAACAGACGCCCAAGCTACTTCACCAGATCCTACAGCTGCAGTAACAGACGCCCCAGCTACTTCAACAGATCCTACGCCTGCAGTAACAGACGCCCCAGCTACATCACCAGATCCTACGCCTGCTGTAACAGACGCCCCAGCTACTTCACCAGATCCTACAGCTTCAGTAACAGACGCCCAAGCTACTTCACCAGATCCTACAGCTGCTGTAACAGAAGGCCCAGCTACTTCACCAGATCCTACAGCTCCTGTAACAGACGTGCCAGCTTCTTCACCAGATCCTACACCTTCAGTAACAGACGCCCCAGCTACTTCAACAGATCCTACAGCTGCTGTAACAGATGCCCAAGCTACTTCAGCAGATCCTACACCTGCAGTAACAGACGCGCCAGCTACTTCACCAGATCCTACAGCTGCAGTAACAGACAGCCCAGCTACATCACCAGATCCTACACCTGCAGTAACAGACGCCCCAGCTACTTCACCAGATCCTACAGCTGCCGTAACAGACCCGCCAGCTACATCACCAGATCCTTCACCTGCAGTAACAGACTCGCCAGCTACTTCAGCAGATCCTACACCTGCAGTAACAGACGCGCCAGCTACTTCACCAGATCCTACAGCTGCAGTAACAGACGCCCAAGCTACTTCACCAGATCCTACAGCTGCTGTAACAGACGCCCCAGCTACTTCACCAGATCATACATCTGCAGTAACAGACAGCCCAGCTACATCACCAGATCCTACACCTGCAGTAACAGACGCCCCAGCTACTTCACCAGATCCTACAGCTGCCGTAACAGACCCACCAGCTACATCACCAGATCCTACACCTGCAGTAACAGACGCCCAAGTTACTTCAGCAGATCCTACACCTGCAGTAACAGACGCCCAAGCTACTTCACCAGATCCTACAGCTGCTGTAACAGACGCCCCAGCTACTTCACCAGATCCTACAGCTGCCGTAACAGACCCGCCAGCTACATCACCAGATCCTACACCTGCAGTAACAGACGCCCAAGCTACTTCAGCAGATCCTACACCTGCAGTAACAGACGCGCCAGCTACTTCACCAGAGCCTACACCTGCAGTAACAGACGCCCCACCTACATCACCAGATCCTACAGCTGCAGTAACAGAAGGCCCAGCTACTTCATCAGATCCTACAGCTGCAGTAACAGACGCCCCAGCTACTTCACCAGATCCTACAGCTGCAGTAACAGACGCCCCAGCTACATCACCAGATCCTACACCTGCAGTAACAGACGCCGAAGCTACTTCACCAGATCCTACAGCTGCAGTAACAGACGCCCCAGCTACTTCACCAGATGCTACAGCTGCAGTAACAGACGCCCCAGCTACTTCACCAGATCCTACAGCTGCAGTAACAGACGCCCAAGCTACTTCACCAGATCCTACAGCTGCAGTAACAGATGCCCAAGCTACTTCACCAGATCCTACAGCTGCAGTAACAGACGCCCCAGCTACTTCAACAGATCCTACACCTGCAGTAACAGATGCCCAAGCTACTTCACCAGATGCCACAGCTGCAGTAACAGACGCCCCAGCTACCTCACCAGATCCTACAGCTGAAGTAACAGACAGCCCAGCTACATCACCAGATCCTACACCTGCAGTAACAGACGCCCCAGCTACTTCACCAGATCCTACAGCTGCCGTAACAGACCCGCCAGCTACATCACCAGATCCTACACCTGCAGTAACAGACGCGCCAGCTACTTCAGCAGATCCTACAGCTGCAGTAACAGACGCGCCAGCTACTTCACCAGATCCTACAGCTGCAGTAACAGACGCCCAAGCTACTTCACCAGATCCTACAGCTGCTGTAACAGACGCCCCAGCTACTTCACCAGATCATACATCTGCAGTAACAGACAGCCCAGCTACATCACCAGATCCTACACCTGCAGTAACAGACGCCCCACCTACATCACCAGATCCTACAGCTGCAGTAACAGAAGGCCCAGCTACTTCATCAGATCCTACAGCTGCAGTAACAGACGCCCCAGCTACTTCACCAGATCCTACAGCTGCAGTAACAGACGCCCCAGCTTCTTCACCAGATCCTACAACTGCAATAACAAATGCCCAAGCTACTTCACCAGATCCTACACCTGCAGTAACAGACGCCCCACCTACATCACCAGATCCTACAGCTGCAGTAACAGACGCCCCAGCTACTTCACCAGATCATACATCTGCAGTAACAGACAGCCCAGCTACATCACCAGATCCTACACCTGCAGTAACAGACGCCCCAGCTACTTCACCAGATCCTACAGCTGCCGTAACAGACCCACCAGCTACATCACCAGATCCTACACCTGCAGTAACAGACGCCCAAGTTACTTCAGCAGATCCTACACCTGCAGTAACAGACGCCCAAGCTACTTCACCAGATCCTACAGCTGCTGTAACAGACGCCCCAGCTACTTCACCAGATCATACAGCTGCAGTAACAGACAGCCCAGCTACATCACCAGATCCTACACCTGCAGTAACAGACGCCCCAGCTACTTCACCAGATCCTACAGCTGCCGTAACAGACCCACCAGCTACATCACCAGATCCTACACCTGCAGTAACAGACGCCCAAGTTACTTCAGCAGATCCTACACCTGCAGTAACAGACGCCCAAGCTACTTCACCAGATCCTACAGCTGCTGTAACAGACGCCCCAGCTACTTCACCAGATCATACAGCTGCAGTAACAGACAGCCCAGCTACATCACCAGATCCTACACCTGCAGTAACAGACGCCCCAGCTACTTCACCAGATCCTACAGCTGCCGTAACAGACCCGCCAGCTACATCACCAGATCCTACACCTGCAGTAACAGACGCCCAAGCTACTTCAGCAGATCCTACACCTGCAGTAACAGACGCGCCAGCTACTTCACCAGAGCCTACACCTGCAGTAACAGACGCCCCACCTACATCACCAGATCCTACAGCTGCAGTAACAAAAGGCCCAGCTACTTCATCAGATCCTACAGCTGCAGTAACAGACGCCCCAGCTACTTCACCAGATCCTACAGCTGCAGTAACAGACGCCCCAGCTACATCACCAGATCCTACACCTGCAGTAACAGACGCCGAAGCTACTTCACCAGATCCTACAGCTGCAGTAACAGACGCCCCAGCTACTTCACCAGATGCTACAGCTGCAGTAACAGACGCCCCAGCTACTTCACCAGATCCTACAGCTGCAGTAACAGACGCCCAAGCTACTTCACCAGATCCTACAGCTGCAGTAACAGACGCCCAAGCTACTTCACCAGATCCTACAGCTGCAGTAACAGACGCCCCAGCTACTTCAACAGATCCTACACCTGCAGTAACAGACGCCCAAGCTACTTCACCAGATGCCACAGCTGCAGTAACAGACGCCCCAGCTACCTCACCAGATCCTACAGCTGAAGTAACAGAAGGCCCAGCTACTTCACCAGATCCTACACCTGCAGTAACAGACGCTCCAGCTTCTTCACCAGATCCTACAACTGCAATAACAAATGCCCAAGCTACTTCACCAGATCCTACAGCTGCAGTAACAGACGCCCCACCTACATCACCAGATCCTACAGCTGCAGTAACAGACGCCCCAGCTACTTCACCAGATCATACATCTGCAGTAACAGACAGCCCAGCTACATCACCAGATCCTACACCTGCAGTAACAGACGCCCCAGCTACTTCACCAGATCCTACAGCTGCCGTAACAGACCCACCAGCTACATCACCAGATCCTACACCTGCAGTAACAGACGCCCAAGTTACTTCAGCAGATCCTACACCTGCAGTAACAGACGCCCAAGCTACTTCACCAGATCCTACAGCTGCTGTAACAGATGCCCCAGCTACTTCACCAGATCATACAGCTGCAGTAACAGACAGCCCAGCTACATCACCAGATCCTACACCTGCAGTAACAGACGCCCCAGCTACTTCACCAGATCCTACAGCTGCCGTAACAGACCCGCCAGCTACATCACCAGATCCTACACCTGCAGTAACAGACGCCCAAGCTACTTCAGCAGATCCTACACCTGCAGTAACAGACGCGCCAGCTACTTCACCAGAGCCTACACCTGCAGTAACAGACGCCCCACCTACATCACCAGATCCTACAGCTGCAGTAACAGAAGGCCCAGCTACTTCATCAGATCCTACAGCTGCAGTAACAGACGCCCCAGCTACTTCACCAGATCCTACAGCTGCAGTAACAGACGCCCCAGCTACATCACCAGATCCTACACCTGCAGTAACAGACGCCGAAGCTACTTCACCAGATCCTACAGCTGCAGTAACAGACGCCCCAGCTACTTCACCAGATGCTACAGCTGCAGTAACAGACGCCCCAGCTACTTCACCAGATCCTACAGCTGCAGTAACAGACGCCCAAGCTACTTCACCAGATCCTACAGCTGCAGTAACAGACGCCCAAGCTACTTCACCAGATCCTACAGCTGCAGTAACAGACGCCCCAGCTACTTCAACAGATCCTACACCTGCAGTAACAGACGCCCAAGCTACTTCACCAGATGCCACAGCTGCAGTAACAGACGCCCCAGCTACCTCACCAGATCCTACAGCTGAAGTAACAGAAGGCCCAGCTACTTCACCAGATCCTACACCTGCAGTAACAGACGCTCCAGCTTCTTCACCAGATCCTACAACTGCAATAACAAATGCCCAAGCTACTTCACCAGATCCTACAGCTGCAGTAACAGACGCCCCACCTACATCACCAGATCCTACAGCTGCAGTAACAGACGCCCCAGCTACTTCACCAGATCCTACAGCTGCAGTAACAGACACCCCAGGTACTTCACCAGATCCTACAGCTGCAGTAACAGACGCCCCACCTACATCACCAGATAACACAGCTGCAGTAACAGACGCCCCAGCTACCTCACCAGATCCTACAGCTGAAGTAACAGAAGGCCCAGCTACTTCACCAGATCCTACACCTGCAGTAACAGACGCTCCAGCTTCTTCACCAGATCGTACAACTGCAATAACAAATGCCCAAGCTACTTCACCAGATCCTACAGCTGCAGTATCAGACGCCCCACCTACATCACCAGATCCTACAGCTGCAGTAACAGACGCCCCAGCTACATCACCAGATCCTACACCTGCTGTAACAGACGCCCCAGCTACTTCACCAGATCCTACAGCTTCAGTAACAGACGCCCAAGCTACTTCACCAGATCCTACACCTGCAGTAACAGAAGGCCCAGCTACTTCACCAGATCCTACAGCTGCTGTAACAGACGTGCCAGCTTCTTCACCAGATCCTACACCTTCAGTAACAGACGCCCCAGCTACTTCAACAGATCCTACAGCTGCTGTAACAGACGCCCAAGCTACTTCACCAGATCCTACAGATGCAGTAACAGACGCCCAAGCTACTTCACCAGATCCTACAGCTGCAGTAACAGACGCCCCAGCTACTTCACCAGATCCTACAGCTACAGTAACAGACGCGCCAGCTACTTCAACAGATCCTACACCTGCAGTAACAGACGCCCAAGCTACTTCACCAGATGCCACAGCTGCAGTAACAGACGCCCCAGCTACATCACCAGATCCTACAGCTGCACTAACAGACGCCCCAGTTACTTCATCAGATCCCACCCCTGCTGTAACACACAGCCCAGTTACTTCATCAGATCCTACAGCTGCAGTAACAGACGCCCCAGCTACATCACCAGATCCTACACCTGCAGTAACAGACGCCCCAGCTACTTCACCAGATCCTACAGCTGCAGTAACAGACGCCCAAGCTACTTCACCAGATCCTACAGCTGCAGTAACAGACGGCCCAGCTACATCACCAGATCCTACAGCTGCAGTAACAGACGCCCCAGCTACTTCATCAGATCCTACAGCTGCAGTAACAGACGCCCCAGCTACTTCACCTGATCCTACAGCTGCAGTAACAGACGCCCAAGCTACTTCACCAGATCCTACAGCTGCAGTAACAGACGCCCCAGCTACATCACCAGATCCTACACCTGCAGTAACAGACGCCCCAGCTACTTCACCAGATCCTACAGCTTCAGTAACAGACTCCCAAGCTACTTCACCAGATCCTACAGCTGCAGTAACAGAAGGCCCAGCTACTTCACCAGATCCTACAGCTGCTGTAACAGACGTGCCAGCTTCTTCACCAGATCCTACACCTTCAGTAACAGACGCCCCAGCTACTTCAACAGATCCTACAGCTGCTGTAACAGATGCCCAAGCTACTTCACCAGATCCTACAGCTGCAGTAACAGACGCCCCAGCTACTTCACCAGATCATACAGCTGCAGTAACAGACAGCCCAGCTACATCACCAGATCCTACACCTGCAGTAACAGACGCCCCAGCTACTTCACCAGAGCCTACAGCTGCAGTAACAGACGCCCCAGCTACTTCATCAGATCCTACACCTGCAGTAACAGACGCCCCAGCTACTTCACCAGAGCCTACAGCTGCAGTAACAGACGCCCCAGCTACTTCATCAGATCCCACCCCTGCTGTAACAGACAGCCCAGTTACTTCATCAGATCCTACAGCTGCAGTAACAGACGCCCCAGCTAGTTCACCAGATCCTACAGCTGCAGTAACAGACGCCCCAGCTACTTCACCAGATCCTACACCTGCAGTAACAGACGCCCCAGCTACATCACCAGATCCTACACCTGCAGTAACAGACGCCCAAGCTACTTCACCAGATCCTACAGCTGCTGTAACAGACGTGCCAGCTTCTTCACCAGATCCTACACCTTCAGTAACAGACGCCCCAGCTACTTCAACAGATCCTACAGCTGCAGTAACAGATGCCCAAGCTAGTTCACCAGATCCTACAGCTGCAGTAACAGACGCCCCAGCTACTTCACCAGATCCTACAGCTGCTGTAACAGACGTGCCAGCTTCTTCACCAGATCCTACACCTTCAGTAACAGACGCCCCAGCTACTTCACCAGATCCTACAGCTGCCGTAACAGGCCCGCTAGCTACATCACCAGATCCTACACCTGCAGTAACAGACGCCCAATCTACTTCAGCAGATCCTACACCTGCAGTAACAGACGCCCCAGCTACTTCACCAGATCCTACAGCTGCAGTAACAGACGCCCCAGCTACTTCACCAGATCCTACAGCTGCCGTAACAGACGCCCCAGCTACTTCACCAGATCCTACAGCTGCAGTAACGGACCCGTCATCTACTTCACCAGATCCTACACCTGCAGTAACAGACGCCCAAGCTACTTCAGCAGATCCTACACCTGCAGTAACAGAAGGCCCAGCTACTTCACCAGATCCTACAGCTGCTGTAACAGACGTGCCAGCTTCTTCACCAGATCCTACACCTTCAGTAACAGACGCCCCAGCTACTTCACCAGATCCTACAGCTGCTGTAACAGATGCCCAAGCTACTTCACCAGATCCTACAGCTGCAGTAACAGACGCCCCAGCTACTTCACCAGATGCCACAGCTGCAGTAACAGACGCCCCAGCTACTTCACCAGATCCTACAGCTGAAGTAACAGAAGGCCCAGCTAATTCACCAGATCCTACAGCTGCAGTAACAGACGCTCCAGCTTCTTCACCAGATCCTACAACTGCAATAACAAATGCCCAAGGTACTTCACCAGATCCTACAGCTGCAGTAACAGACGCCCCAGCTATATCACCAGATCCTACAGCTGCAGAAACAGGCGCCCCAGCTACTTCACCAGATCCTACAGCTGCAGTAACAGACACCCCAGCTACTTCACCAGATCCTACACCTGCAGTAACAGACGCCCTAGCAACTTCACCAGATCCTACAGCTGCAGTAACAGACGCCCCAGCTACATCACCAGATCCTACACCTGCTGTAACAGACGCCCCAGCTACTTCACCAGATCCTACAGCTGCAGTAACAGAAGGCCCAGCTACTTCACCAGATCCTACACCTGCAGTAACAAACACGCCAGCTACTTCACCAGATCCTACACCTGCAGTAACAGACGCCCCAGCTACTTCACCAGATCCTACAGCTGCAGTAACAGACGCCCAAGCTACTTCACCAGATCCTACAGCTGCTGTAACAGACGCCCCAGCTACTTCACCAGATCCTACAGCTGCAGTAACAGACAGCCCAGCTACATCACCAGATCCTACACCTGCTGTAACAGACGCCCCAGCTACTTCACCAGATCCTACAGCTTCAGTAACAGACGCCCAAGCTACTTCACCAGATCCTACAGCTGCAGTAACAGAAGGCCCAGCTACTTCACCAGATCCTACAGCTCCTGTAACAGACGTGCCAGCTTCTTCACCAGATCCTACACCTTCAGTAACAGACGCCCCAGCTACTTCAACAGATCCTACAGCTGCTGTAACAAATGCCCAAGCTACTTCAGCAGATCCTACACCTGCAGTAACAGACGCGCCAGCTACTTCACCAGATCATACAGCTGCAGTAACAGACAGCCCAGCTACATCACCAGATCCTACACCTGCAGTAACAGACGCCCCAGCTACTTCACCAGATCCTACAGCTGCCGTAACAGACCCGCCAGCTACATCACCAGATCCTACACCTGCAGTAACAGACGCGCCAGCTACTTCAGCAGATCCTACACCTGCAGTAACAGACGCGCCAGCTACTTCACCAGATCCTACAGCTGCAGTAACAGACGCCCAAGCTACTTCACCAGATCCTACAGCTGCTGTAACAGACGCCCCAGCTACTTCACCAGATCATACAGCTGCAGTAACAGACAGCCCAGCTACATCACCAGATCCTACACCTGCAGTAACAGACGCCCCAGCTACTTCACCAGATCCTACAGCTGCCGTAACAGACCCGCCAGCTACATCACCAGATCCTACACCTGCAGTAACAGACGCCCAAGCTACTTCAGCAGATCCTACACCTGCAGTAACAGACGCCCCAGCTACTTCACCAGATCCTACAGCTGCCGTAACAGACCCGCCAGCTACATCACCAGATCCTACACCTGCAGTAACAGACGCCCAAGCTACTTCAGCAGATCCTACACCTGCAGTAACAGACGCGCCAGCTACTTCACCAGAGCCTACACCTGCAGTAACAGACGCCCCACCTACATCACCAGATCCTACAGCTGCAGTAACAGAAGGCCCAGCTACTTCATCAGATCCTACAGCTGCAGTAACAGACGCCCCAGCTACTTCACCAGATCCTACAGCTGCAGTAACAGACGCCCCAGCTACATCACCAGATCCTACACCTGCAGTAACAGACGCCGAAGCTACTTCACCAGATCCTACAGCTGCAGTAACAGACGCCCCAGCTACTTCACCAGATGCTACATCTGCAGTAACAGACGCCCCAGCTACTTCACCAGATCCTACAGCTGCAGTAACAGACGCCCAAGCTACTTCACCAGATCCTACAGCTGCAGTAACAGACGCCCCAGCTACTTCACCAGATCCTACAGCTTCAGTAACAGACGCCCCAGCTACTTCACCAGATCCTACAGCTTCAGTAACAGACGTCCCAGCTACATCACCAGATCCTACACCTGCAGTAACAGACGCCCCAGCACCTTCACCAGATCCTACAGCTGCAGTAACAGACGCCCCAGCACCTTCACCAGATCCTACAGCTGCAGTAACAGATGCCCCAGCTACATCACCAGATCCTACACCTGCTGTAACAGACACCCCACCTACTTCACCAGATCCTACAGCTGCAGTAACAGAAGGCCCAGCTACTTCACCAGATCCTACACCTGCAGTAACAAACACGCCAGCTACTTCACCAGATCCTACACCTGCAGTAACAGACGCCCCAGCTACTTCACCAGATGCCACAGCTGCAGTAACAGACGCCCCAGCTACTTCACCAGATCCTACAGCTGAAGTAACAGAAGGCCCAGCTAATTCACCAGATCCTACAGCTGCAGTAACAGACGCTCCAGCTACATCACCAGATCCTACAGCTGCAGAAACAGGCGCCCCAGCTACTTCACCAGATCCTACAGCTGCAGTAACAGACACCCCAGCTACTTCACCAGATCCTACACCTGCAGTAACAGACGCCCCAGCAACTTCACCAGATCCTACAGCTGCAGTAACAGACCCGCCAGCTACATCACCAGATCCTACACCTGCAGTAACAGACGCGCCAGCTACTTCAGCAGATCCTACAGCTGCAGTAACAGACGCGCCAGCTACTTCACCAGATCCTACAGCTGCAGTAACAGACGCCCAAGCTACTTCACCAGATCCTACAGCTGCTGTAACAGACGCCCCAGCTACTTCACCAGATCATACATCTGCAGTAACAGACAGCCCAGCTACATCACCAGATCCTACACCTGCAGTAACAGACGCCCCAGCTACTTCACCAGATCCTACAGCTGCCGTAACAGACCCACCAGCTACATCACCAGATCCTACACCTGCAGTAACAGACGCCCAAGTTACTTCAGCAGATCCTACACCTGCAGTAACAGACGCCCAAGCTACTTCACCAGATCCTACAGCTGCTGTAACAGACGCCCCAGCTACTTCACCAGATCATACAGCTGCAGTAACAGACAGCCCAGCTACATCACCAGATCCTACACCTGCAGTAACAGACGCCCAAGCTACTTCAGCAGATCCTACACCTGCAGTAACAGACGCGCCAGCTACTTCACCAGAGCCTACACCTGCAGTAACAGACGCCCCACCTACATCACCAGATCCTACAGCTGCAGTAACAGACAGCCCAGCTACATCACCAGATCCTACACCTGCCGTAACAGACGCCCCAGCTACTTCACCAGATCCTACAGCTGCCGTAACAGACCCACCAGCTACATCACCAGATCCTACACCTGCAGTAACAGACGCCCAAGTTACTTCAGCAGATCCTACACCTGCAGTAACAGACGCCCAAGCTACTTCACCAGATCCTACAGCTGCTGTAACAGACGCCCCAGCTACTTCACCAGATCCTACACCTGCCGTAACAGACCCGCCAGCTACATCACCAAATCCTACACCTGCAGTAACAGACGCCCAAGCTACTTCAGCAGATCCTACACCTGCAGTAACAGACGCGCCAGCTACTTCACCAGAGCCTACACCTGCAGTAACAGACGCCCCACCTACATCACCAGATCCTACAGCTGCAGTAACAGAAGGCCCAGCTACTTCATCAGATCCTACAGCTGCAGTAACAGACGCCCCAGCTACTTCACCAGATCCTACAGCTGCAGTAACAGACGCCCCAGCTACATCACCAGATCCTACACCTGCAGTAACAGACGCCGAAGCTACTTCACCAGATCCTACAGCTGCAGTAACAGACGCCCCAGCTACTTCACCAGATGCTACAGCTGCAGTAACAGACGCCCCAGCTACTTCACCAGATCCTACAGCTGCAGTAACAGACGCCCAAGCTACTTCACCAGATCCTACAGCTGCAGTAACAGACGCCCAAGCTACTTCACCAGATCCTACAGCTGCAGTAACAGACGCCCCAGCTACTTCAACAGATCCTACACCTGCAGTAACAGATGCCCAAGCTACTTCACCAGATGCCACAGCTGCAGTAACAGACGCCCCAGCTACCTCACCAGATCCTACAGCTGAAGTAACAGAAGGCCCAGCTACTTCACCAGATCCTACACCTGCAGTAACAGACGCTCCAGCTTCTTCACCAGATCCTACAACTGCAATAACAAATGCCCAAGCTACTTCACCAGATCCTACAGCTGCAGTAACAGACGCCCCACCTACATCACCAGATCCTACAGCTGCAGTAACAGACGCCCCAGCTACTTCACCAGATCATACATCTGCAGTAACAGACAGCCCAGCTACATCACCAGATCCTACACCTGCAGTAACAGACGCCCCAGCTACTTCACCAGATCCTACAGCTGCCGTAACAGACCCACCAGCTACATCACCAGATCCTACACCTGCAGTAACAGACGCCCAAGTTACTTCAGCAGATCCTACACCTGCAGTAACAGACGCCCAAGCTACTTCACCAGATCCTACAGCTGCTGTAACAGACGCCCCAGCTACTTCACCAGATCATACAGCTGCAGTAACAGACAGCCCAGCTACATCACCAGATCCTACACCTGCAGTAACAGACGCCCCAGCTACTTCACCAGATCCTACAGCTGCCGTAACAGACCCGCCAGCTACATCACCAGATCCTACACCTGCAGTAACAGACGCCCAAGTTACTTCAGCAGATCCTACACCTGCAGTAACAGACGCCCAAGCTACTTCACCAGATCCTACAGCTGCTGTAACAGACGCCCCAGCTACTTCACCAGATCATACAGCTGCAGTAACAGACAGCCCAGCTACATCACCAGATCCTACACCTGCAGTAACAGACGCCCCAGCTACTTCACCAGATCCTACACCTGCCGTAACAGACCCGCCAGCTACATCACCAGATCCTACACCTGCAGTAACACACGCCCAAGCTACTTCAGCAGATCCTACACCTGCAGTAACAGACGCGCCAGCTACTTCACCAGAGCCTACACCTGCAGTAACAGACGCCCCACCTACATCACCAGATCCTACAGCTGCAGTAACAAAAGGCCCAGCTACTTCATCAGATCCTACAGCTGCAGTAACAGACGCCCCAGCTACTTCACCAGATCCTACAGCTGCAGTAACAGACGCCCCAGCTACATCACCAGATCCTACACCTGCAGTAACAGACGCCGAAGCTACTTCACCAGATCCTACAGCTGCAGTAACAGACGCCCCAGCTACTTCACCAGATGCTACAGCTGCAGTAACAGACGCCCCAGCTACTTCACCAGATCCTACAGCTGCAGTAACAGACGCCCAAGCTACTTCACCAGATCCTACACCTGCAGTAACAGACGCCCAAGCTACTTCACCAGATGCCACAGCTGCAGTAACAGACGCCCCAGCTACCTCACCAGATCCTACAGCTGAAGTAACAGAAGGCCCAGCTACTTCACCAGATCCTACACCTGCAGTAACAGACGCTCCAGCTTCTTCACCAGATCCTACAACTGCAATAACAAATGCCCAAGCTACTTCACCAGATCCTACAGCTGCAGTAACAGACGCCCCACCTACATCACCAGATCCTACAGCTGCCGTAACAGACCCACCAGCTACATCACCAGATCCTACACCTGCAGTAACAGACGCCCAAGTTACTTCAGCAGATCCTACACCTGCAGTAACAGACGCCCAAGCTACTTCACCAGATCCTACAGCTGCTGTAACAGACGCCCCAGCTACTTCACCAGATCATACAGCTGCAGTAACAGACAGCCCAGCTACATCACCAGATCCTACACCTGCAGTAACAGACGCCCCAGCTACTTCACCAGATCCTACAGCTGCCGTAACAGACCCGCCAGCTACATCACCAGATCCTACACCTGCAGTAACAGACGCCCAAGCTACTTCAGCAGATCCTACACCTGCAGTAACAGACGCGCCAGCTACTTCACCAGAGCCTACACCTGCAGTAACAGACGCCCCACCTACATCACCAGATCCTACAGCTGCAGTAACAGAAGGCCCAGCTACTTCATCAGATCCTACAGCTGCAGTAACAGACGCCCCAGCTACTTCACCAGATCCTACAGCTGCAGTAACAGACGCCCCAGCTACATCACCAGATCCTACACCTGCAGTAACAGACGCCGAAGCTACTTCACCAGATCCTACAGCTGCAGTAACAGACGCCCCAGCTACTTCACCAGATGCTACAGCTGCAGTAACAGACGCCCCAGCTACTTCACCAGATCCTACAGCTGCAGTAACAGACGCCCAAGCTACTTCACCAGATCCTACAGCTGCAGTAACAGACGCCCAAGCTACTTCACCAGATCCTACAGCTGCAGTAACAGACGCCCCAGCTACTTCAACAGATCCTACACCTGCAGTAACAGACGCCCAAGCTACTTCACCAGATGCCACAGCTGCAGTAACAGACGCCCCAGCTACCTCACCAGATCCTACAGCTGAACTAACAGAAGGCCCAGCTACTTCACCAGATCCTACACCTGCAGTAACAGACGCTCCAGCTTCTTCACCAGATCCTACAACTGCAATAACAAATGCCCAAGCTACTTCACCAGATCCTACAGCTGCAGTAACAGACGCCCCACCTACATCACCAGATCCTACAGCTGCAGTAACAGACGCCCCAGCTACTTCACCAGATCCTACAGCTGCAGTAACAGACACCCCAGGTACTTCACCAGATCCTACAGCTGCAGTAACAGACGCCCCACCTACATCACCAGATAACACAGCTGCAGTAACAGACGCCCCAGCTACCTCACCAGATCCTACAGCTGAAGTAACAGAAGGCCCAGCTACTTCACCAGATCCTACACCTGCAGTAACAGACGCTCCAGCTTCTTCACCAGATCGTACAACTGCAATAACAAATGCCCAAGCTACTTCACCAGATCCTACAGCTGCAGTATCAGACGCCCCACCTACATCACCAGATCCTACAGCTGCAGTAACAGACGCCCCACCTACATCACCAGATAACACAGCTGCAGTAACAGACGCCCCAGCTACCTCACCAGATCCTACAGCTGAAGTAACAGAAGGCCCAGCTACTTCACCAGATCCTACACCTGCAGTAACAGACGCTCCAGCTTCTTCACCAGATCGTACAACTGCAATAACAAATGCCCAAGCTACTTCACCAGATCCTACACCTGCAGTAACAGAAGGCCCAGCTACTTCACCAGATCCTACAGCTGCTGTAACAGACGTGCCAGCTTCTTCACCAGATCCTACACCTTCAGTAACAGACGCCCCAGCTACTTCAACAGATCCTACAGCTGCTGTAACAGACGCCCAAGCTACTTCACCAGATCCTACAGATGCAGTAACAGACGCCCAAGCTACTTCACCAGATCCTACAGCTGCAGTAACAGACGCCCCAGCTACTTCACCAGATCCTACAGCTACAGTAACAGACGCGCCAGCTACTTCAACAGATCCTACACCTGCAGTAACAGACGCCCAAGCTACTTCACCAGATTACACAGCTGCAGTAACAGACGCCCCAGCTACATCACCAGATCCTACAGCTGCACTAACAGACGCCCCAGTTACTTCATCAGATCCCACCCCTGCTGTAACACACAGCCCAGTTACGTCATCAGATCCTACAGCTGCAGTAACAGACGCCCCAGCTACATCACCAGATCCTACACCTGCAGTAACAGACGCCCCAGCTACTTCACCAGATCCTACAGCTGCAGTAACAGACGCCCAAGCTACTTCACCAGATCCTACAGCTGCAGTAACAGACGGCCCAGCTACATCACCAGATCCTACAGCTGCAGTAACAGACGCCCCAGCTACTTCACCAGATCCTACAGCTGCAGTAACAGAAGCCCCAGCTACTTCACCAGATCCTACACCTGCAGTAACAGACGCCCCAGCTACTTCACCTGATCCTACAGCTGCAGTAACAGACGCCCAAGCTACTTCACCAGATCCTACAGCTGCAGTAACAGACGCCCCAGCTACATCACCAGATCCTACACCTGCAGTAACAGACGCCCCAGCTACTTCACCAGATCCTACAGCTTCAGTAACAGACTCCCAAGCTACTTCACCAGATCCTACAGCTGCAGTAACAGAAGGCCCAGCTACTTCACCAGATCCTACAGCTGCTGTAACAGACGTGCCAGCTTCTTCACCAGATCCTACACCTTCAGTAACAGACGCCCCAGCTACTTCAACAGATCCTACAGCTGCTGTAACAGATGCCCAAGCTACTTCACCAGATCCTACAGCTGCAGTAACAGACGCCCCAGCTACTTCACCAGATCATACAGCTGCAGTAACAGACAGCCCAGCTACATCACCAGATCCTACACCTGCAGTAACAGACGCCCCAGCTACTTCACCAGAGCCTACAGCTGCAGTAACAGACGCCCCAGCTACTTCATCAGATCCTACACCTGCAGTAACAGACGCCCCAGCTACTTCACCAGAGCCTACAGCTGCAGTAACAGACGCCCCAGCTACTTCATCAGATCCCACCCCTGCTGTAACAGACAGCCCAGTTACTTCATCAGATCCTACAGCTGCAGTAACAGACGCCCCAGCTAGTTCACCAGATCCTACAGCTGCAGTAACAGACGCCCCAGCTACTTCACCAGATCCTACACCTGCAGTAACAGACGCCCCAGCTACATCACCAGATCCTACACCTGCAGTAACAGACGCCCAAGCTACTTCACCAGATCCTACAGCTGCTGTAACAGACGTGCCAGCTTCTTCACCAGATCCTACACCTTCAGTAACAGACGCCCCAGCTACTTCAACAGATCCTACAGCTGCAGTAACAGATGCCCAAGCTAGTTCACCAGATCCTACAGCTGCAGTAACAGACGCCCCAGCAACTTCACCAGATCATACAGCTGCAGTAACAGACGCCCCAGCAACTTCACCAGATCCTACAGCTGCAGTAACAGACGCCCCAGCTACATCACCAGATCCTACACCTGCTGTAACAGACGCCCCAGCTACTTCACCAGATCCTACAGCTGCAGTAACAGAAGGCCCAGCTACTTCACCAGATCCTACACCTTCAGTAACAAACACGCCAGCTACTTCACCAGATCCTACACCTGCAGTAACAGACGCCCCAGCTACTTCACCAGATCCTACAGCTGCAGTAACAGACGCCCAAGCTACTTCACCAGATCCTACAGCTGCAGTAACAGACGTCCCAGCTACATCACCAGATCCTACACCTGCAGTAACAGACGCACCAGCTACTTCACCAGATCCTACAGCTGCAGTAACAGACGCCCAAGCTACTTCACCAGATCCTACACCTGCAGTAACAGACGCCCCAGCTACATCACCAGATCCTACACCTGCTGTAACAGACGTGCCAGCTTCTTCACCAGATCCTACACCTTCAGTAACAGACGCCCCAGCTACTTCAACAGATCCTACAGCTGCTGTAACAGACGTGCCAGCTTCTTCACCAGATCCTACACCTTCAGTAACAGACGCCCCAGCTACTTCACCAGATCCTACAGCTGCCGTAACAGGCCCGCTAGCTACATCACCAGATCCTACACCTGCAGTAACAGACGCCCAAGCTACTTCAGCAGATCCTACAGCTGCAGTAACAGACGCCCCAGCTACTTCACCAGATCCTACAGCTGCCGTAACAGACCCGCCAGCTACATCACCAGATCCTACACCTGCAGTAACAGACGCCCCAGCTACTTCAGCAGATCCTACACCTGCAGTAACAGACGCCCCAGCTACTTCACCAGATCCTACAGCTGCAGTAACAGACGCCCCAGCTACTTCACCAGATCCTACAGCTGCTGTAACAGACAGCCCAGTTACTTCATCAGATCCTACAGCTGCAGTAACAGACGCCCCAGCTACATCACCAGATCCTACACCTGCAGTAACAGACGCCCAAGCTACTTCACCAGATCCTACAGCTGCAGTAACAGACGCACCAGCTACTTCACCAGATGCTACAGCTGCAGTAACAGACGCCCCAGCTACTTCACCAGATCCTACAGCTGCAGTAACAGACGCCCAAGCTACTTCACCAGATCCTACAGCTGCAGTAACAGACGCCCCAGCTACTTCTCCAGATCCTACAGCTACAGTAACAGACGCGCCAGCTACTTCAACAGATCCTACACCTGCAGTAACAGACGCCCAAGCTACTTCACCAGATGCCACAGCTGCAGTAACAGACGCCCCAGCTACCTCACCAGATCCTACAGCTGAAGTAACAGAAGGCCCAGCTACTTCACCAGATCCTACACCTGCAGTAACAGACGGTCCAGCTTCTTCACCAGATCCTACAACTGCAATAACAAATGCCCAAGCTACTTCACCAGATCCTACAGCTGCAGTAACAGACGCCCCAGCTACATCACCAGATCCTACAGCTGCAGTAACAGACGCCCCAGCTACTTCACCAGATCCTACAGCTGCAGTAACAGACACCCCAGCTACTTCACCAGATCCTACACCTGCAGTAACAGACGCCCCAGCAACTTCACCAGATCCTACAGCTGCAGTAACAGACGCCCCAGCTACATCACCAGATCCTACACCTGCTGTAACAGACGCCCCAGCTACTTCACCAGATCCTACAGCTGCAGTAACAGAAGGCCCATCTACTTCACCAGATCCTACACCTTCAGTAACAAACACGCCAGCTACTTCACCAGATCCTACAGCTGCAGTAACAGACGCCCAAGCTACTTCACCAGATCCTACAGCTGCAGTAACAGACGTCCCAGCTACATCACCAGATCCTACACCTGCAGTAACAGACGCCCCAGCTACTTCACCAGGTCCTACAGCTGCAGTAACAGACGCCCCAGCTACTTCACCAGGTCCTACAGCTGCAGTAACAGAAGCCCCAGCTACTTCACCAGATCCTACACCTGCAGTAACAGACGCCCCAGCTACTTCACCTGATCCTACAGCTGCAGTAACAGACGCCCAAGCTACTTCACCAGATCCTACAGCTGCAGTAACAGACGCCCCAGCTACATCACCAGATCCTACACCTGCTGTAACAGACGCCCCAGCTACTTCACCAGATCCTACAGCTGCAGTAACAGACGCACCAGCTCCTTCACCAGATCCTACAGCTGCAGTAACAGACGTGACAGCTTCTTCACCAGATCCTACACCTTCAGTAACAGACGCCCCAGCTACTTCAACAGATCCTACAGCTGCTGTAACAGATGCCCAAGCTACTTCACCAGATCCTACAGCTGCAGTAACAGACGCCCAAGCTACTTCACCAGATGCTACAGCTGGTGTAACAGACGACCCAGCTACTTCACCAGATCATACAGCTGCAGTAACAGACAGCCCAGCTACATCACCAGATCCTACACCTGCAGTAACAGACGCCCCAGCTATTTCACCAGATCCTACAGCTGCCGTAACAGACCCGCCAGCTACATCACCAGATCCTACACCTGCAGTAACAGACGCCCATGCTACTTCAGCAGATCCTACACCTGCAGTAACAGAACCTCCAGCTACATCACCAGATCCTACACCTGCAGTAACAGACGCCCAAGCTACTTCAGCAGATCCTACACCTGCAGTAACAGACGCCCCAGCTACTTCACCAGATCCTACAGCTGCAGTAACAGACCCCCCAGCTACTTCACCAGATCCTACAGCTGCAGTAACGGACCCGTCATCTACTTCACCAGATCCTACAGCTGCAGTAACGGACGACCCATCGACTTCATCAGATCCCACAGCTGCAGTAACCGATGACACAGTGACTTCATCAGATCCCACAGGTGCAGTAACAGACGCCCCAGCGACTTCATCAGATCCTACACCTGCAGTAACAGACGCGCCAGCTACTTCATCAGATCCTACAACAGGTGCCCAAGCTACTTCATCAGATTCAACACCTGCAGTAACAGAAGCCCCAGCTACTTCACCAGATCCTACAGCTGCAGTAACAGACGCTCCAGCTACTTCACCAGATCCTACAGCTGCAGTAACAGACGCCCTAGCTACTTCATCAGATCCCACCCCTGCAGTAACAGACAGCCCAGTTACTTCATCAGATCCTACAACTGCAGTAACAGACGCCCCAGCTACTTCACCAGATCCTACAGCTGCAGTAACAGACGCCCCAGCTACTTCACCAGATCCTACACCTGCAGTAACAGACGCCCCAGCTACTTCACCAGATCCTACAGCTGCAGTAACAGAAGCCCCAGCTACTTCACCAGACGCTACAGCTGCAGTAACAGCCCCCTCATCTACTTCACCAGATCCTACAGCTGCAGTAACAGACGCCCCAGCTACTTCGTCAGATCCTACACCTGCAGTAACAGACGCCCCAGCTACTTCACCAGATCCTACAGCTGCCGTAACAGACCCGCCAGCTACATCACCAGATCCTACACCTGCAGTAACAGACGCCCAAGCTACTTCAGCAGATCCTACACCTGCAGTAACAGACCCTCCAGCTACATCACCAGATCCTACACCTGCAGTAACAGACGCCCAAGCTACTTCAGCAGATCCTACACCTGCAGTAACAGACGCCCCAGCTACTTCACCAGATCCTACAGCTGCAGTAACAGACGCCCCAGCTACTTCACCAGATCCTACAGCTGCAGTAACGGACCCGTCATCTACTTCACCAGATCCTACAGCTGCAGTAACAGATGACACAGTGACTTCATCAGATCCCACAGGTGCAGTAACAGACGCCCCAGCGACTTCATCAGATCCCACCCCTGCTGTAACAGACAGCCCAGTTACTTCATCAGATCCTACAGCTGCAGTAACAGACGCCCCAGCTAGTTCCCCAGATCCTACAGCTGCAGTAACAGACGCGCCAGCTACTTCATCAGATCCTACAACAGGTGCCCAAGCTACTTCATCAGATTCAACACCTTCAGTAACAGAAGCCCCAGCTACTTCACCAGATCCTACAGCTGCAGTAACAGACGCTCAAGCTACTTCACCAGATCCTACAGCTGCAGTAACAGACGCCCTAGCTACTTCATCAGATCCCACCCCTGCAGTAACAGACAGCCCAGTTACTTCATCAGATCCTACAACTGCAGTAACAGACGCCCCAGCTACTTCACCAGATCCTACAGCTGCAGTAACAGACGCCCCAGCTACTTCACCAGATCCTACACCTGCAGTAACAGACGCCCCATCTACTTCACCAGATGCTACAGCTGCAGTAACAGAAGCCCCAGCTACTTCACCAGACGCTACAGCTGCAGTAACAGCCCCCTCATCTACTTCGCCAGATCCTACAGCTGCAGTAACAGACGCCCCAGCTACTTCGTCAGATCCTACAGCTGCAGTAACAGACGTCCCAGCTACATCACCAGATCCTTCACCTGCAGTAACAGACGCCCCAGCTACTTCACCAGATCCTACAGCTGCAGTAACAGAAGCCCCAGCTACTTCACCAGATCCTACACCTGCAGTAACAGACGCCCCAGCTACTTCACCTGATCCTACAGCTGCAGTAACAGACGCCCAAGCTACTTCACCAGATCCTACATCTGCAGTAACAGACGCCCAAGCTACTTCACCAGATCCTACACCTGCAGTAACAGACGCCCCAGCTACATCACCAGATCCTACACCTGCTGTAACAGACGCCCCAGCTACTTCACCAGATCCTACAGCTTCAGTAACAGACGCCCAAGCTACTTCACCAGATCCTACAGCTGCAGTAACAGAAGGCCCAGCTATTTCACCAGATCCTACAGCTGCTGTAACAGACGTGCCAGCTTCTTCACCAGATCCTACACCTTCAGTAACAGACGCCTCAGCTACTTCAATAGATCCTACAGCTGCTGTAACAGATGCCCAAGCTACTTCACCAGATCCTACAGCTGCAGTAACAGACGCCCAAGCTACTTCACCAGATCCTACAGCTGCAGTAACAGACGCCCCAGCTACTTCACCAGATCATACAGCTGCAGTAACAGACAGCCCAGCTACATCACCAGATCCTACACCTGCAGTAACAGACGCCCCAGCTACTTCACCAGATCCTACAGCTGCCGTAACAGACCCGCCAGCTACATCACCAGATCCTACAGCTGCAGTAACAGACGCCCAAGCTACTTCAGCAGATCCTACACCTGCAGTAACAGACGCCCCAGCTACTTCACCAGAGCCTACAGCTGCAGTAACATACGCCCCAGCTACTTCATCAGATCCCACCCCTGCTGTAACAGACAGCCCAGTTACTTCATCAGATCCTACAGCTGCAGTAACAGACGCCCCAGCTAGTTCCCCAGATCCTACAGCTGCAGTAACAGACGCCCCAGGTACTTCACCAGATCCTACACCTGCAGTAACAGACGCCCCAGCTACATCACCAGATCCTACACCTGCAGTAACAGACGCCCAAGCTACTTCACCAGATCCTACAGCTGCTGTAACAGACGTGCCAGCTTCTTCACCAGATCCTACACCTTCAGTAACAGACGCCCCAGCTACTTCAACAGATCCTACAGCTGCAGTAACAGATGCCCAAGCTAGTTCACCAGATCCTACAGCTGCAGTAACAGACGCCCCAGCAACTTCACCAGATCATACAGCTGCAGTAACAGACGCCCCAGCTACATCACCAGATCCTACACCTGCTGTAACAGACGCCCCAGCTACTTCACCAGATCCTACAGCTGCAGTAACAGAAGGCCCAGCTACATCACCAGATCCTACACCTGCAGTAACAAACACGCCAGCTACTTCACCAGATCCTACACCTGCAGTAACAGACGCCCAAGCTACTTCACCAGATCCTACAGCTGCAGTAACAGACGCCCCAGCTACTACACCAGATCCTACAGCTGCAGTAACAGACGTCCCAGCTACATCACCAGATCCTACACCTGCAGTAACAGACGCCCCAGCTACTTCACCAGATCCTACAGCTGCAGTAACAGACGCCCCAGCTACTTCACCAGATCCTACAGCTGCAGTAACAGAAGCCCCAGCTACTTCACCAGATCCTACACCTGCAGTAACAGATGCCCCAGCTACTTCAACTGATCCTACAGCTGCAGTAACAGACGCCCAAGCTACTTCACCAGATCCTACAGCTGCAGTAACAGACGTCCCAGCTACATCACCAGATCCTTCACCTGCAGTAACAGACGCCCCAGTTACTTCATCAGATCCTACAGCTGCAGTAACAGACGCCCCAGCTACATCACCAGATCCTACACCTGCTGTAACAGACGCCCCAGCTACTTCACCAGATCCTACAGCTTCAGTAACAGACGCCCAAGCTACTTCACCAGATCCTACAGCTGCAGTAACAGAAGGCCCAGCTACTTCACCAGATCCTACAGCTGCTGTAACAGACGTGCCAGCTTCTTCACCAGATCCTACACCTTCAGTAACAGACGCCCCAGCTACTTCAACAGATCCTACAGCTGCTGTAACAGATGCCCAAGCTACTTCACCAGATCCTACACCTGCTGTAACAGACGCCCCAGCTACTTCACCAGATCCTACAGCTTCAGTAACAGACTCCCAAGCTACTTCACCAGATCCTACAGCTGCAGTAACAGAAGGCCCAGCTACTTCACCAGATCCTACAGCTGCTGTAACAGACGTGCCAGCTTCTTCACCAGATCCTACACCTTCAGTAACAGACGCCCCAGCTACTTCAACAGATCCTACAGCTGCTGTAACAGATGCCCAAGCTACTTCACCAGATCATACAGCTGCAGTAACAGACGCCCCAGCTACTTCACCAGATCCTACAGCTGCCGTAACAGACGCCCCAGCTACTTCACCAGATCATACAGCTGCAGTAACAGACAGCCCAGCTACATCACCAGATCCTACACCTGCAGTAACAGACGCCCCAGCTACTTCACCAGAGCCTACAGCTGCAGTAACAGACGCCCCAGCTACTTCATCAGATCCTACAGCTGCAGTAACAGACGCCCCAGCTACTTCACCAGAGCCTACAGCTGCAGTAACATACGCCCCAGCTACTTCATCAGATCCCACCCCTGCTGTAACAGACAGCCCAGTTACTTCATCAGATCCTACAGCTGCAGTAACAGACGCCCCAGCTAGTTCACCAGATCCTACAGCTGCAGTAACAGACGCCCCAGCTACTTCACCAGATCCTACACCTGCAGTAACAGACGCCCCAGCTACATCACCAGATCCTACACCTGCAGTAACAGACGCCCAAGCTACTTCACCAGATCCTACAGCTGCTGTAACAGACGTGCCAGCTTCTTCACCAGATCCTACACCTTCAGTAACAGACGCCCCAGCTACTTCAACAGATCCTACAGCTGCAGTAACAGATGCCCAAGCTAGTTCACCAGATCCTACAGCTGCAGTAACAGACGCCCCAGCAACTTCACCAGATCATACAGCTGCAGTAACAGACGCCCCAGCAACTTCACCAGATCCTACAGCTGCAGTAACAGACGCCCCAGCTACATCACCAGATCCTACACCTGCTGTAACAGACGCCCCAGCTACTTCACCAGATCCTACAGCTGCAGTAACAGAAGGCCCAGCTACTTCACCAGATCCTACAGCTGCAGTAACAGAAGGCCCAGCTACTTCACCAGATCCTACACCTTCAGTAACAAACACGCCAGCTACTTCACCAGATCCTACACCTGCAGTAACAGACGCCCCAGCTACTTCACCAGATCCTACAGCTGCAGTAACAGACGCCCAAGCTACTTCACCAGATCCTACACCTGCAGTAACAGACATCCCAGCTACATCACCAGATCCTACACCTGCAGTAACAGACGCCCAAGCTACTTCACCAGATCCTACAGCTGCTGTAACAGACGTGCCAGCTTCTTCACCAGATCCTACACCTTCAGTAACAGACACCCCAGCTACTTCAACAGATCCTACAGCTGCAGTAACAGATGCCCAAGCTAGTTCACCAGATCCTACAGCTGCAGTAACAGACGCCCCAGCAACTTCACCAGATCATACAGCTGCAGTAACAGACGCCCCAGCTACATCACCAGATCCTACACCTGCTGTAACAGACGCCCCAGCTACTTCACCAGATCCTACAGCTGCAGTAACAGACGCACCAGCTACTTCACCAGATCCTACAGCTGCAGTAACAGACGCCCAAGCTACTTCACCAGATCCTACACCTGCAGTAACAGACGCCCCAGCTACATCACCAGATCCTATACCTGCTGTAACAGACGTGCCAGCTTCTTCACCAGATCCTACACCTTCAGTAACAGACGCCCCAGCTACTTCAACAGATCCTACAGCTGCTGTAACAGACGTGCCAGCTTCTTCACCAGATCCTACACCTTCAGTAACAGACACGCCAGCTACTTCAACAGATCCTACAGCTGCAGTAACAGACAGCCCAGCTACATCACCAGATCCTACACCTGCAGTAACAGACGCCCCAGCTACTTCAACAGATCCTACAGCTGCTGTAACAGATGCCCAAGCTACTTCACCAGATCCTACAGCTGCAGTAACAGACGCCCAAGCTACTTCACCAGATCCTACAGCTGCAGTAACAGACGCCCCAGCTACTTCACCAGATCATACAGCTGCAGTAACAGACAGCCCAGCTACATCACCAGATCCTACACCTGCAGTAACAGACGCCCCAGCTACTTCACCAGAGCCTACAGCTGCAGTAACAGACGCCCCAGCTACTTCACCAGATCCTACACCTGCAGTAACAGACGCCCCAGCTACTTCACCAGAGCCTACAGCTGCAGTAACAGACGCCCCAGCTACTTCATCAGATCCCACCCCTGCTGTAACAGACAGCCCAGTTACTTCATCAGATCCTACAGCTGCAGTAACAGACGCCCCAGCTAGTTCACCAGATCCTACAGCTGCAGTAACAGACGCCCCAGCTACTTCACCAGATCCTACACCTGCAGTAACAGACGCCCCAGCTACATCACCAGATCCTACACCTGCAGTAACAGACGCCCAAGCTACTTCACCAGATCCTACAGCTGCAGTAACAGAAGCCCCAGCTACTTCACCAGATGCTACAGCTGCAGTAACAGACCCCTCATCTACTTCACCAGATCCTACAGCTGCAGTAACAGACACCCCAGCTACTTCGTCAGATCCCACAGCTGCAGTAACCAACGACCCAGCGACTTCGTCAGATCCCACAGTTCCAGTAACAGATGACACAGTGACTCCATCAGATCCTACTCTTGCAGTCACAGACGCTCCAGCGACTTCATCAGATCCTACACCTGCAGTAACAGTCGCCCCAGCTACTTCATCAGATCCTACAACAGGTGCCCCAGCTACTTCATCAGATCCTACACCTGCAGTAACAGACGCCCCAGCTACTTCATCGGATCCATCTAGTTCAGCAACAGGGGTTCCACCTACTTCAGCATCTCCGGGTAATGTGGCCAGTAGCCTGTACAAAAAGTATAATGTTATCTGTATCCAGTCCAAGTATTTACATAATGCTTCCAAGGCTTATATTATTTTTTCTTTTGTTTCCACTTTGAAGATCCCTGTCATTCAAATCCATGTGGTGTTGGTAGCACCTGTGAAGCCCGTGCCAACCACACATTTGTATGCATCTGTCTGCCTGGTGATTTTTACAATAATACCACCCTGAGATGTGAAAATGGTAATTATTTGTTTGTCTACAACAGCTGTCAACTTCTTACAAGTCTTACCTAGTGTTAGTTAAGAATAGGTGATTCAAAACCATAAGCACCGTTTGAACTAAACAGAGCTCTCTTAAGGTGTTTTCACATCTTTGCTGTCAAGATTACACCAAAGATTTTTTCTCCCTTGTCATAAAATGTCCCATGGACTTGGATTTCTTTCTGCGTGAAAATAAACCAAACCAAGGGAAAAATCTCCAAGTTTACAAAAGTATTAACCAATTTGTACCAGAGTAAACATACTATAGATATGAAAATGCCCTTAACCATTTCCCAGCACAAACAATAAGTAAGGTTAGTAAACTGTTAGCCTAGCTTAGTGACAAAATTATAAAATCTGACAAACAGCTAGTTCACTGATTAATTTTAAAATGGTCTACTTATTCCATGCAAAGTAGGAATGAAAGATTATGTTTTATTTCATCTTTTATTTGTCTGGGATTAATTTCGGGCAGGAGCAGTGACATCATGAACTATATTCTTGTTGCCTTGTATTTGCCAGGCAAGCAGAGAAGATTTTATGTTAGCTATCAGTTCCTGTCATAATGCTAAGTATCTGCTAGTTGTAGCGTCATATTTAACAGAGATACTGTATGACACTGGGATAAATCTTCCTCCTGTCAGCAAGTTAATGACAGGATAAAGTATCATTTTATTAGATTTTGAGTTTCTTCTGATGATGCTTTATTGCTTTCAGCCAAAGAGTCAAAGGACTTAAATTAGTTAAGGACTTAAATCTTTGTTGTGTTTTATTAGACTGGCAGCTCATTCTAGTAATTGTGGGCTCTGTTCTTGGGGGACTGCTGCTCATAGCCCTCATCCTTCTACCAATAGTCCTTACCATGTAAGTTTCCCACCAACCCATCCCCTCACTTTAAACATTAATTTATCCACATCTTTATTACAAATTTTAAATGTAAAAGTTTGCAAATGCCCGATGAACACTGTAATAGTAAACTGTAATGCTTTTTTACCATTTTGTTATCAGATCCTCAAAGAAAATCTCCAAAACCGGCAAAGATGGAGATATAGAAAACCCATACGTGAACCAGGATTCGTTCACATTTAAAGGGTTCATTACCCTGCCAATTTTTTCCAGTGGTGCGCCCAAACTCCCACGAGCCACCAACTCCACCACCACCATCAGCATAACCAACCTGGAGATAACTTCAAACAGTCGACAAAGCCCTGTCTTTGTGGACAACAGCTCGGTGAGTATGTGTCATGTTTCAGCTGTGTGCAGGCAAGAGAAGGATCCAAACGCAAAACTCACCGAGACAAAAGTGAACTCAAAACACTGCTTTATTGCTGGCTTGGAAAGGAAACAAAGAACAAAACTAAACTGGGAAAACTACAAATAAATCATACATGAAACCACATGGCAACTCATACAGCTATGAGGGAGAGTACGACACTGACAAAGAGAAACACAGGGCTTAAATACACTGAGGGATAACGAGGAACTGAGACACAGAAGGAGAGCACAGCTGGGAGTAATCAGACTGGACAAGACAAGGGAAGCAAAACCAGAAACACTGACATGAGACCTTCAAAATAAAACAGGAAACACACTGACTGAACTCTAAACATGTAAACTTAACAGCAACTGGGGAGACAGAACATAGGAACCTGAAACATGGTACAGAAAGGCACAGTAGACACAACATGGAACACAGTGAAGCCATATTACAAGAACTAAGCCTAAAGGAAATAATAACTATAAAGATCAAAACAGCACAACCCACATGAACATAATGAACTCGCAGGGAAGGAGTAAAACTAAACGCGATGAACACAGGAACACAAGATCTCTTCAAAATAAAACAAGAAACATAAGTCGCAGACATCACAACCTGAACTTGACAACGTAAGACACAGACATGAAACACATGAAGGGCAAGGGAGACTTAACAGGGGTGGAAGACACAAGGGGAATCTAATAACAAACTATAACAACCTAGGCATGATAAAAAATGAACTAGAAAACCTGAAGGGCTTAAACATAAACCATAAACTAAAACTCAAAACGCTGGGTCAAAAGACCCAGGATTGTGACAGTATGTCTCTGTGTGTCCATAGAGATGTAGGCTTCGATTTGCATTTCTCCCTGATTTTATGAAGCTTTTCATTTTTATGTCGTTTGTTGTTCATTTCACTGTGAAAGTAATTGTATTGTTTTCCCTCTGCAGGAGTTATATAGTGACCAAAATAACACAAACTCCCAGGCTCAACGTCAGAACAACCTCTACGCTGTGAAACGACCCCAGATCAAACTACACGCTCAGAGCCAAGGCTACGATAACCCTTACTACCAGTACGACAGTGAAAGCGACTTCAGTTAGTAAAAACTCACACAGAGTTGACCATACAATGGCAATGACTTGTTTTTTGTTTTGTGTTTTTTTGGAATTGTATTCCAGTTACTGCACACAACGAAACTTAATGAGCGATCTGGCTTTTCACCATTTTTTACAGGAATTGTTTTCTGTGCATAAACTGTTCTTGATTATATCACATGGAATTTAAAAAAGTATTCATTGTTTTTCCTTTGTTGTTTGTTTTTTTTATTTCCTGAAAAATGGCTTATGAATTATTTATTGGACATGAACCAGAAACCTGGACATCCATGTTAAACTGATGAGGAGCTTCTTGATGTTGCTTTCTTTTCCCATTAATGCTTCACTTGTTCACTTGACTATGTTTGATTTTTGTAATTTGTCACAGCTTGATATTTACCTAGTTTTTGTATTTGTTTAGGGCTCGTTCTAAGCGAGCAAAGACACAGCAATTTGTGGCTCCAAGAGATTCCATATCACTTAAAACAATTAATAAAAACACTATTCCATTTATATTATTAAGTCACAGTCCAACTTATTGGATGTTAGAGTCACCTATATATTTTATTATAATTTGTAAAAAACAAAAAGGCTAAGTACTTGTTGACTCTTTAATGCTTCAAACAGTTTGATAAGTATCTATTTGTTTTATTTCTGGCCTTCCTTACTGAAACATTGTGTTATTCAACATGATATTATTATTTGAATGTCTTTGATCACTTTCATTTTGCATCACTTTTTTGTCACTTGTATATTTATTATAGTATGATATTTATTTAATGGTTAATTCATGTTTATACTATATAGTAGTTAAATACACAAAACCCCACTTTGAAATAAAGAGCTTTTAAATACTCATATTCTTTGTCAGACTCTTCCTGAGTTGAAATAATTGAGAAGATGCATTAGGCTGTTGTTCTTGTTTTTAAAATTATGGCTGTTACATGAACGATTACATAATTTTTAACCCTAATTTATTTAACTTATCCATAATATTCATCCATCTCTGTTATGAGATTGATTTTTATTTGTAGTACAGAAAAGTTTTGCTGACAAACATTTGTGAAGCTGGCATGCAGTAGAGTAATGTCGTGCTTGGCACATTTTGCTCCTACCCAGGTTACTGTCATAAAGAAGGGAGAAACTGTTCGGCACACACTGCTGAATTTCTTCAAACTCTACCATTGTATATTACTTTTTGACCAATGTTTTCTTCTTGGTTTTATATCAGTAGAAATTAAAGATTTATGCAAAAAGAATTCCACTGTAGGTCTTGCTAGAATTTAGTACAGAAAACCAGTGACTACATGCACAGCAGATGTACCAATGAGAAAAAATGTTATATAACAGTACACACAATATATAGAGTATTTCTAAATAAAGTTTAGAAAATTAACAAAAGTTTAAATGGAAAAGGAATTGGCAGAAATAGCACTGAACACTGAATAAAAATCGAATTTAAAATAAAGCAGTTTCTTAATTCAGAGTAAAAAAAATTTATTTTCAAAATAATTTTAAAAATGTAAATAATAAAAATAAGTTTCAGAAGAATGAAACCCATTCTGGCTGCCAGAGAGGAGTAAGATAAAGATAAAGTATTATTATTATTATTATTATTATTATTATTATTATTATTATTATTTGTAAAAAATAAAACAATTATAATAGCAAAAGAATCTTAGCTGCTTATTTAGCAAGCACCAAACAACACCCTTTTCCAGTTGTCCTGCTGTTACTTTCAGCTTTTATATGTACTAGTAATACTGACTAGAGATTATAAACAGTCATTTAAGTGTACTCTTTTCATTTGATGAATTATACACAACGTTTTCAAAGAACGATAAATATTTTATTGTTTCTGGAAATTGTACAGTTAGATTTCACAGTGTAGCTACTTCTGCAGCAAAGGGCATAGGACAGGTAACAGAAGAGGACATGAACTCTGTCTGCCACAGGTCTCTACCGCCCTCTTCAGACTACCTCAAATTAAGGTGTGTATTTTTTTTTAAATAATATCTGTTCTGCTTGTTTCAGCTACAGCTGCAAAAAGATTTCTTTTTGGTGGCTCTTAATGATCAGCCATAAATCTCTAATTGTTGGATTAAGCATGTAGCATCTATATAAAGCACAGAGGTTTCTCTCCTTGTCAAAAATAGCAATAACTGGAATCTAAAGTATATTGTTTTTAATTTCAACAGATAGGATTTAAAATAGAATTACATACGCTAAATATCAGATCTAGGACAGGTAATGTTTGTCGTACTGTTTCACACACAGCATGCTCGTAGTCAGCGTCATCATGTGATTGATGCAAGCCAGATCCTTTTATTTAGAAAAACTGAGATTAATAGTTATGTTATTGTTGAAGGGCACAGGCAAGACCCCACCCCACCCCCCACACACACACACACACACACACACACATGAAAAACATTTTAATAGAATAAAAAAAAAGGCTCAAGAAAAGGGCACTTGGAGCGCCCATCAGGAAAGGGGAAGGTGCCCAAGCCCCTTCTGCCCCCTGCCATCCTCTGCATGTGCCTGGTTCAGGCTTAAGTTTTCTTTGGCTGGAAACTACATCACGTCTCTTCCCGATGTTTTGTTCCCCTTTCAGTCTTATCTCTGTGCTTGTTTACGTTTCTGTTCTTGCTTGTCTCAGTGTTAGTTTCCTGTGTCATTTTGACAGTCCCTTTTCCTGTGCATGTTCCTTGTCTCCTTCCTGTGATTAGTGTCAGCTGTGCTCCCACCAGTTTCCTTCTCCCTCGTTACTGGTGCTGTGCCAAGATAGGTATCCCCAACAGAATTGTTCCCCCTGCGTCGGGAGCGTGCACTGGGCAGGGAGGGCGTATCCCAGGGGTCGGCAACCCTAGGCACGCGTGTCACAGTTGGCATGCAAAGGGTTAACTGATGCCACGGCCATAGCTGGACTGGCCATCGGGCATACCGGGCATTTGCTCGTTGTGCTGACTTTTTACAGTCAGTTACAAAAACTCGTACTAGTGGTGGGCGGATCGATCCAAATATCGATAGTATCGATCCCAAGTCAGAATCGATATCGGATTGATACTAGCCTGGCTAGATCGATTCTTTACTTTGAGTTCTGCTTGTTTGCTATGCTGTGCTTTCGGCAAAAACGAAACAGCCAGGTCACTGGACTCGCTGCTCCTTTGTCAGCGGAGAGCAGGCACACTTTGCTCCCCCCCCCCCCCCCTCTCTCTTATGTTTCGGTGTTGCGCTGACACATCACGTGACTTAGACACTTTGGGGGTTATTAAGTTGTTTACACATTAATTATATTCTTACCAATTGTTTTTGTTGTTGAGAATTTTTTTTTTCTCAAATCTCTTTATTTGGTTTTCCAGTGTTCTTTATCATAAAGGCAACTAAGATTCAAATATAAATGATTACATATATACAACAGAAATTAAACAAAGTAAAAAGAAAAAAAAAGAAAAGAAAAAAAAAGGCAACAACAAACAACGTTGGACAGAGGATGCTATTTATCGAACTAACAATGAGGCTCAGTGACCATTTATATCTGTACAGTACTGAAGAAATTTATAAAAGGTTGCCAGGTTGAATGGAATTCCTCCAACCTCCCCTTTAGTAGGAGTTTTGATGGGTGTGGCTGTGTGCAGACAGGAATAGGACCCAAGGTGCAGACTCCGGAGACAGTCGTGAACCCTAAATGGCTTTAATGTGATACTCAAAATATAACATAACTGGAAAAACTCAAAATAAACTTAAACTGGAGGAATGACAGAACACACAGCAAGGTAAACGGTAGATCGCAACACGGACACAGAGAAACACAGGGCTTAAATACACAGAAGGAGCAATCAGGGAATGAGTAACAGGAGGAAAACACAGCTGGGACAAATCAGAACTGACGAGACCAAAGAAGCGTAATCTGAACACACTGAGATAAGACAGAGACCTTCAAAGTAAAACAGGAAACACATAACACAGACTCACATGCAGGCACTACAGAGGGAACAGAGATGTGGGACCAGGGCAGACACAAACACTGACTGAACACGGGGATATAGGAACTAAGGATACACAGAGACGCGAACTAGACAAGGGGATACAGGTGATAGGGAAGACAGAGCAACTAAAGAAGACAGAGACATAAACCATAAGACAGAACTCAAAGAAACCAAAGACTAGAAAGTATAAATAATATAATAAACTCAAAAACCCTGGGTCAACGACCCAGGCATCCTAACAAGTTTAATTCTTTCCAGCTGCAAGTGTCTCAATACATCTTGTATTAACGCTGATGTGGTAGGAGGCACCTTTTGTTTCCAATTTAGTAGAATCAAACGGCGTGCCAGCAGCGTCACAAAACGTATCACATTATTTTGAGTGGCTGATAGGTCTACAACAACCGGCTTCACTCCAAATAAAGCACAGATTGGGTCTGGCTTAAGTGGGTGTTTTTAGAATTTTAGACAAGATATGAAAGACATTATTCCAATATGTTGTTATACAGGGACAATTCCAAAACATATGCGCCAGTGAAGCAGGTTGCTGTTTACATCTTTCGCAGGACGAGTTTACATTGGGGAACATTTTTGACAGTTTCAACTTTGATAAATGGAGTCTATGTAGCACTTTAAACTGTAAGAGTCCATGACGAATGCAAAAAGAGGAAGAGTGTACATTTTCCTGGGCTTTTGTCCATTTATTGTCTGTAATTCTCGTACCAAGGTCACACTGCCAGGCCTCTTTCAGATAGTCAAGTGTGACAGTTCCATCCAGTTGTGACAAAGCGTTGTGAATTTTTGTTATTAGTCCTTTCTTGAGTGGATCAAACTGAAATAAGTTATCTAAGGCAGAGTCTGGGGGCCGACCTGGAAAAGATGGAAAAAGCTTCCTTACAAAGCTTCTGATCTGTAAGTATTTGAAAAAGTCATTACTGTGCAAGTCAAATTTTTCTTGCAGTTGCCGGAATGTGGGAAAAACCTTGTTGATGAATAAATCCTTTATTGAGTGCAGCCCCTTGTGGTTCCATTGGAGAAATGAAATGTTTGAAAGTGATGTTGTGAATGATGCGTTATTCATGAGTGGAGTTAGTATGGAAGCTCCCTTCCACCCGAAATGTTTCCTTATCTGTGTCCAGATTTTAATTGTATGAGATACTACAGGATTTTTAAAGTCATGTTTAGGGATAGGGAGAGCTGAATAGATCATAGCTTCTAATGAGGAGGGGTAGCAGCTTTCATTCTCCATCGTTGTCCAGTCGGCCCCCTTAGTCCGCAACCAAAACGACATGGAACGAACATTACATGACCAATAATACAGGCGGAAGCATGGTAACCCCATCCCTCCCTGACGTGTCGGTCTCTGTAGGTAGCTTTTCTTGATTCTTGGATTCTTTCTGTTCCATATGAAATAGGATATTAAGGAGTCCAATTTATTAAAAAAGACTTTATTAATCACAATAGGGATACACTGAAATAAAAATAAGAATTTGGGAAGAATATTCATTCTAACAATGTTTATCCTCCCTGCTAGTGAAATTGGTAGATTAATCCATTTGTCTATGTTATTTTTGGTTTCATCATATAGTTTAGAGAGATTGTGTTTAAATAAACCATAATAATCCTGAGTGATATTTATTCCAAGATATTGGAACTGATTAGAAACCCGAAATGGCAAGGTATTGAAACAACTTGGGTTACCTATTGCTTTAGAGTTGACTGGGAATAGCACACTTTTAGATAAATTCAATTTGTATCCTGACACTTCTCCAAAATTCTGCAAAATTTCCATGATGACTGGGACTGATTTTGCAGGGTTAGAAATATACAGTAGTAAATCATCTGCATAAAGCGAGACTTTATGTTCTGCTTTTCCCCTTCTGATCCCTGTATATTCGTCTGTTGAGCGCAGTAGAAGAGCTAAAGGTTCAATAGCCAACGCAAAAAGCAGAGGTGAAAGTGGACAGCCTTGTCTTGTTGAACGATTCAGATCGAAATAGTCGGAGTGGACATTATTTGTTTGTACCGACACTTTTGGTTGGATGTATAGTAGTTTAACCAGAGAAATAAATTTAGGGCCAAATCCGAACCTCGACAGGGTCGAGAAGAGATAATCCCACTCGACCCTGTCGAAGGCCTTCTCCGCGTCCAAAGAAAGCAAAATTTCAGGATTAGGATTATGCTTGTCTTGCATATAGATAATGTTTAAAAGTCTTCTAATATTAAAAAACAGCTGCCTGTCTTTAACCCTTTAGAGCCGGTCGGAGCGGGCACGCTCTGTTTTACGTAACTATTTTTAAATCCCGGTAGCTCTGCAATCACGTAAGCTAGCGCAATAAATTTTTTTGCATATGAAACCGGAGGAGTTGTACTTACATCTTATGCCATCAACTTGTCCTAGGTCACGGTTTCCTTCCACATAAAGCTTTGCAAAAACTGCATAAAAAAGGCTTGCAGGAACAAAAACACAATATTCCAGAAACACGCTTTGCCGATCCAATCAGCTGTTCATAACACTTCCTACGTTGGAATAGACGTCAGCGCGAACTTTTGCATGTCCGCCATTACCTGCCCGAAACCGGAAGTGATGTCATTTTCGTGGAAATGTAGTCTTTGTGTCCGGGGATGGGCGTCCAGGTACACACCGGCTCACTCCTTGGCGGACGCTTATCGGGGCCTGGAGCCTGGGGCTTGCTCGGGCCACTTCGGAGGTGGGGTGCCCCCGGCCTCTCGGCCTGGGGCTCGGTCACTCAGGCACGGCTGGCTGCCAGCGGAGCTCACGGGCGCGTCACTGCAACTCCCCCTGGCTTCTGCTCCGCGGCTGCTGAGTGAGCCCTCATCTGGGACTCTCCTCAGCTCTTTCTGGGACAGTGGCGCGGCTGCCCCTCTGTTGGTCTTCCTTGGTCTCTTGTATTCTGGGGGCCTCTGGATGTCTGGAGTTTTGATCTCCTCCATACCTGCTTCATGCCCTGGAGGACGGGGCTGTGGCCCCCCCACACCCTCTAGCAGATCATTACATGAAGGAACCTTTTAAAAAACAAAAAACAAACGCGTCCATGCTCACAGGTGTACACACGGGTGATCACACCCACAAACTACACCCTTTTTGGCTCCTACCTCAAAGCACACTGTGTTCTGTTGATCTTATGTGCTGCACAATAATGTTTAATATTTAGTATTTACTGTCATATTCCCATATATCATTGTGATGTTGTTTATTCTATTACTCTTGTTCTCTTCTGCTTGTTTTCTTTTTTCTTTCTCAGCAGGTGACCCAGGTGATTGATATATGCATTTTTTTTTCTTTTTTTCTTCTTTCTTTTTTCTTTTTCTGCTCATTCTGTTGGTTTTTGGTTTTTGCCCTTCTCCCCCGTCCCTCTTCTCAGCTGTTTCTCTTTCCCTCTTTCTTTCTCCCCTTCTTTCCCCCAGTCAAGTCTGTCCCATATTCAGTAAGTGAAAATAAAATAAACAATAAAAGGTGAATCAAATGGACAAAAAAAAAAAAAAAAAAAAAAAAGGAAATGTAGTCTTTTTTACCATCAGGGCCTCAGGGCCTATACTGGTCTTTTTAAAAGTTATCTTTGACTTTATGACTTTCTGTGTCGTTTCTGGGATGCTTAGGACTCATATTGCACTGCTGGAAATAGTTTATTTTGATGCATATGCTGCTTTTTTGCAAATTTGCAGTATAATATTTATTTTCGTTTTTCCTGCAGTGTATAAAAATTGGTGTATTTCAAAAATAAAACTATGAAGACCGTCAAAATAAATTTCCTGTGGTGGGAAACTATTTTGTGCAACTTTTTTGTATTTACAGTGTTGAGGGATAAGCCTCTTAAATTTCTCTAACTACAAATATATGCTAAAAAAGCAAAAACGATTTTCAATTTTTTTGTAGTTTATTGCCCTTTTTTGCAATTTATGTAATTACTATGCACTTAATGAATACATATTATTAAAATCTGGGCTATAATGGTTGTATTGATGTATAACAACTTGAAATGCTCCCAAAAATGGCACCACACCATGTAAAAATATAATATAAGCTCTGGCGGACTTGGTTCTATGGTAGGTCTTAAAGGGTTAATGAATCCTGTTTGGTCCTGAGATATAATTGTTGGCAGAACAGTTTCCAGGCGTGTTGCCAAAATCTTTGCATGTATCTTATTATCTACATTAATTAAGCTGATCGGTCTATATGAAGCCGGGTCTAAAGGATCTTTTTTATAGATCAAAGAGATGCTTGCCTGATACAAAGTCGGCGGTAGGGCTTTTTTGTCCAGCGCCTCATTATATACTTCTAGTAACAGGGGTGAGATATGGTCTTTAAAGGCCTTGTAAAATTCCGAAGTATAACCGTCTGGACCCGGAGCTTTGGAGTTCTGTAAATTATCTATTGCTTGCTGTATCTCTTGTATAGTTATGGATTTTTCGAGTTGTTCTACTTTGTCTGGGTTGATCACAGGTACACTAAACTTGTTAAAGAACATCTCAAATAGTGCGGGGTTCTTTTTTGATTCTGAGGCGTATAAGTCTACATTGAAACTTCTGAATATACTATTTATCTCCTTTGGGTCCCTCGTTATTTGTCCCGTAATGGTGCGAATTTCTGTGATCAACCTTGTTGCTGCTTGTCTCTTGATTTGTTGTGCTAGAACTTTACCCATCCTTTCCCCCTGTTCATAATATTTATATTTTGCCCTGGTTAGAAGCTTGACTGTTCTTGTGGTATACATCAATTGTAAATCAGCTTGCAGGGACAGTTTCTTCTTGTGCAAGACTGTTGAGGGCCGCACTGTGTGTTGTCTATCTACTTCCTGTATCTTGCCTTTTATACGTCTCTCTTCTTCTCTTCGTTGTTTATTCATTAGACTCTTCCGCGAAATTAACTGCCCCCGAATGTACGCTTTTAGTGCTTCCCACAAGGTAGACTTGGTAATATCTGGAGTGTTGTTAATTGACAGGTAGAAATCAATTTGGTTCTTAATGTCTTCTATCCCCTGTTTATTTGATAATAAACTATTATCAAATCTCCATATCTTTGTTGTGTGATTGAACCCGAGGGCTAGTTGCAAAAGGAGGGGGCTGTGATCCGACAACATTATTGTGCCATATTCACAGTGCTTTACTGATGGTAGAAATTTAGAATCGATTAAAAAAAAGTCTATCCTGGTATATGTCTGGTGGACCGGAGAATAGAATGAATATTGTCGCACATTAGGATTCTGAACTCTCCACGGATCAATTATTCCATAGTTTCCCATAAATTCCTGGATGGCCTTTGCCGATTTAGATATTTTGGCAGGTTTACTCGATGATCTATCAAGGTTAGTATTTAACACAAAGTTAAAATCACCTCCTATGATTAATTGATGAGTATCGATATCCAGAAGCTTTGATATTATCGACCGTATAAATTGCTCATCATCCACATTCGGAGCGTAAATATTTACTAACATAACTAAATGACCATAAAGTTTGCCAGTTACAATAACATACCTACCCTGAGTGTCTGGTAGTATTTTTGCTGCTGTAAATGGTACTCATTTTTTGATCAGTATGGCTGTGCCTCTGCTTCCAGCATTAAATGTAGAGTGAAATATTTGTTCTATCCATTTGCATCGTAATCTGTTGTGATCTTGTACTTTTAGATGCGTTTCTTGCAAAAAGATTATATCCGCGTTTACTTTTTTTAAGTGAGCTAAAATGTTTCCTCGTTTCACTGGTCCCCTGAGTCCCCTACAGTTCCATGTTACAAAGTTGACAAGATTTTGTGGTGCTCTCTCAGTAGAGGTACCAATAGTTATTAACTGTTACTGAGTGGTTGATGGATCTTACTCTGAGCTTTCTAAAAGTGATCCTCTGAAATTCACAACTTTCTTGAACCAAACTAAAGAACAACCTCATGAACTCAAACCGGAACCCTTTCTTCATTTGCAAAGAAAAGAAAAGAAAAGAAAAACAATTTTTGTCCAGCTTTTTACAGGCTGTAGACATCAGACTCACCACTAAACTCCTTAAGATTGTCTATTATTATATGCTATTCCCTCCTGGGTCATGTTTGTAAAGATGTGGCTAAGCGGTAGATGTGGCTGGGCTCTGGACGTGGGTACTGATGAACTTCTCTGCTTCGCGCGGATCTGTGAATGAGTGCTTAGTGTTGTTCACCGTTATAGTCAGCTTCGCGGGGTAGTACAGACTGTACGGGACGCCAGCATTCCGCAGTTTCCCTTTCACGGGGTTGAATGACGCTCGAAGTTTGCTGACCTCAGGATTCATGTCCGGGAAGATGTGTACAGGTGATCCTTTGTAGAAGAGGCGGCCTTTTTCCCTGGACAATCGTAAAATCTTCTCTCTGTCGGTGTAGTAGTGCAGGCGGACTATCATGGCTCTTGGGCGCTCCCCTGTCCGTGGTTTCGGGGCGAGGGTTCTGTGGGCTCGGTCTATCATGATAAGCGAATCATCATTTTCTTTCCCAAGCACTTCTGAGAAAAATTCTGCCATGAAACGGCTGGGGTTTCCCCCCTCTGCGTCCTCATTAATGCCCACCACACACAGATTGTTTCTGCGGCTTCTATTTTCTAAATCCAGGCATTTGTCGTGTAGCTTGTTGTAATCTTTCTTTAGGGTTTCGTGATCTTTCTCCAAGGCTGTTAACCTGTCTGTAGTGTCGCAGAGGGCCCGCTCCATGTCCTTCTGTATACTTGTTGTTTCTGCATGAGTTTCGTGCAGTGCCTCTATTTTCTGTGATAGCTCATGTCGAAGCTTATTGGTGTCTGCTTTAGCTTCTTCTCTTAGCGAGGAAATGTCCTCACGTAAGTTTTCATGCATATTATCTATCTGCGTCTTAATATCGTTCATCATACCGTCTCGGTAGGCTTGCAATTCGCTCCGAAGGATCCTCACGGAGATTGGCGAGTTCTGGCTCTTCGCCGCCAGATGTAGCAGAAGCTGATGACAAAGTTTTTTGCGTGTATTTCCGACTACTCTTCATGACTCGCTTTGGTCAGGAGGAGTTTGTACAGTTGAATCTTGGTCCAAATCAAAGTCAATATGTGTCCCAGGAGGTTTGGATAATCAAAAATCTTAGCGGAGCTGCCTTTCGCTGCTACTTACTCCATCGGCCGGAAGCGGAAGCCCCGTTGTTGAGAATTTTAATTGTAATTTTTGTATTATAGTTTATCACCAGTATTTGTTTTAATTTGTTTACTGGTTTGCGTGCACTTAAGATTTAAAAAAAAAAAAAAAAAAAGATCGCCACCACGGCAGACCCGATGGCATTTTCATGCTTCGCAGCATGATTTATTCTTACAATAATCACACGGTTGCTGTAACAGTACATTCAATGGCTTCAGCTCTCCCGCTGGCAGCCGTGCACATCACCACCACCAAACCTGCAGCGGCATCGCAGAACACGCCCTACCACATACACCCATCGCTCGCTTCACCTCACCCCGCGAGCAGGCGAGGGAATCGGCCTGGACCATCGCCACCCCATGGCCCAGCCCAGCGACGGGGAAGTGTCCACTCTGGCGGTTGCCCGCGCCTCCAGCGGAAGCCCAGGAGCTGGCTTGATGGCCACCCGTATGGCATGCAGAGTGGAAGTGAGCCGGGGCTCAGAGGCAGCTGGGCAGACGGCCGGCACGCAGGCTGCATGGTCCTGCGTGCCGAAGTGGACAGCACGCCGCCCTCAGGCAGGACCCCCGCGCACCTCGACCTCCATCTCCAGCTTGGCAGGTCTCGCTGGCGCGCCAGCCTCCAGCTCACCCCGAGCTGCGCGCTGTCCACTCTTACAGTGATCACCCGGTTGCTGTAACAGTAGCCTACATTCAATGGCTGCAGCCCTCCTGCTGCCAGCTGTACACATCAACACCAAAAACAACAACAGCACAAGCAGCGCACAGGTTTTAAGCCGGTGAGGCATCATTGTAGATGCAGTGAAGGTGAGTCCATCTCACCTGCAGCAGCATTGCAGACCACGGCCCACCACAAAAATAAAACATTTTTTTATTTAATTATAAATAAATTATTTCTCCTAATTATGTCCTGGGTTTTAACTAATTAATAATACCAAAGGAAACATCACAAAAAACACTTAAGGTGGTGAAAATTAATTGCGATTTAGCAATTCAATGAGGCATCCACCTTATTTATTGAAAAGTATCGTATCGGTATTGGTATCGGCGATACTGGCCCGAATTTACTTGGTATCAGATCGATACCAAAATATGCAGTATTGCACACCACTAACTCGTACTGCGTGCTAGCTAGCATGATGGAGTTTCTATACAGCTGGGTGGGTGCTTTGATGTTACTGATGTTGAACTTTATTTAATTCATAAGGTTAGTTTGTAGAGTTGCCAACCGTCCCGTAAAAAGACGGAATTGTCCTGCATTCAGAGAAATTATTAATAAATAATATTAATTATTTCGTGTTGAGCTGAGAGGGGACGCAGTTTGTCCCGGATTTCAGCTAGAATGAAAAAGACACAAAGGTGGAGTTATTCTTTGTCTTTGCTGCACAGCTGCCTCTTCTTCTCTCATTCTCTCCCCTCTCTCTCCTGTTTCTACTTCAATCATGAAACTGATCAATGATCAGCTAATCGGCTTTTCTCTCTTGTTTGTTTATCGCCCACTTTGCGCCAGAAAGAGGAAACCAGCGGATGTCGCACTAAACAACAGCAGCACGTTTAAGCTTGATCAGCTGTTGTTAGAATTTATTTAACATTAATTTCTAGTATCAGCTGATGTTTGCTGGAGCCACAGCTGTAAAAGCTGCTGGTCATGATATCGGTTTAGATATGTGGTGAGTGGGAAACATGAAGATGAAACCAGGAGATGTCCTTACTGAATCATCAGAGCTGAACAGGTGATGGAGAAACAGGTTTACCTTTTAGGTGACATGAATGAGTTGAAGGGAAGTTATGAACTGTTTCTGAGGGACAAATAACACCAGGATCCTTTTCTAAGTAGCTGACAGCTGGTAACTTTGCAGGGGCGGGTCTAGCAAAGTTTTGCCAGGGGGGCCAGGTGGGGCATTAACAGGGAGAGGGGATCACAAAGAAATACTTTCTTATTTTCATTTAAAATGTCTGGCTGTTATTAAATAATTATCTGATGTCATGGTCCTGGGTCGTTGACCCAGGGTTTTTGGTTTGTGATTATTTTCCTCTGTTCTAGTTATTCTGTGTCCTCCCCCCTTGTGTCCGGTTCGGGTTCTAGATTTCCTGTTTTGTTCTGAAGGTCTCTGTCTGTCTGTCATTGTGTTCAGCTTGTCTCCTCCGCTCATCATGTGTATTGGGTTCAGCTGTTCTTCCCTCCTGTGTGTGATTACCCGATTACCTTGTGTGTGTATATTTAGTGGGTGTCGGTCTGTGTTCGTTGTCAGCTCGTCTGCGTTCTATGGTGTTTCGTTCCTGTCTCTGCGTCGCGCTGACCCGCACCCTTTTGTATGCTCTCAGGTTTGTCATTTAGTTCTCCCAGTTTAGGTTTCTTCAGTTGTTTTCTCATGCTTCGTTGTCTGTTTCTGCCACTGTCACCTGTAAATAAACCCTCACTCATATCATCAGTCGGCTGCCTGCATTTTGGGTCCTCCTTTTCCTCCAACACCACACGGCTCACTCCGCCAGCCGTGACATCTGAAGCTTACAACCAAAGTTTTTATCTGATGTAAAATGTATAGAAATCATACATATACCAACCAGACTGTACATCACTGTCACAACAGCGTTTGTGACAGAAGGTCGGTGGTTCGATCCCAGGCTGCTTCCTGGCTGCATGCCAAATATCCTTGGGCAAGATACTAACCCCATGTTTGCCTACTGGTGGTGGTCAGAGGGCCCGGTGGCGCCAGTGTCCGGCAGCATCGCCTCTGTCAGTGCGCCCCAGGGCAGCTGTGGCTACAATGTAGCTTGCCATTGCCAGTGTGTGAATGTGTGTGTGAATGGGTGAATGACTGAATGTAGTGTGAAGCGCTTTGGGGTCCTTAGGGACTAGAAAAGCGCTATACAAATGCAGGCCAGGCAGGCCATTTGTTTTCATTCAAAGGCTTTATGGGTTTAATACCTGGTGGGCCGGTCTTTAGTCAAAATGCCGGGGCTGTTTTTTTTTTTTTTGTCCCAGTCCAGTCCTGGGCACGACACGCTGTGTACTAATCTGAGAAGGTGCATCAAAAAATAAATGGCCGCGCCAGCGGTGCACATCGCAAATCAGCTCGCATAGACACATTAGTTGTGCCTCTTCTTAATGACGGTATCTTAACTAACAACCCCAAGTACCAGGTTCAACTTGTAATTGGCTAAAAATAGCTTAGCCTACTGGTGAGAGGGACATTGTTAGCTTTCCACAGTCCGACACTTCAAAAGCTTCAGGAGCTGTCTGCTCAGCACAGCATCAGCACCACGGAGTTACACGGATACATCCGTAGACTCGAGACACAATGCATTTTTGGGACCCACAGCTGTGTGTGGACCAAATGTTTTATTTTCTGATCAAACCAGAAATCTTTAATGAGCAGCTAGATTTGTCTTGCATTAACTGGCTGAGTTAATGCAACATCGAAGCAGCTGGAATCCACAGCTGTGTGTGTTCATGGCGCTTAACTGTCTTCAGAACATTGCAGAGGCCTTACTGACAGTATTTGGCTCTACATATCTGTGTGAGCAGATTTTCTCTCATATGAGTGTCCTCAGGTAGCCGTTATGGAGTTCTTGTTATGGATAAAAAGTGTCTTTTTTTGTTTCAAAATAGCTCATAACTATTCACTTATAGCTGCCAACATCTGAGGAAATTTTAAATGGCACTCGCCATCAGAAAGGTTGCCTACCCTTGGAGTATCCAGTAAACTCCTCCTCCTTTACAACCAGGTAGACATGGAAGCAGTGATGTTTTACTTTTGTAAAATAGTAAAAGAGTGTTGTCACATTACCGTTCAGTTTGTGGGTTACAACAGAAAATTATACATTACATTATTGTTTTCATGTGTTATGTGGTATTATTTCCACAAACCGAGGACATTTTGACTGACTCATAATTATTTGTATTCTCCTGTAACTTTGCTGTACAAACAGCTAAAACCTCCAAAATTTCAAGAGTAATAAGTTATTATAAGAACTGTTTGAACTAAAAATCAAGAATGTGGGATACTATTTGTCCGTGATTTGGACAGGCTGCTCCTGATGCAGAGGTAACATTTTGTCGGGATAACTACTGCATGTTTATGTTGTTGTAGTTTCCCTTTGTCTTTTGTCACATCCTCCATGATGCTGTGTGTCTCTCTCGTGTCATCTCTGTGTTGCTGAGTAATTTCATTTCGAGTTCTGATGTTCTATAGTTTGCATTTTATTCAAGTTTTCCCTAGAGTTCCAGTAAGAAAGCTGGGATTAGATTTTAGATCTGCATTTCAGTCCTTCACTTGGGTCCACACTCTGCCTGCGAGGTAAATTACTGCCCTAGCTAACTAGTGCTGCTCTGGCATAATAGTTTTGCCAGCTAACAACCAAAAATTTATCTCTGAAAGACTGTGACCTTTATATTGTGGAAGCTTCCATTTCAGCAAATGTGGAAGTGGATGGGGCAAGAATAGATACATCTTGCTTTGACAACAAACAATATGAAAGATAATTATATTCATTCATACTGTCTGTTGGCATATCTAGTTTATAGTCATATGATCCCTGCAAGGAAATTAGTGTTTTCGTCACTCATCCAAGTGAAGAAGTCACTCATCCAAGTGACTTCTTCACTTGGATGAGTGACAAAACATTTATCCCACAAAACGCTACTTCCAGATGAACAGAATCAACTTTTTGGACACAAGATTGTTAGTTAGTAATTTAGAAATGAATATTGTCTGTATGGACTGCAATAAAGTTAGACACACCGGTGCGCCTATGGCAAAAAGTTAGTCTAGAGCCCTGGTTTTTATTACAGTATTGCTGTGCAATAGGCTCTACCAAATAAACCAGAATCTCTGGGAAGCTCTCCATCACAGCTCATAGATTTTTATCATGACAAAGTGGAATGTAATGTCAACAATGTCTGTGGTTTTCACATTGACTTCAGACAATATTGATTGCTCTGAAAAACCTGTGTATCCTAGATACTAAACACGCGCTAGAGTGGGCCCTGATTCTGTATCTTCTGTATGGTACATATCAACAACTCTAAGTGTTTTGTTTTGTGTGGAAGGGGCTAGTTTCTGTCAAATAAATGTAGTAGATTTTGTTTTCACTTGATTGTATAAATAAAAATATAAGACTCAGCCCAAACATCACTACCAGTTCTAACCAGAACATAATCACATTTCCTGACCTCAAACATAACTTAATGGTAGATTTTGCCAGTTTACTCGTTTTTGATGGTAGCCAAATGCAGGTAAAGAACAACAACCAGATAATTCGTAAAAAACAAAACAAACAACAACAAAAAACAAACAAAAAACGTAAAAACACATGCACATACATACATACATATATCCCTGGATATATACATGCACATATAAAAATCATTATGAATTGTTAATCATGTTAATAGCAGTTGAGATTAATTATTTTGTGAAAATGTGTGCAGGAACCATCTACTGTAGCGCCAGAGTTGGAATGAGTTGTGCTGCAGATTTGACAAACCATGCATAATGGTGTGGGCTTTACCACCTGCACTTTGATCTCCACTGGTTGAAACAGTATGTGAAACGCATTATCAGGTGTCACTCTCCAACAGCAGCACAGCTTTTTGGTTATAGAAACATTCAGCTCCAAGGAGCTTTCATTTATGAGAGTGATGAGTAAATCTACTTGCTGATGATATGCTGCCAGGCTATTAGCGTCAGTCAGATGCGTGACCATGTCGTCTGCATATTTCAGAAGTGTCATATTGTTGAGATTACAGGTTATATTATTTATGTAAAGAGAGAATAAAATGGGAGATACAACACCCTGTGTTTACAACACTGTTTGAGGATTTTTCCTGTAAGAAATATCTGATCCATTTAACCAATAGACAAGAGTTTATCTATTATTTTGTGAGACAGTTAAGCTGGAGTGGGCCTGTAAGTGCCATGGGTCATAGTTTTTGTGATTTATGGTCTCAGTATGATGGTGGATTCCTTTCATGCATGTGGGACAAAGCCAGAAGCAGCTAGAATAGTTGGGTCATGACACCTTCAAGTGGGTTTATCCAAGAAAGTATGCAGACCAGTTTACTGGCCTCTGCTTTCTGCTCATCATGGTGTCGAGTCCTTACCAGTCCTCCCTCACATTCCCGGTTGTAAACTTTTCCTCCATTTTGTTCTTGTAGTGGATTTTGGCCAACTGCTTTCCTAGCTCATTTAATTTTTGTGAATCACCACTTAAAAAATGCCCATATTTTTTATTTTATTTCAGATACATCTTCAGGTCTTTTGAGACCCAAGGCCTGTCATTTTGGTACAACCTGCTTAGATAAAATAAAAGAATCAGTACAAAATATCAGGTGAGAAGAAACTGAGTCAGTTAGCAGGTTAAGATCAGAATCATTGTTTTTGAAAAACACATTCCAGTCAGTCAGTTCTTAGTTTCTCAACCAACTCATTGTCCCATATCTTGATGGTTTCTGTTTGGATTTGGTTTGTTTTGTGTTTTTGTCTGAGGAAGTAAGAGAAGGAAGTAAGAGAATAATATTGTAGTCTGAGCAACCAAGGGGAGGGCAGGCTTTAGAGATACAAGCTCCAGGTACATTTCCATAACAGTGGTCCGCCTTTTGTTCAGTATTGTTCCAATACTAATATATCGAAATCAGGTCCAGGATCACACCAATATCCCAGTGATTGTGTGAAATAAGTTTATAATCCAAGATTGTTAAAGAATAATATTCTTGTCTTGCCAAAAACAAACCCACATCCAATAGAGCTTCTGTAATCAATGATCCATGTACCCAGAAGGATGACTTTATGTCTTAGTGCAGAGCTGTCCAACCCCAGGCCTCAAGAGCCCGTGTGCTGCAGGTTTTAGATGTGTCCATGATCCAAAACAGCTGGTTTAAATGGCTAAATTACCTCCTCAACATGTCTTGAAGTTCTCTAGAGGTCTGGTAATGAACAATAAAATCATTTGATTCAGGTGCGTTGACCCAGGGTGATATCTAAAACCTGCAGGACACCAGGCCTGGAGCTGTACACCCCTGTCTTAGTGTCAGAATGTGAATACCTTTAGCACATTTGTGTAAAACAGCATTTACTTGACAAATTAACAGGAAAAACCTAATTCACTAGCTGAAGATGCTTCCATAGAGTATATGATGAATCACTTATAAAGCATGTATTTTGGATCTTCACCTAATCACAACTATATGAGATTATAGAACAATATATTAAGGCTCTCCATTAGCATAATTTAAATTAATTAATTAATTAATTAATTAATTAATTAATAATAATAAAAAGACAGACACAGCTGACATGTTTGGAATTAGAAATGATTATATTTGGAAAATAAGGCAAAGTGCCAAGCTATTAGCCAATCGGTAAACTGCATTACACAGACCCAGATATTTGCTAATAAGTCCTTATATGAAAATAAAACTCTAGAATTTAAAGCCCGAGAACAGATTTCTTGAATGATTTAGAACAATTAACTTCATTACAAACCAAATAGTTTCATATGTAACTGGGAAAAAAGTGTCATAAACTTAGTGACATTAATTAGCTGAGGTCCAGCTTAACAGACAAACAGGACATTTAGCAGCTTAATCCATGCATAAAATTCTAACACTGCTCTCCTAAAAAAGCCTGACTTTTACGTTTTGACACAATATAAACATTTTAATGGCTCAATTAAAAAAAAAAAAAAAAGCCCCATGAATATTAGCTATAGCTTTTTTACTTATTTAGAAACAGTCGCTAATTAAGTTGATTTATGTGCCAAAATTTGGGCATTTCTCTTTTTGCTTATTGACTCACTTTTATAGTCAGCCTCGAATAGCCATACAGTTTCCTGCAATGTTTGATGCTCTCATCTAGGTCACATTTTTTTGGTTTTATTTCAGTGGAAACTTTGGAAGAAGTCGTTTCAGGTTCCTTTGGATAAATACAAGAACTGTACTATTTGGGTTTTTTACAAAGTTGTTATCATTCTCAATCGGTCCCTTTTAAAAAAAATGTGTGCTTAATTACAGTTGTTATGTGCAGGCAATGCATCACTGCCAGGAACAAGAAGTTGGATGAGGTCTTTGGACTTTGACAGCAGTCAGTTATTGCTCTGTGATCATACCTCTATTGACCCTTCTCAAGACAACATATTCATAAATCCTGCTAACAAAATATTCCAAGAGAAGGTCATTCACTTGCTCCATAAACAACTGTGACACTAATCCAAACTGCAGGCAGAAAGTTAAAAATTAAACCATTGCTTTATAGAATTTGGTTGCTGAGGTGCAGCTCTGATGAACCATCAAAAATAATCCTTTATCACAGGAGACATTGTAATGATGATCAGGGGTGCTGTAAGGGGGAGAAAAGTGATGACGTTTCTAATGGGGGCCTAGAAAAAAAATAGAACAGGCAATTAGTCATTTTTTAAACAAAATTATTAACCTTTCACTATAAAATAATAGGTTTTCATACTTACATACTTATAAACTCATATACATATTTGTTTTCTAGTATTAGGTTTGTTTTGTCGACTTACTATCAGCTTTTTTCATGATTTAGTTTGCTCCATGATCACGCTCTCCTAGGATGTAGGATATATACACACACACATATATATAATGGCTTGCATATATCAGTCTTGTACAAAATTGATGTATTTATCTAAATAAAGGCAGAAAGTCTGCTTGAATGTCTGTGTAGACTTCGATTTTGGGGTTGGCATGGTTTGCAATAATAAAGTGGTAAAAACTCCAATCCAGCCAAAAAGACAGCTTCGAAAAACATGAAGGACCGTGTGAATTTTGGAATCTTAAAAATATATTTTAATAGGAGAATCCTTTGCAGGATACCTAGAAGTGGTAGTGCCAGTCAGATGTTTGTAGCTGTGGGTGTCTGGACTTTTAAAGCACTTTTAAGAAAGTTAATGTTCAGTTTTAGAGAACGACTGGATGGTTCGAGTAACAGTATAATTTTAGCACTTACAGATCCGACAGTGAGTGGTTCCCGTTACTCATCCAGTCTCAGAAAGCACTGGTTAAAGTGTTTGTGTATTTATTGATTTATTTTAAGTAATTGTGTTTTATGTATATTATGGTTTTATATTTTTACAAATGCTTTATATACTTATTTATATACATATATATATTTAATGGTATACCTTGTGTTGTGTGTGTGTGGGGGGGGGAGTTGTGTGTGTGTGTGTTTCTTGTCTTGTTTTTATGGACATGTAGTCTGCCAATAAAGATTGAATTGAATAGCTTATCCTACTGAGAAAGACCTCATGGCTCGGAAAGTCTCGGTCGTTGTGTCCTTGGGCAAAGACACTTCACCTGTTGCCTACTGGTGGTGGTCAGAGGGCCCGGTGGCACCAGTATTGGCAGCCTCACCTCTGTCACTGCATCCCAGGGCAGCTGTGGCTACAATGTAACTGGCCATCACCAGTGTGTGGCTGTGTGTGTGAATGACTGAATGTAGTGTAAAGTGCCTTGGGATAATTAGGGACTAAGTAAAGCGCTATACAAATACAGGCCATTTACCATTTACCCAGGGCAGTTCATATTACACTTATGTAGTTGATAGAACAGAATAATTGATAGAATAAGAGGTAAATGACAGAAAAAGTTTCCTGCTTTTTCACTAATATATACTATAGACATTTCTGTGTGTGTGTGGGAAGTGTGTTGTCCACAATGTGTTCCCAGTAAAAAAAGAAGAAAAAACATTTTGTTTGAATTAACAAAAACTGCATGTGGCCCACGACATAAAAATGAGTTTGACATCCCTACTCTAACCTGACTTGTTATAATTTTATATTGGCAATAAGACAAAGTCATTTTTGCTTTATAGATTTTTTTTTGTCATAGCAAATCTCATTTCTTAACACCGAAGTACCAGTCACTATGGGAAAACAGTACTTTATTGTTTAATAATGCACTGGGTGTTAAAGTGTCCACCCCCAGCCCCTTGACCCACCTTTGTGATAAGGAAACACTTTCAGTGTCAGTTCATATTTTTTCTGGACCAGGGGCGGATCTACTGTGATTGCATTGGGTGGCATCGAAGTTTTGTCAGTAGCAACCAACAGTGCAGTTTTCTGACATTTTGCTTAAATTTATGAATGTAACAATTGTATATCTAACTGACCACCTCATGTTGTGCAGTTTTCTGGATTTTATACTTGGGCTACATATTTATTTATTATATAGGCTATAGAGTACTTCAAAATAAAGATCACCTTTTTTTTAATGTAACTAAAATGTTTTATTTGGGCCAGAGCCAAAAAGAAAGTTCAAGAGGATGTTAATATGAAACGTGTGTATACTTGCTGCATTTGATGTATTTTAACCACATATAGTTCACATTACAGAAAGTAACACCTGTATAGTTGTAAAGAAATGGCTTTGATTTTACCACCCCGTGTGATTTCCATGCCACCCTAAGAAAGTGTCTCTAGATGCTCCCCTGTTTAGCACTTGTAATTCAGTTAAAAAATGATAAGTTGTTTGATATGCTACTATAATAATAATAACAATAATAACAGACTACAGGACCACCAAACCCTCCCCCGCATCCTCTGATGTCTCCTTCCTCAACGAGCTCAAGAACTTTTATGCTCGTTTTGAGCGAGGGAACCCCACAACCACAACCAAAGCAGACATGACGCCAGACCACCAACCTATGACTCTCTCCCCCACCGATGTAGGAGCGGTGCTGAGCAGGATCAATGTCCACAAGGCTGCAGGCCCTGATGGCATCCCCGGGCATGTTCTCAGAGCGTGTTCTGGGGAGCTTGCAGGAGTGCTCACAGACATATTCAATCTGTCCTTGGCCCACGCTGTGGTACCGGCCTGCTTCAAATCCACCTCCATCGTCCCGATACCCAAAAACTCCAACCCATCTTGCCTCAATGATTACCGCCCAGTAGCACTCACCCCCATCATCACTAAGTGCTTAGAGCGACTGGTCCTAGCACACTTCAAATCCTGTCTCCCCCCCACCCTGGACCCCCACCAATTCGCATACCGCCGGAACAGGAGCACAGAGGATGCAGTCTCCATCGCAATGCACTCTGTCCTCTCACACCTGGACAACAACAACACCTACGCCAGAATGCTGTTTATAGACTTCAGTTCAGCATTCAATACAATCCACCCCTCACAACTCATCAGGAAACTGACAGACCTGGGTATCAGTTCCCTCATCTGCAAATGGTTACTGGACTTCCTGACCAACCGCCCCCAACATGTCCGGCTGGATAACCGCTGCTCATCTACCATCACAATGAACACCGGTGTACCACAAGGCTGTGTGATGAGCCCTTTCCTCTACTCCCTCTTCACCCACGACTGCAGACCTGCTGATGGTTCCAACACCATCATTAAGTTTGCAGATGACACCACGGTGATTGGCCTCATCAGTGACAATGATGAGGCCGCCTACAGGGAGGAGGTGGATCGTCTGGCTGAGTGGTGCGACAGAAACAACCTGCTGCTTAACACCGAGAAGACCAAGGAGCTCATCGTGGACTACAGGAGGAATGCTGACCCACATCCACCCATCCACATTAAGGGGACGGCTGTGGAGCGTGTGAGCAGCTTCAAGTTCCTGGGAGTCCACATCTCCGAGGATCTCACCTGGACGACCAACTGCTCCAAGCTGGTCAAGAAGGCTCACCAGCGCCTCTTCTTCTTGAGGACTCTGAGGAAGAACCACCTGTCCTCAGACATCCTGGTGAACTTCTATCGCTGCACCATCGAGAGCATCCTGACCAACTGTATAACAGTCTGGTACGGGAACTGCTCTGCCTCGGACCGGAAGGCGTTGCAGAGGGTCGTGAAAACTGCCCAGCGCATCGCCGGAGCACCACTTCCTGCCATAAAAGACATCTACAGGAAGCGGTGTCTGAAAAGGGCTGGGAAAATCATCAAAGACCCCAGTCACCCATCACATGGACTCTTCACCCTCCTGCCCTCTGGGAGGCGCCACAGGAGCCTCCGGACTAAGACCACCAGGTACCGGAACAGCTTCTTCCCCACAGCTGTCAGACTCCTGAACTCTGCCTCCTGACATCTGACCCACGTTAAACTCATGGACTGAACATACACACACCCACAATGGACAACTGTACCCTCAAACACAATAATAACATGGACTGAACCACCACTCACAACCACTAGCACTTTATATAGCCTCTGTAGAAACTATCTACACCCTCACTTATCTTAACTGCACTACTGTATAGCTCTGTGTAAATAATCATTCTGTACATTCGATAATCTTTAATCCTACAACTGTTTACAACTTGCATAGTTCCCATTTCTGTATAGCTGTATATCCCAGATTCTGTAAAGTTATTTATTTCATATTCTGTATAGTTTTTCATATTTATATCCTGTTCATATCCTGTACATAGCTTGTACTCACTACAGCCTGTACATACTTATAGTTATAGAATATTCACAACATACTTCATACTGTGTACATTATAACATACCATAATAGACCCATTTCTGTAATATACTCACATATCTATATTATTGCTAATATATATTGTAATATATCTATATCACTAAAGCACTTCTGGATGGATGCAAACTGCATTTCGTTGCCCTGTACCTGTGCATGTGCAATGACAATAAAGTTGAATTCTATTCTATTCTATTCTAATAATTCTTATTATTCTTATTCTTATTATTAGTATGAATTTTGGTTAAAACTATTTTTTTTTGTTTTGCATTGGTGACCATGGTGACAGTGATGTTGTGTAAAACTATAACAATTCAAATGTGTTCAAGGTTAACTTGGCAATAATGTAATTTCATGGGTGGTGCTGCGATGATAGCGCTCATTAAACTTTAAAACTTTAGAATCTTCTGTTCAAGTCTTTTCAAGTCTTTCAGTCTTGTATAATTTTAGTTGTTTAGTAATTTACACCGACTGTTATCTCACATCATATGACATCTAGAAATCAAAGGTCACTTTAGCCTTCTCGCCACTGTTTTACGACCCGTCTAGTTTCCAGGACACCTTATAAGTGTGATGAACCATAATCTTTAGTTATATAGCCCTTAGTTTAAAAATAACTATCAAATCTATCTCTAAATTTTCTACAAAAATATAAGAATATTGGGTCAACTTTTACCAGGAAGTCTTCTTTCTCTGCTTCACTTTGTTTGGTTTTAACTAACAAGCAATGAGGAAGAGCAAAGGGTAATTTTAATATTGTTTTTGATGATCCAATAATATGCCATCCAGAAGTCAAAAGTTTGAAATAGTAACTCAAAGCTATAATTTAGCTCTGCCAGGAAATGTTCTTTCTTTTTTCAGTAGTAAAAACAACCACACATGTTTTATTTTGCTAGGCTCACAACTAAAAAAAATAAATAAATAAAAAAAAAAAAAAGAAAACTTGAACCTGAAGACCAAGAAGAACATTTCTCTCTGCACTCTCTTGGCATTCATAGGTCAATATTTTGGGTCACAATCTCAAAAATGTGACATTTTGACTAAGCTCTACCTGGAAATTTATTTATGTCAATGTTGGAAATGGCTTCCATAGTTTCATATGTTAGGATTAAATTTCAACAGTGGAAAATGGTCACCACAATTATAAGTACAAGCAAAAAAAATCTATTTGAATTTTTAAAATCTGTTATACTATTATAGCACCTGATTTAACCATAAAAGTGATTTATCTTCACTGTTTATGGGATTAGTTTTGATATATGATGTAAATTAGGCATAACCATAGAAAATAAAAGGTTTGGGGCCACTTTTCATGAAAGTCTTGTTTCTCTTCTTCACTTTGTTTGGTTTTAACTCCCAATCGATCCTGATGGTTCACAGTAATTTTAATGTTGTTTTTGCACAACCTAACATAATCCTTTTTCTCTGCACTTCATAGAGCTCATATGGTAAAGTAATAGCGTGTGAATTGTATGTTTGTAATCAGCACCACGCTGTTCTGGACTGGCCTTTAAAATATCCACTAGATAACCAAGCTGGCAAAAAAAGTCATGGAAAATTGATAGGTGGACGAAAGGCTTGAAAAGTGGGCTTCCTGGCCTGGGCGTGACCTGCACTTAGCACACTGCCTAAATGAGGAGTGGCTACTCATTAAAACCGCCAGTGGAGGAGTATTATCAGTTTTAAACCCAAAGATTTAGAGAACTACAGACGTGGCCACTTCTAACCTTCATTGACTTTTTTTTCCTGTGGTAAAGATGTTTTTAATTTTTCCAATGGCTCAAAAATTCATCCTCCTGTTTGTCCTTTGGCTTGTTGTAGCCATTTTCAGTAAGTAGCCTGATTTTATTGGATCAACTTTAAAATCCTCTTTTTTTTCAGTTTAATAGTGATGATGATGATGATGATGATAGAGTAACACGGTAGAGCACATATTAACAAATGAAAACATCAGATAAACTTAAGAGGTGAAATATTCATTTTAATATTGTTGTTTTTTAATTTCATTAGGTTTTCATTTTAATTGAGTCTAAACTGTTATGTACACAGGTGGGGCCTAATAGGCTTTATATAAATAGTAGATGAATAGATTTATTTTTTTTTAAGAATTTGCAGTCATTCCTGATCCAAGATTACGGCTGTAACAGCGAAATTGAGAGATACCCATGGCGTAAGACTGCCTGGATTAATGTTCTCTAATCAAAATATCTCAAATTAGCTTGAATATGAGAATATTATTTTCATGATTAACAGTTACTAGTTCTTTTCCCCTTTTGTTTTGCTTCTATACAAATTCTATACACTCATATGTTTGTAATAATTGTGTAACTCGAACAGCTTTCTTTTGCAGCATTGTGTATCTGGGCTGGTTTAGCACATACATAAGTAAATTTGACCAGTGTGTCTGTGTCAACAGTCCCACAATATTTCATTTTATTATTTTATGACCCTGTTGTTGTACCACATCCTTTTGGCATGGAACAATAAAGGAAGTCTCTTTGTTCACTTCAGATCCTGCAAACTGTTTAATGCTTTACATGTCTGAAACCTAAATGATGGTTGAGTGAACTTTATGTTCTCCATGCAGAGTCTGTGTCACTGCTGGTGCTCTCTTACTGAGACTGAGAAATAATCCAATTTAACTCTGTGTTTCCTAATTAAAAATAAAATCAGTAAATAATTAATATATCTTCATGTTTTAGTTAGAGTTATTTATGTATTATCCATATAAATGTGAAATGGCATTTTTATCAGAAAAGAACATTTTCAGTGAGTTTGACACTGACACCCCCACAAACTACTTCTCCTTTTTCTCCTGCGTTTCATGCCTGCTCATATACTGTATGATCCTGCTTTAATAACTTTGATTGATTTTTTTCTGGCTTGCTTCCTGGGTATAAAATTTCAAAAGTTATGAACAAAGGTTATCATGTACTAACTACTGCATTTAAACACACCTCTTAGCAACAGGCGTTTCAACTACTGCAACAACAGACGTTTCAACTACTGCAACAACAGGCGATTCAACTACTGCAACAACAGACGTTTCAACTACTGCAGCAACAGGCGATTCAACTACTGCAACAACAGGTGATTCAACTACTGCAACAACAGACGTTTCAACTACTACAACAACAGACGTTTCAACTACTGCAGCAACAGACGTTTCAACTACTGCAGCAACAGACGTTTCAACTATTGCAACAACAGACGTTTCAACTACTGCAGTAACAGGCGATTCAACTACTGCAACAACAGGCGATTCAACTACTGCAACAACAGACGTTTCAACTACTGCAGCAACAGACATTTCAACTACTGCAACAACAGGCGATTCAACTACTGCAACACCAACTACTCAATTTAAAGGTAATTCGATTGCTCTGGATCCAAATGTTCACAGGTTATACTGCTTATATAGTGTTTCAAATTGTGTGTGTGTGCACGCACTTGTTTTGTTTCTCACTTTAAAGATCCCTGCAATTCAAATCCCTGTGGCACTGGAAGCACCTGTGAGGTCCGTTATAACGACACATATGTATGCTTGTGCCTGGCTGGTGATTTCTACAACAATGTTTCAAAGAGTTGTGAACGTTGTAAGTATTTGTTTGTGTGCCGCTAAGAAGTTTTAAGTTTATGTGACAGTGACATAATGAAGATTATATAGTAACATATAATGTTATTTTCTTGATTTCAGCCAAAGTTTTCCCTGGAAAACTTCAACTAAATAAAGATTTTAATGACAAAATGAGAAACCACACATCAAAGGAATTTAAAGAAACTGCAGATATAATTATTGCTGAGGTAAGTAATCATGTAGTACTCTCTATCAATAAATGTATCTTTATAGACATTTTTTTTGAAATTGCACTTGACATTACAAGATAAATTTAAGCTAAAATTGAAAACAATTATATCTTACTCATCTTGACCAAAACATATTTTCCTTTGAAAACACAGCTTGATAACGTTTATAATGGGAAGGATGGTTACTCTGGATCTATAGTGCTGAAACTCCTGTAAGTCTCAGACTGACAACAACTTTTACCGTACCATTTTTCAGCCTATTTTACATCACAGAACACTATGTTATTATCCTGAGTAAATACAGGATGCAATTATCACTAAATGTGATTTTTCCTTTACAGGCCAAGAACCACTTCTAGGTCAAGGAATACGGCTTTGAAGGTTGATGCATTAGTAGACATCACCTTCAAAGCCAGTTCTGATATCAAAGTAGCTGAAGTTGAGGAAACACTAAAAGAGTGTCCGGACGTGAAGTGTACCGTGATTGGGAAGACCTTTGAGAGTAAGTTTATTACATGTATTCTAGTGTGTTGTGTTTTTTATCGATATATTTCTAGAACAAGACTCACTGTAGATATAGATTTATTTTCAAAAAGAATACAATTGACAAGATGTGTTTCAGAATCTTAAATGAAACTCTTTCACCCATCTGTCAAAGATGATTTAGCTGTAATAACAATATAATGGATGTCACAATCAGGACAGCTGTTGCCATTACATATATTCTAATCTTTGCATTTATAATTCAGTGAGTTATGATGTTCTGATGATAATATTTCTAAACTGAAGTCATGCTGTTAATTTCATTCAAGGGTTTATTGCATGGATTATTAGTGATTCATTTATTTCACTGTTGTACATGTTATGAAACATGTCTTTGAGTACTGAGACTTTTTTCTCTCCTTCATTTAAAGCTAAGAACCTGTGTGATAACACTCCCTGTGATGAAAAAAATACAAATTGCACATCAAGCGATGGAACTTTCAGCTGTACCTGTAAAGAAGGCTACAAGAAAACAGACTACAGTACTAGAATGTGCATTGGTAAGATGATTACCTGAGCAAAGTAAGTGGTGTGTGTGTCTGTGTGTGTCTTATGTAAGCAAACGACAAAGTGTTTCAATTTTTCTTTTTACAGCTTGTCCCCTTGGGGAAAAATTTAAGGATAATGAGTGTGTGAAGTAAGTACTCCTTCCCCTCCTGTATGTCTTCTATTGTTATAAAGCTTGCGTTAAAAGAAATCCTAGAATCAACCTTCTTCTTGTCTTCCAGATGCTCATTTGGTTATTCTGGTTTTAACTGCTCAGAAAGTGAGTATACTGCATGTTTTTAAAAGTGAAAGCAGAAACATGCTTACTTAATGACAATTATTTAAAGAAAAACCTCACAAGATTAATGACAACATGTGATACAATAGATAGAAAGGTTATTCAAAAGCTGGAAAATTTAATAAAAGTTTTTAAATAACCTGCCTTGATGTCCTCTTCATTGTGTTTTATTAGACTGGCAGCTCATTCTGGTAATCGTGGGCTCTGTGCTTGGAGGACTGCTGCTCATAGCCCTCATCCTTCTACCAGTAGTAGCTACCCAGTAAGTTTCTTAGCAATTCATTTGCCCCCATAAATGTGAGAAAGTGTTTTTCTCACTTTGATTTAGGCTTTATTGTAGATGCAAATGCATTTAAAATCAAGAGAATTTGTTCATGTCTGACAGACTCAATAGTAAATTACAATATTTTTTTCCTGCTGTGATTTCAGAAAATCAAACAAAACCTCCAAGAAGAGCAAAAGTGCAGAAATGGAAAAACCCTACACTAACCTGAGTTCTGCCTCACAACCGATGGCTAGCAACAAGTTTGGCCACAGCCAGGGAGTCTCATTTAACAGGTCAGCCAATGGCCATTCAGGTTTTCAGAATGGTGGGGTGCCTGTGTTCCCACGAGCTGCCACCACCACCAACAGCTGGGATAACAGGACCAACCTGGAGATGAAACCAAGCAATGGCCGACAAAACTTTGGACATATGAACAGTGGCTCAGAATATTCCTCTGTGTGTATAAAGAAGAGATACGTTCATCAGATTTTTGGATTTTTTAGTGTTTGCTGTTAAATTTACTCTCATTCTTTTTTTTCTCTGTAGCGGTTATATGATGAACCAGAGGACATACGCCCATACGCTCAGACTCGACCTCAGAACAACCCGTATGCCGAGAATCAGCCCAGGATCAACCCGTATACTCAGAACCAAGGCCACAGCAACCCGCACTACACACACGATGATGGAAGACGCTACTATTAGTACAAAATCAGAAAGGCTCACTATACAATGACATTTTTGAAGGTTTATGTTTTTAAATTTGTTTTATATTTCCTGTATGTTCATTACATACATCTTATGTGACTGACAACAGTACAAACTGTCATAAACCAATCTTGTCTGATTGTGACTACGTTATATCAAGTTGGAGACATGATTTCGAGGATTGGTCTCATTTTTTATCCGTTTTGATTTAATGAATTATGAGTTATTAAAGAGTTGTCTATTTAAATTGAAAGAAAACCCTGAACACTCATGCCCAAATATATTGCGATAATGAGGTGCTGCTTATGATTGTTCCTTTGTCTGATAAATGCTTCATTCGTCTGTGAATTCACAAATTTGTTGCATGTAAATACGTTACATGTTTGTGATGAACTGAAATTTGATGTTTAATTCAGTTTTTGTGAATGAGACGAGTTTATTCTAATAAAATTATAAGAACCTGTGTGTAGTATATATTAGCATCAAGCGGTGAGGTTGCACACATATATGTGTGTGTCTCAAAAAAGGAAACTCAAAGATGTACACTTGATGTCAAACCCGGTCAGTTCAATTGCCATCCAGACTGTATGTACTGAGTAAGGGTCCCTCCACTAAACACCCCATGATAACCCAGGTTACCTTGGATATGAGTGAGAGATGGATAACTGAAGGCATACCAACTCAGACATCGTCTGGATTAACAAGGTCGGTGTCAGGTGTTGAGGTCTCTGTCCAGAAAAGCACATTCCTAGGAACACCAAAGGTACTGCACAGGACCCTCAAGCTCTGAGTTTGAAGAATAGACTGTCCACAGGGGTGAGAGGGGAATTTAATATATATATATATATCCATCCATCCATCCATAGGTCCCTCATCCTATTCATGTAGCCCCTTCCGCCAGGGTTACTTGCATAGTAGCATTCCAACAACGCCCTGTTTTCATCTCTTGCCCACCAATGCCTTCTTGTTCCAGTAGCCCACTTTTCGTCAGGGTGCCCTGGTTCCTCAACACCTGACGCGGACCTTGTTGATCCGGGCGACATCCGAGCCAGCATGCCTTCATATTTATCTGTCTCGCTCATGTCTGCGGTAGGCTTGCTTAGCATAGGGGGTCTAGCCTTAGGACCCTTACTGGATACAGACGCCCCAGGCAGGAATCGAACTTGCAATCCTCTGTTCCAAAGGCGTGTAGTCTAACCACTACACTATCCAGCTGCTATCCAGCTGGTGGCTAACCAACCGGACATAGTGGTGGTAGACAAACAGAAGAAGACGGCCGTAGTGATTGATGTAGCGGTTCCAAATGACAGCAATATCAGGAAGAAGGAACACGAGAAGCTGGAGAAATACCAAGGGCTCAGAGAAGAGCTCGAGAGGATGTGGAGGGTGAAGGTAACGGTGGTCCCCGTGGTAATCGGAGCACTAGGTGCGGTGACTCCCAAGCTAGGTGAGTGGCTCCAGCAGATCCCAGGAACAACATCGGAGATCTCTGTCCAGAAGAGCGCAGTCCTGGGAACAGCTAAGATACTACGCAGGACCCTCAAGCTCCCAGGCCTCTGGTAGAGGACCCGAGCTTGAAGGATAAACCGCCCGCAGGGGCGTGCTGGGTGTGTTTTTATATATATATATATATATATATATATATATATATATATATATATATATATATATATATATATATATATATATATATTTTTTTTTTTTTTTTTTTTATGTAAATATAAATAAACAAGTCCCTATAAATCATTCACACGGATCATTTAAATTGATCTTGCTACTCTATGTATAAGTTGCAGATTGGATGATGCCCTGTTTTTGTATATACAGAGTGTATTTTATCTTTGACTTCAATAACTGATTAAAGTCAGTAATTTATAGGCAAAGTAAATATATATTTTCCCAGTTTTGTGTGGTATCGTTTTATTATCACTCATATAATAAATATAAGTATATTAGTGTTTAGTTTATTTTATACATTATATAGTAGCTAAATACACTAACCTAGTTTTGAAAGAAAGGTTTGTTTTTTTTCAGTGATTCAGCTGAGAAGGCACATCTGACTCCTCTTATAGCATGGATGCTTTAGGAAGAGTTGAATCATTTTAATCCATATTTATTTAATTTACACACAGATAAAGCATAATAGCACACAATCCTCCCGCAGATTTCATCATCAATCTGTGAGAATTCTATTTGTAGTTTGTGTTTGTTTTTTTAACCACTGGAGGGCACCAGAGTTTTACTAACAAACATTTTTGAAGCATCCGTGCTACTCAGGAAGTAAAGAAGTGTCATGCTTTGTGTAGCCACAGGATGTCAGCTTTCTTTTCCAGGCATGTTGTCTGTAGATGATAAGAAGAAGAAGAAGAAAAACTTGTTTATCCAACATCCTGTAAACTCTGGGGTGGTTAGAATTATCCATGTTAATTCTCTCAACCATAGTTTCAAAAGTGTGCAGTTTGCAGCCAATCACTGTGTTGGTGTCACCAGCTCCTAGCAGACCACAGCAAAGTACACACCACTAACCTTACCTGACTGATAGAAAATCTCCATAATTTTTGCTGCACATACTAAGGAATCTCTGCTTCTTGTATTCCTCTACCACAGCGGTCCCCAACCCCCGGGCCTCGGACCGGTACTGGTCCGTGAGTCGTTTGGTACCGGGTTGCGAGAGTTGAGGCTCAGGTGTGAAATGTATAGTTTTCAGGGTTTTTATCAGTTTTTCAGCGTTATTTTGTTATAGTTTTTATCGTTTACTCGGTTTTCCTTGGTCTTTTCGGAAAGCAGAACAGACTTAAAACACAAAGGGAAACACGGCACAAGAACTCACACCACAATAAAAACACAGACACACTGAGGGAGACACAGAGGGCAAAGACACAAGGGAAAAATACTCAAATAATCAAGGAGACAGAAAGAGAGAATATAACTAAAGACTACTAAAGAACCAAGACATAACCCAAAATACAGAAATATCACAAGGAAACACAAAATGCTGGGTCAGAAGGACCTAGAACCCTGACGATGCACGGCACATGTACCAATGAGAAAACCACATGATTTCCTCATGAAGCTTCAGAGACTGGAAACTAAGAAACACATCATTTTTGTTGCAATAATTCAGAACCTGATGTTTCTACAGCTGGTAAATTTAGTTGATTGGACATGATTTGGAAAGGCACATGTATAATGTCACAGAATTGACAATGCAGATCAGAGCACAAACCATTCACATACATCAACACTTTGGAAAAGTGTCAAGAGGGAATCTCAGATTATTTCATGCACATTTATGAGCAACATTTCACACTTCCATCATAGCTAAATGAGCCATCAATAATTTGATCATATTTGATTCATGTCCTGGGATTCATCTATTCCTGGAATAGATGACAGTGTGAAGGAATTCCCAAACCTGGGCGCATAACTTTGGATAACTTGCATCAAAAACAAAAAAATGCTTTGAAGCAGCCATCAACAGACCTTAGATTGCTGCAAAAAGCAGAAACAAATCTATCTTCTAGTACCAGGCAAGATGAACATTTTCTTGGGGTTCCTTTGGTGCTGAATTCTTCTTCCTGATAGAACAAAGCCTTTTTTTGACATTTGGTCGACACTCCTCCAGAAATCCAGTTGCTGGCCTATGGGTTCTGTAACGGATAACCATGCATCCTGAAATTCTTAAACAAAATAAAAGGGTCAATAAAGTAAGATTTAAAAGATTATTTGCAGTTGTTTGGTTAATGTCAAGTTTTCTGTAATCCTCAAGCAGTGAGCTTCAACACTACAGGGAGTGCAGAATTATTAGGCAAGTTGTATTTTTGAGGAATAATTTTATTATTGAACAACAACCATGTTCTCAATGAACCCAAAAAACTCATTAATATCAAAGCTGAATGTTTTTGGAAGTAGTTTTTAGTTTGTTTTTAGTTTTAGCTATTTTAGGGGGATATCTGTGTGTGCAGGTGACTATTACTGTGCATAATTATTAGGCAACTCAACAAAAAACAAATATATACCCATTTCAATTATTTATTCTTACCAGTGAAACCAATATAACATCTCCACATTCACAAATATACATTTCTGACATTCAAAAACAAAACAAAAACAAATCAACGACCAATATAGCCACCTTTCTTTGCAAGGACACTCAAAAGCCTGCCATCCATGGATTCTGTCAGTGTTTTGATCTGTTCACCATCAACATTGCGTGCAGCAGCAACCACAGCCTCCCAGACACTGTTCAGAGAGGTGTACTGTTTTCCCTCCTTGTAAATCTCACATTTGATGATGGACCACAGGTTCTCAATGGGGTTCAGATCAGGTGAACAAGGTGGCCATGTCATTAGTTTTTCTTCTTTTATACCCTTTCTTGCCAGCCACGCTGTGGAGTACTTGGACGTGTGTGATGGAGCATTGTCCTGCATGAAAATCATGTTTTTCTTGAAGGATGGAGACTTCTTCCTGTACCACTGCTTGAAGAAGGTGTCTTCCAGAAACTGGCAGTAGGACTGGGAGTTGAGCTTGACTCCATCCTCAACCCGAAAAGGCCCCACAAGCTCATCTTTGATGATACCAGCCCAAACCAGTACTCCACCTCCACCTTGCTGGCATTTGAGTCGGACTGGAGCTCTCTGCCCTTTACCAATCCAGCCACGGGCCCATCCATCTGGCCCATCAAGACTCACTCTCATTTCATCAGTCCATAAAACCTTAGAAAAACCAGTCTTCAGATATTTCTTGGCCCAGTCTTGACCTTTCAGCTTGTGTGTCTTGTTCAGTGGTGGTCATCTTTCAGCCTTTCTTACCTTGGCCATGTCTCTGAGTATTGCACACCTTGTGCTTTTGGGCACTCCAGTGATGTTGCAGCTCTGAAATATGGCCAAACTGGTGGCAAGTGGCATCTTGGCAGCTGCACACTTGACTTTTCTCAGTTCATGGGCAGTTATTTTGCGCCTTGGTTTTTCCACACGCTTCTTGCGACCCTGTTGACTATTTTGAATGAAACGCTTGATTGTTCAATGATCACGCTTCACAAGCTTTGCAATTTTGAGACTGCTGCATCCCTCTGCAAGATATCTCACTATTTTTGACTTTTCTGAGCCTGTCAAGTCCTTCTTTTGACCCATTTTGCCAAAGGAAAGGACGTTGCCTAATAATTATGCATATAGGGTGTTGATGTCATTAGACCACACCCCTTCTCATTACAGAGATGCACATCACCTAATATGCTTAATTGGTAGTAGGCTTTTGAGCCTATACAGCTTGGAGTAAGACAACATGCATGAAGAGGATGATGTGGACAAAATACTCATTTGCCTAATAATTCTGCACTCCCTGTACTAAATAATCTCTGCTTTCTGTGGAAATTGAGCCTGTTCCCTGTCTTGGTATTCGAGTTCAGCCTGTTGTTGATATAGAAGCCCAGACACTTGTATTCCTCTACCACATCAACATCTTCATCCAGCATGTACATGGGTCATGTCGCCACTCTCTTCCTTCTGAAGACGATCTTATTCACACTCAGAAGAAGATAATTCCTCCCAGACCACTCCACAAAATCATTCACTAGTGATCTGGACTCCTCATCCTGCCCATCACTAATACATCCAACCACTGTAGAAACAGAACTAGAGTATTTCTGTGGCTGCTCTGAAAGTCTGAGGTGTTCCAGATTAACAGTATAGTGAAAGAACACTGTAATATAATTTATAATATAATTTAAAACAGCAACGTACAACAACAGAAAAACAGTAACTCTATGCACAGCCCATGTACCAATGAGAAATCCACACGAGTTCCTCATGAAATTTCAGAGACTGGAAACTAAGAAACACATCATTTATCTTGCAATGATTCAGAACCTGATCTCTTTACAGCTGGTAAATTCAGTTGACTGGACATGATTTGTAAAGATACATATAAGGTCACGTAATTGACAGTGCAGATCAAAGCACAAACCAAGCCATTAGGTCCAAGGAAATGTCTGCAAACATCTGAGACAGAATTGTGTTGGGGCACAGATTTGGGGAACGGTACAGAAAAAAATTGTAGCATTGAAGGTCCCAGGGAGCACAGTTGCTTCCAACATGTATAAATGGAACCATCAGGACTCTTACTAAAGCTGGCTTCCCTGCCAATCTGAACAAGTGTGGTAGAATTGCCTTAGTCACATCATTTAAAAAAAAGAATTTATGATGTGCTTACTGAATGCCTCAGGCAGCAGACCCAAGAAAAAGGGGGAGCAAAAATAGGAACCGTCATGGAAGACAGGCTCCTGCCCGGCATATACCACCGACAGATAGAAGAAGTAGCTGATATCAAGAAATCCTACCAGTGGCTTGACAAAGCTGGAGCGAAAGACAGTACAAAGGCACTTATCCTGACAGAACAGGAACTATTTCTAAGCACAGGATTGGTAGAAGCACTTGTCTACTACACCAGGCGAGACCCGATATGCAGACTGTGCAGAAATGCCCCAGAGACAATTCAGAATCAGTGGAATATGCCTAATAGGGTGGTTGTGAATGATCAAGCTTAGTTGCTGTGGGACTTTCAAATACAGACGAACAAATTGGTGATGGCTAATCAACAGGACTTAGTCATGGTGGACAAGCAGAAGAAGACGGCTGTAGTAATAGATGTGGCCATACTGAGTGATATCAACGTCAGGAAGAAGAAACACAAGAAGCTGGAGAAGTACCAAGGGCTGAGATAGGAGCATGAGAAGATGTGAGGAGGTGAAGGGAACAGTGGCAACAATGGTCACCATGGGGACTCGACAGTGGCTCCAGCCGATCCAATATGGACTGTAAAACTCCGTTGTTGTGAATAAAAAATAAACCATAACAAGTACGCTAACTAATCTGGGTCTTTACTGGGGTAAAGACAACTATATTATGTCAATATCTGTTATTTTGCCTTTTTTGCAACATGTGAGCGAGGCTTGAATCTTATACGTGGAATAAACTTAATTTGAAGAATACATCTGACGGAAAAGTTTTTCATACAGAGCTTTCAATTGTGCAGCATTTGTCATGAGGTTTTTAAGCTCTAGTTTATTCTGGAAGAACATTGATCATTTTATGTTTCTCCCGCAATGTAATCCACATTTGTGCAATAAAGCTTTTGAGCAAAATTGCAGACATCAAGGCTGTATCTTTGAGTTATTGTTGTTTGTGTGTGCTGGAGGGGAGGGGGATTTAGCAAAGATGCTCTATTGAACTGAGATCTGGTGGAGTCCATTTGAGTCATGTTCAAGAAACAAATTTGAGGTGATTTGAGCTTCATGAGATGGTGCATCATCCTGCTGGAAGCAGCCATCAGTAGATGGGCACAGTGTGTTCATAAAGGAATGGACAAGGACATCAAGAAGTCAGAGTATAAAGGAAAAAATTAAAAGTAAGAAGTCTTTAAAACAAAAACAAATTATTGGTTGCTTTGAAGACCAAGAAGAGCATTTTTCTGCACTGCATCTCAGGCTTTTGCATCCATAGGTCAAAACATGGGAGTGTAAATTTATTTATTTATTTATGTATTTCAGTGGTGGAGACAAGCTTCCATATGCGAGATTTTGCCACCCTGTCTGATTTCCATGCCACCCTAAGAAAGTTTCTCTCAATCCACCCCTGTTTAGGACTTTTAATTCAATTCAAGAAGTGAATAGTTGGTTGATATGTTACTATAATAATTAGTAGTAGTAGTACTGACTTTGGTTAAAACTATTTTTGTTTTACATTGGTACCCATGGTGAAAGTGATGTGATGTAACGCTATAATAATGATGGCTCTTAATAAATTTTAAAACTTCAGAATCTTCTGTTCAAGTCTTTTTAACCTCTTGTAATCTTTGTTGTTTAGCCCCAACTGTGTTATCTCACATCACATGACATCTAAAAATCAAAGGTCACTTTAGCCTTCACTGTTTTACAACCCGCCTAGTTTCCCACACACCTTATAAGTGGGGTGAACCATCTAATCAAGCAACCATTTCAAATGTTTTTTAGTAATCGCATTGGATTTCATGGGCATAGTTTCTTTTGTAGTGTTGTGTAAATGTACCTATGTTTTATTGGGGATTGTGAAGACGCTTAAAGAGGGATAAATAAAACACTGACCAAAGTGTCATAAATTTATAAAATGACTGGGCAGGGATCTTATCTTTGTTCCTCAAGTTCGTTATTGCCCCTATAAATAACAGATAAAGCCTGAAATTGAGATTTACTAGAAAATGAGGTGAACTGTCATGATCCTGGGCCATGTTGGCCCAGCATTCTTAGTTTCATGTATTTTTGTATTTTGTTCCTTATTTGACTTCCCCTTGTGACTTTTACCCCCTGTGTGCCCCTCTGTGTATCTGTGAGCCCCCGTTTCCCCTCGTGTTTTATTCCATGTTTTCCCCAGCCCGTTATGTCTGTGCTCTCCCCGTGCTCCCTCTCTCCTCCTGTCTGCGCCTCTGTGTACTTCCTGTTTTACTTTGACAGTCTCCCGTCAGTATGTGTCATGTTGTGTTGCTCCTGCCCTGTCTCGTTACGATTATCTGTGTCAGCTGTGTTCCCCGTGTGCTCCCACCTCCCTCGTTAAACCTCTGTCTATTTATGTCTGCGTCTCCCTCTGTTCAGTGTCGCCTTCTCCCTCATTCATGGCCGTGTGTTTCTCTGTATGCTAGTGTATTGCTTCACAGTGTAGCTTCTTATCAGTTTGTTTCGCCGTTTCCCTCCAGCAATAAAGCTGTGTTTTGAGTTCATTCCTGCCTCTGTGAGCTTGCATTTGGGTCCACTTCCTGCTTGCCACACAGCCGAATCCTGACACTGAACATTGCAGTGCCACATAAATATTGAAGCATTATTTTTGTCTTTTGGTTTCTTTGCACATATTTGAAAGCATCAGCTATATGGAGATAAGTTCAGCAAGAAAAATAGCAGCATGTGGGGCGTCGCTCAGAGCAACTGTGACATGTTTTATATTGCACAATGATAATAACCTCCATGGGTAGCTGTTCCACTGTAAATCAAACTCTATTAGCGGGTACAAAGGACACAGGCTCAAGTTGGCATTTGATCTTTGATAAGATGTCATGTGTACTTCTTCCCTATAGGGAGGAAGTACACATACACATAAAAAGGAAAGGAAACTATAGTTTCCTTTCCTTTTTAAATCTCTTCAGTCTTTTCCTGCATAATGTAATACAACCATAACAATGATCCACCTAAGTTAAATGTTTTTACGAAAAATAACACCAAAATAAAACCATCCATTAAGGATAAGTGATCCTTCCAGAATTTAAGAAACAAATAATCTTATAAATAAGCTTTACTCTTTAGTTATATAGCCCTTAGTTTAACTTTAACTATGAAATCTGCTCCAAATAAGGTATAACCATAGAAAAATAGAACATTTTCTACAAAGATATAACCAGGCTGAATTTTGGGGCAGCTTTTTTCAGGAACTCTTCTTTCTCTGCTTCACTTTCTTTGGTTTTAACTAACATACAATGAGGAATAGCAAAGGGTAATTTTAATAATGTTTTTGATGATCCAATAAGATGCCATCCAGAAGTCAAAATTTTGAAATAGTAACTCAAAACCTTGATTAAACTCTGCCTGGTAATTTGTTTTTCTTTTTTTCAGTGGTAGAAACAAGCTCACATGTTTTCTTGTGCTAGGCTCACAACTTAATAAAAACAAAATTAATCTCAAGTTTTGGTATTCATAGGTCAGGGGTTGGTGGTCAGTGTTGGAAAGAAGCTTCCATAATTTGGTATGCTAGGATCAAACTTTACTTGAAAAGAGATCCCCCCGGTTATAAGTACAAACAAAAAATATATATATTTGAATTTCATTAATCTTTAGTATTGTAGCACCTAATTTAACCATAACTGTGATTTATCTTCATTCTGTATGGGTTTAATTATGATATATGCTGTAAATAAGGCATACGCATAGAAAAATACAAATAAAAATTCTGAAAATAAAAGGTTTGGGGCAATGTTTTGTGAATTTCTTCCTTCTCTTCACTTTCTTTGGTTTTAACTGCCAATAAATCCAAATGGTCCACAGTAATTTTAATTCTAAAAGAATCATTTTTCTCTGCACTTCATAGAGCACATATGTTTGTGATCAGCACCATGTTGGTCTGGACCAGCCTTTAAAATATCCATTAGATAACCCAGCTGGTAAAGTCATGGAAAATTGATTAGTAGATAAAAGGCTTGAAAAGTGGGCTTCCTGGTCATCGTCTCTGGGTGTGACCTGCACTTAGCACACTAAAGGAGGAGTGGCTGCTGATTAAAACCGCCAGTGGAGAACAATTGGCAGTTTCAAGCTCAAAGATTAAAAGAACTACAGACTCGGCCACTTCTGGCCTTCACTAACTTTTTTCCACCCTGTGGTAAAGTTGTTTTTGATTCATCCAATGGCTCAAAAATTCATCCTCCTGTCTGTCATTTGGCTTGTTGTAGCCATTTTTGGTAAGTAGCCTGATTTTATTGCAACAACTTTAAAATCCTTATTTTTGTCAGTTTGATAGTGTATGATAGAGTGACAGGGTAGAGCACATGTTAACAAATTAAAACATCAGATAAACTTTAGAGGTGAAATATTCATTTTAATATAGTTGTTTTTTTAATTTATTTAATTAAGCTTTCAGTTTAATTCAGTCTAAACTGTTATGCACACAGGTGGAGCTTTAATAGGCTTTATGTAGATAGTAGATAAATGGATTATGTTATTTAAGACTTTGCAGTCATTCCTGATCCAAGATTACAGCTGTAACAGCAAAATGGAGAGCTAGCCATGACGTAAGACTGCCTGGATAAATGTCCTCCAATCAAAATATCTCAAATTAGCTTGAATATGAGAATATCATTTTCATGATTAACAGTTACTAGTTCCTTTCCCCTTTTGTTTTGCTTCCATACAAATTCTATACACTTGTCCAGTACTCATATGTTTTTAATAATGGTCTAACTTGCACATCTTCCTTTGCAACCATTGTGTATCTGGGCTGGTTTAGCACATATATAAGCAAATTTGACCAGTGTGTTCATGTCAACAGTCTGACATTAATTGCCATTTTATTATTTTATGACCCTGTTGTTATACCACATCCTTCTGGCAAGGCCACGATCAAGGAAGTCTCTTTGTTCACTTCAGATCCTGCAAACTGTTTAATGCTTTACATGTCTGAATCCTAAATGATGGTTGAGTGAACTTTATGTTTTCCATGCAGAGTCTGTGTCACTGCTGGTGCTCTCTTACTGAGACTGAGAAATGACCCTACTTAGCTCTTTGTTTGATGTCTTGCATCATTAAACATAGACTATATGATCCTGCTTTAATAACTTTGATATAATTTTTTTCTCTGGCTTGCTTCCTGGGTATCAAATTTCAAAGTTGTGAACAAAGGTAATCATATACTAACTACTGCGTTTTAACACAACTATTAGCCTCTTCAACAAGAGCAGAAGATCCTGAAATTTCAGGTTCAGGAGACGATGTAACTACAACAACAACAGGTCTTCCAACTACAACAACAACAGCCCTTCCAACTACAACAACAACAGGCCCTCCAACTACAACAACAACAGGCCCTCCAACTACAACAACAACAGCCCTTCCAACTACAACAACAACAGGCCTTCCAACTACAACAACAACAGCCCTTCCAACTACAACAACAACAGGCCCTCCAACTACAACAACAACAGGCCTTCCAACTACAACAACAACAGGCCTTCCAACTACAACAACAACAGCCCTTCCAACTACAACAACAACAGGCCCTCCAACTACAACAACAACAGGCCTTCCAACTACAACAACAACAACAGGCCTTCCAACTACAACAACAACAGGCCCTGCAACTCCAACAACAACAGGCCCTGCAACTACAACAACAACAGGCCCTGCAACTACAACAACAGGCCCTGCAACTCCAACAACAACAGGTCCTGCAACTACAACAACAACAACTCCATTTAAAGGTAATTCGATCCCCCTGGATCTAAATGTTCACTGGTTATAATGCTGATATAGTGTTTCGATCGTGGCTCAAGAGTTGGCAGTTCGTCTTGTAATCGGAAGGTTGCCCCGGCTCGGACAGTCTCGGTCGTTGTATCCTTGGACAAGACACTTCACCTACTGCCTACTGGTGATGGCACGATGGGCTGATGGTGTGATATGGCAGCTTCACTTCTGTCACTCTGCTGTATCTTGCCTCCACCAGTGTGTGAATGAATAGAGGAATAGTAAAGCGCTTTGAGGGTCTGTAAAAGCACTATATAAATGCAATCCATTATTAATAATATTATTTCTAAGTCTCTCTCTCTCTGTGTGTGTGTGTGTGTGTGTGTGTGTGTGTGTGTGTGTGTGTGTGTGTGTGTGTGTGTGTGTGTGTGTGTGTGTGTGTGTGTGTGTGCTCGCACTTGTTTTGTTTCTCACTTTGAAGATCCCTGCAACCCAAATCCCTGTGGCACTGGAAGCACCTGTGAGGTCCGTTATAACAACACATATGTATGCTTGTGCCTCGCTGGTGATTCCTACAACAATGTTTCAAACAGTTGTGAACGTTGTAAGTATTTGTTTGTGTGCCGCTATGAAGATTTTACTTTATTTAACAGTGACATGAATGAAGATTATATAGCAGTATATAACGCTACGTGGGCTGGAGGAAGATTAGTAGATCACTGAAGGACAGGTCATTCAAAACAATATGTACCTCTTGAACTAGCTATCTCCTAATCAGTTTAGTCCAGGGGTGCCCAATCCCAGTCCTCGAGAGCTACCATCCTGCAGCTTTTAGATGCATCCCTACTCCAACACAGCTGAATCAAATGGTTTGATTACCTCTTCAGCATGCCATCGTGTTTGGCAAAGGCCTGATAACAAGCCATTCATTTGATTCAGCTGTGTTGGAGTAGGGATGCATCTAAAAGCTGCAGGATAGTAGCTCTCGAGGACTGGGATTGGGCAGCCCTGATTTAGTCGGACATAAACAGTAAGTGAGTAATGTTGACTGTTAGCCTGGCTTAGCCAACTTAATGCAATCTGTGAAATACATTTTAATGTTAACATTTTAGATTTGGTTTACTTTATCCATGCAAAAATAAAGTGTAAGAATGACAAATTGGATTTTGTTTTTTTTGTTTTTCTGGGGTTTATGTCTGGGACTAACCCAGCTAGCCTCCTGTCTTAATCTTAGTTAAGTACCTGCTAGTTGTAGCTTGATATTTAACAGACAGACACTGTATGAGACTGGCATCAATCTCCCTCCTTTCAGCAAGAAAATGAGAGATATAAAATATCATTTTATTAGATTTTCACTTTCTTCTGATATTTTCTTGTTTTCAGCCAAAGTCTTCCCTGGAAATCTTCAAGTGAAAAAACCATTTAAAGATGAAATGACAAACACCACATCAAAGGAATTTATAGAAACTGCTAATGAAATCATTGCTGAGGTAAGTAATTAGGTAGTATTCTCTATCAATAAATGTGTCTTTATGGACATTTTTTGAAAATGCACTTGACATTACAAGTTATACTAAAAACAATTTCATCAGTTATTTAATCAATCTTAATAGTCATACTGAGCAAAACATATTTTCTTTTGAAAACACAGCTGGATGAAGTTTATAACGAGAAGAACGGTTACTCCAAATCTATAGTGCTGAAACTCCTGTAAGTCTCAGACTGACAACAGCTTTTACTATAAAATCTTTCAGCCTGTTTCACATCAATGTACATTAACATGTTATTATACTGCACAAATAAATGATGCAATCATCACTAAATGTGATTTCTGTCTTTACAGTCCAAGAACCACTCGTGTGTCAAGGGCAAGCTCAGAGGTCATTGCATCAGTACAGATCATCTTCAAGGCCAGTTCTGAAATCACAGATGATCAAGTTGTACAAACTTTAAAAGCGTGTATGGACTGTAGCGTGATTGACAACACATTTAACAGTAAGTTTGTTACCTGTACTCTAGCACTGTCACGGTTCTGAATCATTTTGACCCAGCTTTTTCTGTTTCTTATATTTTGGTGTTTTTCTAGATTATGTTCATTATATTTATGTTCTGAATCTTGAGTTGTGCTGGTCTGATTTTGTATTACGGGTTATATTTTCTGTCAAGTCCGTGTCTTAGTAAAGTATTTCTTGTTTCCTGTTTTACATGTTCATGTCTGATGTCAGTGTGCTCAGTTTTACTTCTCCCCTGTCTCGTTAGCCTAATTTCTCGCAGCTGTGTCCCCCTCCTGTTTCCCATTCCCTGATTACTCCCCTGTGTATACAAGCCCTGTGTTGGCCTTTGCTCTCTCGCGTGTTGTACCCTCAACATGCTGTGTGTTTGTCATGGTCAGTCCTCTAGCGCCTCTGTTGTGAGTCTTGGTTTTGTTTTGCTTTTTTGAGTATTACTTTATGAGGAACTTTTGCCAGCAATAAAGCTGCGTTTTGAGTTCCAGTCCCGTTTTGAGAGTCCTGCATTTTGGGTCCTTTTTCCTGCCTGCCTGCCACACAACACAGCCATGACAAGCACATTGTTTTATGTCGATATGTATCTAGAATAAAACTCACAGTAGGAATAGATTTGTTTTCAGAAAGAATATAATTGACAAGATGTGTTTCAGAATCCTTTGTACTAAATCTACACTTCTGTCTAAATGAAACTATTTCCACCATCTGTCAAAGATAATTTAGTTGTAATAAAAATATAATGGATGTCACAATCAGGGCAGCTGCTGCCATTGCATGTATTGTAATCTTTATTTATAATTCGGTGATTTATGATGTTCTGATGATCATGATATTTTGAAGATGAAGTCATGCTGTTAATTTCATTCCAGGGTTCATTTCATGGCATATTAGTGATTCATTTATTTTACTGTTGTACATGTTGCGAAACATGTCCTTGAGTACTGAGGCTTTTTTTCTCTCCGTCATTTAAAGTTACAAACCTGTGTGATGACACTCCCTGTGATGAACACTCCACAAACTGCAAATCAGGCGATGGAACTTTCAGCTGTATTTGTAACAAAGGCTACATGCAAACAGACTACAGTAATAGAATGTGCATTGGTAAGACAATTTCCTGAGCAAAGTAAGTGGTGTGTGTGTGTCTGTGTGTGTCTTATGTAAGCAAACGACAAAGTGTCTCAATTTTTCTTTTTTACAGCTTGTCCCTTTGGGAAAGAATTGAAGGATAATGAGTGCGTGCCGTAAGTACTCCTTCCCCTCCTGTATGTCCTCTGTTGATGTAAGGTTGCTTTTAAATATAAATCTTAAAATCAACCTTCTTCTTGTCTTGCAGATGCTCGTTTGGTTATTCTGGTTTTAACTGCTCAGAAAGTGAGTATACTGCATGTTTTTAAAGTGAAAGCAGAAGCATGGTTACTTAATGACAGCTATTTAAAGAAAAAACTCACAAGATAAAATATAACACATGATACAATAGGTAGAAAGGTTATTCAAAAGCTGGAAAATGCGATAAAAGTTTATGTCCTATTCATTGTGTTTTATTAGACTGGCAGCTCATTCTGGTAATTGTGGGCTCTGTGCTTGGAGGACTGCTGCTCATAGCCATCATCCTTCTACCAGTAGTAGCTACCCAGTAAGTTTCTTACCAATAACAATAACATCTTTCATTTGCCCCCATAAATGTGAGAAAGTGTTTTTCCTCATTTTGATTTAGGCTTTATTTTAGATGCAAATGCAATTAAAATCAAGAGAATTTGTTCATGTCTGACAGACACAATAGTGAATTCAAATATTATTTTACTGCTGTGATTTCAGAAAATTAAACATAAGCTTCAAGAAGAGCAAAAGTGCAGAAATGGAAAAACCCTACACTAACCCGAGTTCTGCCGCACAACCGATGGCTAGCAACAAGTTGGGCCATAGCCAGGGAGTCTCATTTAACAGGTCAGGCAATGGCAATTCAGGTTTTCAGAATGGTGGGGCGCCTGTGTTCCCACGAGCTGCCACCACCACCAACAGCTGGGACAACAGGACCAACCTGGAGATGAAACCAAGCAATGGCCGACAAAACTTTGGACATATGAACAGTGGTTCGGTGAGTATGTCTCTGTGTGTATAGAGAAGAAATACCCTCATCAGGCTTTTTGGTTTCTTAGTGTTTGGCATTAAATTCACTCTCTCTTTTTTTCCTCTATAGCGGTTATATGATGAATCATACGATCAGGCTCAATCTCAGAACAACTCTTATGCCCAGAATCAACCTACAATGAACCCGTATACTCAGAACCAAGGCCAGAGCAACCCGTACTACACACACGATGATGGAAGACGCTACTAGTAGTACAAAATCAGAAAGGCTCACTATACAATGACAGGTTTATGTTTTTAAATGTATTTTATAATTACTGTATGTAATGAACCTTATTGAATCTTATGTATCTGACTACAGTACAAACAGTCATAAACCAGTCATGTCTGATCGTGACTACTTTATATCAAGTTGGTGGCATGATTTTGAGGATTAGTCTCTTTTTTTTTTTTTTAATCTGTTTTGGTTCATTGAAGTATGAATTACTGAAGAGTTGTCTATTCAAACTGAATGAGAAACCTGGACGTTCATGTCCAAATATAATGCGATAATGAGGAGCTGCTTAATATTGTTGTGTTATACGATTAATGCTTCCTTCATGTATGAATTCACAATTTCTTTTTTTCATGTAAAAATTTTTTGTAATGAACTGAAATTTGATGTTTAATTCAGTTTTTGTGAATGACACGAGTTTCTTCTAATAAAATTATAAGAACCTGTTGCACATGTGTGTGCGTGTGTGTCAAAGATGTAGCCTTTTTGTCAAATCTGGTCACTTCCAATTACAACAAGGATATCGGTATCCAGTAAGGGTCAATCCCAGGAAGAGCAAAGATACTGCGAAGGGCCCTCAAGCTCTGAGCCTAAAGAATAGACTGTCCACAGTGTGAAAGGGGAATTTATTTAAATATTAAATTAAATATTTCTTTAAATATTTAATATTTATTAAAATTACATGCATACATGTACATTTCATACACACACACACACACACACACACACACACGTGTGTGTGTGTGTGTGTGTGTGTGTGTGTATATATATTAGGGGTGCAACGATATTCGTATCGATATTGAACCGTTCGATACAGTGCTTTCGGTTCGGTAAGCATATGTATCGAACAATACAACATTTGTAATTTATTTTATCAATTTTCCTTCTGACGATGCTGTCTGTGTTGAGCGCTCAGTGAATCTGTGTTCGACTACTCCGCCTAGGCTGCACTGTCGAGCGCAGATCCACTGAGCGCTCAACACAGACAGCATAGTCAGAAGGAAGAGCGCAGGGCAAGCTAGCGAGACAGAAGTTAAGCTCTCCTTGCAACAGGCAAATTGAACCTCATTCAGATCTGGCGTTTGGAATTATTTTGGTTTTCATGTGACGTATGACCCTGAAGGTAAGCGAGTCATGGACTAAAGTAAAACAGTATGTTGGATGTGCCGTGCAATGCTCAATTACATTGGTGTGAACTAGTGTGTTAGCGCAGTTAGCTTGTTAACGTGTTGGCCGTCTAGCCCCATGCACGGAGCGATCGGCGGTAGCTCGTTAACGGAGATTTGCCGTGTTGTGGCGTTAAGGTCATTTCAACGAGATTAACCTGAAAGCACTAGTGGGAACACAACGAATATGACTGCACATTTACGCCGACATCATCCTAGTGCAAAGACAAGTGGAAGCAGACAAAAAAAAGCAAGCATGCTACTAACTTTAGCCGAGTCATTTAGACAGCTGTTAGCACATGATTCTCCTTATGCTGCTGAGAATATAGCCCAGAAGAAGCGGATAGTATAGCTTTTATTTTGGAAAGAGACATTTCTCTGTAATAAACTCTCTTTTCCAAAGATGAGTGATTCCTCAATCAGATACAGGGCTTGCAATATCGCTAGCCCGACGTCCCGGAGCTAGCGATTTTTTCAGTCGGGCTACCAAAATCTATCTCTTCCCTGCCCGTCTGGCTATTGTAGGAAAAATATATGTCAATGCTTTTGCATTCTTTCGGAAATGTAGCTGGGTAATTATGTCATTGGCATCGGTGAGCCACTGTCAATATGTGACATATTGAAGTCGCGTTTGAATTTGCGCTTGTTTTTTTGCTTTCACTTTGCAATCGTGCGAACTGTGTATAGAGAGCGACAGCACTGATCTGTGAGTGATGATAATTTGTGCACCAATTCCTCTGACATCGTCTTATTAATCGTTAGCTTACTATGCAAACATGACAAGTGAAATCTCCCGCAGCAAGCTTAAACATGTGAGAGGTTGATCGCGCAGAGAATCGCTGAGCTTATGTGAGTGCGTGTGTAAAAGCATTTCAGTTCTGCTGAGCCAAATAAGACAGGTCAGGGTGAAGAAGTGACAGCCAAAGAAAAGCTTACCACAAAACGGAGAAGTTATGACAAATCAGACTATAAGGCAAAAAGAAAGTGCAGCTTTATGGTTTCATGGACAAAAGAATTTCTGTGGCTGCAATATGACGAGCTAAATAACCAGGGCTGCACATAAGTGGTCCGCAGGTGCGCATTCGCTGTCAAAATAAAAAACACGCACAAGGGTTAGGGTTAAATTTAAAAACTGTACTTTTGAGTTAAAATATATATTTATAATTTTAATAAATGACAAATTAAAAATGCATGAATGTTTTTTTGTATCGAAAAAATATCGAACCGTGACACCAAAGTATCGAACCGAACCGTGAATTTTGTGTATCGTTGCACCCCTAATATATATGTATATATGTATATATATGTATATTTATATATATATATATATATATATATATATATATATATATGTATATGTATGTATATGTATGTATGTATGTATGTATATATATATATATATATGTAAGAACAAGATCCGGGCCATCATCACGCCCGTGATCAGGTATCCTGCTGGGGTAATAGGCTGGCCAAAGGAGGAGATAGAAGCCACTGACATAAAGACAAGAAAGCTCCTTACCATGCATGGAGGGTTTCACCCCAAGTCCAGCACCCTGAGGCTGTACGCTAAGCGGAAGGAAGGGGGCCGGGGACTGGTGAGTGTCAGCACCACAGTCCAGGATGAGACAACGAACATCCAAGAATACATTGGGAAGATGGCCCCAACTGACCGAGTGCTCAGTGAATACCTCAGGCAGCAGAAACCCAAGAAAGAGGAGGGAGACGAGGAACCATCATGGAAGGACAGGCCCCTGCACGGTATGTACCACCGGCAGATAGAGGAGGTAGCTGATATCCAGAAATCCTACCAGTGGCTGGACAAAGCTGGACTGAAAGACAGCACAGAGGCACTAATCATGGCAGCACAAGAACAAGCTCTGAGCACAAGATCCATAGAGGCTGGGGTCTATCACACCAGGCAAGACCCCAGGTGCAGGCTGTGTAAAGATGCCCCAGAGACAATCCAGCACATAACAGCAGGGTGCAAGATGCTAGCAGGCAAGGCATACATGGAACGCCATAACCAAGTGGCCGGCATAGTGTACAGGAACATCTGTGCCAAGTATAATCTGGAAGTCCCGAGGTCAAAATGGGAGATGCCCCCAAGGGTGGTGGAGAATGACCGAGCTAAGATCCTGTGGGACTTCCAGATACAGACGGACAAAATGGTGGTGGCTAACCAACCGGACATAGTGGTGGTAGACAAACAGAAGAAGACGGCCGTAGTGATCGATGTAGCGGTTCCGAATGACAGCAATATCAGGAAGAAGGAACACGAGAAGCTGGAGAAATACCAAGGGTTCAGAGAAGAGCTCGAGAGGATGTGGAGGGTGAAGGTAACGGTGGTCCCCGTGGTAATCGGAGCACTAGGTGCGGTGACTCCCAAGCTAGCCGAGTGGCTCCAGCAGATCCCGGGAATAACATCGGAGATCTCTGTCCAGAAGAGCGCAGTCCTGGGAACAGCTAAGATACTGCGCAGGACCCTCAAGCTCCCAGGCCAAGGATAAACTGCCCGCAGGGGCGTGCTGGGTGTTATTATGTGTATATATATATATATATATATATATATATATATATATATATATGTATATATATATATATATATATATATATATATATATATGTATATATATATATATATATATATATATATATATATGTATATGTATATATATATATATATATGTATATGTATATATATATATATATGTATATGTATAAAAAAAAAAAAAACACCCAGCACGCCCCTGCGGGCGGTTTATCCTTCAAGCTCGGGTCCTCTACCAGAGGCCTGGGAGCTTGAGGGTCCTGCGCAGTATCTTAGCTGTTCCCAGGACTGCGCTCTTCTGGACAGAGATCTCCGATGTTGTTCCCGGGATCTGCTGGAGCCACTCGCCTAGCTTGGGAGTCACCGCACCTAGTGCTCCGATTACCACGGGGACCACCGTTACCTTCACCCTCCACATCCTCTCGAGCTCTTCTCTGAGCCCTTGGTATTTCTCCAGCTTCTCGTGTTCCTTCTTCCTGATATTGCTGTCATTCGGAACCGCTACATCGATCACTACGGCCGTCTTCTTCTGTTTGTCTACCACCACTATGTCCGGTTGGTTAGCCACCACCATTTTGTCCGTCTGTATCTGGAAGTCCCACAGGATCTTAGCTCGGTCGTTCTCCACCACCCTTGGGGGCATCTCCCATTTTGACCTCGGGACTTCTAGGTTATACTCGGCACAGATGTTCCTGTACACTATGCCGGCCACTTGGTTATGGCGTTCCATGTATGCCTTGCCTGCTAGCATCTTGCACCCTGCTGTTATGTGCTGGATTGTCTCTGGGGCATCTTTACACAGCCTGCACCTGGGGTCTTGCCTGGTGTGATAGACCCCAGCCTCTATGGATCTTGTACTCAGAGCTTGTTCTTGTGCTGCCATGATTAGTGCCTCTGTGCTGTCTTTCAGTCCAGCTTTGTCCAGCCACTGGTAGGATTTCTGGATATCAGCCACCTCCTCTATCTGCCGGTGGTACATACCGTGCAGGGGCCTGTCCTTCCATGATGGTTCCTCGTCTCCCTCCTCTTTCTTGGGTTTCTGCTGCCTGAGGTATTCACTGAGCACTCGGTCAGTTGGGGCCATCTTCCCAATGTATTCTTGGATGTTCGTTGTCTCATCCTGGACTGTGGTGCTGACACTCACCAGTCCCCGGCCCCCTTCCTTCCGCTTAGCGTACAGCCTCAGGGTGCTGGACTTGGGGTGAAACCCTCCATGCATGGTCAGGAGCTTTCTTGTCTTTATGTCAGTGGCTTCTATCTCCTCCTTTGGCCAGCCTATTACCCCAGCAGGGTACCTGATCACGGGCAGGGCGTATGTGTTGATGGCCCGGATCTTGTTCTTACCATTCAGCTGACTCCTCAGGACTTGCCTGACCCTCTGCAGGTACTTGGTGGTTGCAGCCTTTCTAGCGGCCTCTTCATGGTTCCCATTTGCCTGCGGGATCCCCAGGTACTTGTAACTGTCCTCTATGTCTGCAATGTTGCCTTCTGGTAGTTCAATCCCCTCAGTTCTGACTACCTTCCCTCTCTTTGTTACCATCCGACTACACTTCTCCAGTCCGAACGACATTCCAATGTCATTGCTGTATAGCCTGGTAGTGTGGATCAGTGAATCGATGTCTCGTTCACTCTTGGCATACAGCTTGATGTCATCCATGTACAGGAGGTGGCTGACAACTGCTCCGTTCCGTAGTCGGTATCCGTAGCCAGTCTTGTTAATGATCTCACTGAGGGGGTTCAGGCCTATGCAGAACAGCAGTGGGGACAGAGCATCTCCTTGGTAGATCCCGCACTTGATGGTAACTTGTGCTATGGGCTTGGAGTTGGCCTCTAGTGTTGTACGCCACATCCCCATTGAGTTCCTGATGAAGGCTCTTAGGGTCCCATTGATCTTGTACAATTCTAGGCATTCCAGTATCCAGCTGTGGGGCATTGAGTCATAGGCCTTCTTGTAATCAATCCAGGCAGTGCACAGGTTGGTCAGTCTGGTCTTGCAGTCTCGGCTGATTGTTCTGTCTACCAGTAGCTGGTGTTTTGCACCTCTGGTATTCTTGCCAATTCCTTTCTGTGTCCCGCTCATGTATTGACCCATGTGCCTGTTCATCTTAGCCGATATGATGCCTGACAGGAGCTTCCATGTAGTACTGAGGCAGGTTATTGGTCGGTAGTTGGAGGGGACCGCTCCCTTCTTGGGGTCCTTGGGGATCAGGACCGTCCGACCTTCGGTTAGCCATTCCGGGTGTCTCTCGTTAACTAGCAGCTGGTTCATTTGTGCTGCCAGACGCTCGTGGAGTGCAGTCAGCTTCTTCAGCCAGTAGGCGTGAACCATGTCGGGCCCTGGTGCTGTCCAACTCTTCATACTGGAGACCCTTTCTTGGATATCTGCCACTGTGATGGTTACTGGACCCTGTTCAGGGAGGTCGCTGTGGTCTGCCCTCAGATCCACTAGCCACTGAGCATTGCCGTTATGGGTTGCATCCTTCTCCCATATGCTCTTCCAGTATTGCTCCGTCTCCAGCCTTGGTGGTGCTGTTCTCTTATTGTTCCCTTGCCACTGAGAGTACACCTTTGCTGGTTCTGTGGAGAACAGCTGGTTTATTCTCCTGCCTTCTATCTCTCTGGTGTACCTCCTCAAGCGGCTGGCCAAGGCTGTGAGTCTTTGCTTGGCAGTTTCCAAGGCCTCAGGTATGGACAGCTTGCTGTATTTCTTAGGCACCTTATTTGTCGCACCTTTCTGCAACTCTGTTAGTTGGCTAACCTCCCTCCGTGCTACTTTGATCTTGCCCTCTAGCCTCCTTCTCCATGGAGGGTACTGCCCCTTGTGGCTGTTCAACTTGTAGCCAAGCATCTCACTGATCACTGCTGCCGTATTGTAGATCAGCTTGTTAGTGTCGGTAATCGTGGTTGTAGGTATTGCCCGTAGTGCTGCATTAACATCATCTAGCAGACCTTCTGAGGGTACTTCACGTAATCTTGGTAACCGGCTACGGGGGATCCAGGTTTCAAGCTTGGCCATGATCCTATTTTTCAGGTCAGTTCCTCTCGCACTCAACGATCCTTCTCCTATCGCACTTGGGGCTATGTACCCAATCCCGGGTGGGGGTGATGATATCTCCCCCCTGACCTGGCGTCCTGACTCCTCCTTGCCGTAGCATTTGTGTTGTACCTCGTCAATCTCTAGCTGTGAGAGCAGTCCCTTCTTTCGAATGTTGGAACACTGAGCTACTAGTTGTTTCGCTGTCATTGTGGATGTTGGGTATCGAAGAATCCATAGGTCCCTCATCCTATTCATGTAGCCCCTTCCGCCGGGGTTACTTGCGTAGTAGCATTCCAACAACGCCCTGTTTTCGTCCCTTGCCCACCGATGCCTTCTTGTTCCAGTAGCCCACTTTTCGTCAGGGTGCCCTGGTTCCTCAACACCTGACGCGGACCTTGTTGATCCGGGCGACGTCCGAGCCGGCATGCCTTCATATTTATCTGTCTCGCTCATGTCTGCGGTAGGCTTGCTTAGCATAGGGGGTCTAGCCTTAGGACCCTTACTGGATACAGACGCCCCAGGCAGGAATCGAACTTGCGATCCTCTGTTCCAAAGGCGTGTAGTTTAACCACTACGCTATCCAGCTGCTGTATATATGTGTATATATATATATATATATATATGTGTATATATATATATATATATATATATGTGTGTATATGTATATATATATATATTATTAACGATAATATAAAGTTATGCACAAAAGGAATTACTAATGTAAAAAAAAAAGTGGTTTTCTTTATAAATGTTTATATATAAATATATTTTATGCCCCCTTGAGACAAAGCACGTACAAACACCAAAAAACATTTCTAGCGTTAACTGAACTTCCAAAACAGAGCTCCCTACATCACTTAAATTACACAATTGAAAGCATATGTGTATTGTTTGTGTATTTATACACAAGCACTCATATATATTCAAATAATTTTTTTTTAAAAAGTTCATTTACCTGTTACTACCACACACCAAATCCGGTCGTTGGTACTTCCTGGCTTGTGTGCCACTAGGTAACAAAAGCTCAACACTGCGCCCAGCATCCTGGAGCACCATAAATATACTTTATTTATTCACTCCACATAAAATTTTATAAATAAATCATATAATTCAAAAAACATTTATTCACATTTCAACTTTTAGCTATTTAAATTTTCAGCATTTTCCTTTTAAACAATTTTAAAGTGAAACAACACAAAACACTGCAAACCACAACACAATTAAATATAAATTACAATATGAAAACAAAAAGAACATGCATATTCTCTGTCATATGGGCCTGCATAAATAAAATTCTGAATCCTTTATCAACTGAAAATAGTTGTGGATGATCACTATACCTTTCTAATGTGACGTTGTTGTCCCGGCTCTTTTTCTCTTTCTCTCCCTCCCACTCTGTTTCTGTGCTACTGCGAGTGTAACTACCGCCCCTACCCCCTCTTTCAGGTCCCCTCTTTAGGTCAAAGGGGCAGATCCAGCCAAAGCCCTTCATTCTTCAATGGAGGGAAGGCTAATCAACGGCGTAGCAAACAACCCGGAGCTGTACGACCCCAGCTGCTTTCTGTACCGAGACAGGAATATAAAGGACCGAGCTTGGAGGAAGATATGTGAAGAGATCGGGCAACCTGGAAAGTTCATTCATTTCTCTTTTTAAATTTTTGACTGACCGTAATAAATAAATCTGTAATAAACTCTCTTTTCCAAAGATGAGTGATTTCTTGATCAGATAGATTTTTTTTTTATTATTATTTTGCTGTTTCAGCAACATTAAATTTAAAAACTGTACTTTTGAGTTAAAATATATATTTATAATTTTAATGAATGAAAAATTAAAAAAGGCATGAACATTTTTTTGTATCGAAAAAATATCGAACCGTGACACCAAAGTATTGAACCGAACCGAACCGTGAATTTTATCGTTGCACCCCTAGTGGTTATGTGGTGGTTATATCTTTTACTAGAGCAATGTTATTCTCTCAGTGTAATGGAACATTTTGTATTCCTTTACTTTGTACAGTTTTACAAAAAAGAAAGAGAGAGAGACTTTATTTTCATCATTAAATCCTGCCAAACACAACAAGTAGCCTGTTTCTTGGAGGATGAGGTGCTGTGAATAAAGAATGTTAAGCTAGCTGTATAGCTGAAATTATGTTGCCTGCAACAAACTTTAGTGAGAACAGCATATAGAGTAATTAACCATTTAGCTTTGACACCACACCCGTGCAGTCAATTGGCTTCCTAACAACATTCAATCAGCATAAAAAGACTCAAAGGAACAGGGCACTTGAAAACATGAGAGGAACTACTATTACTCACTAGCGGTTATTGATAGGGCCACATGGGCGGTTGCCCAGGGCGACATCGTGGTGGGGGTGGCATCACAGGCATCTCCAAAAAAAAAGTTGCTGGTACTCATACTGCCCCGACATCAGCGAGCGTTTTGGAGATGGCATAGGCACCGGTCGGTTTTCTGCCGCCCATTTGCTGGGAGTAAGGGCGCCCTCCATTTGCGAGGTG